>NW_019272029.1:41948-117099 GCF_002738345.1 Cucurbita maxima | reverse complement strand
TTTTTTTTTTTTTTTTTTTTTTACATTGATGTTGTAATATAGAATGAAAATAAATCAAGAAAACACAAGCATGTCATGGTCATGTCCTTTTCTTTATGTATGAAAGCAATTATTATTATTTAAAAATGAAATACACAAGTGGCGTGATATACGGTGGATTAAAAGTAAACAATGTCGGTCGTTTCTTTTCTTTTTTTCTTTTTTTTTTTTCCTCTATAATCATGCGTTTACTTTTGTTTTACAAGAATAATATATTGTGATTTTTTCAGTTCTACATTTATTTTATTTATTTATTTATTTTAATTTTGAAAATGGTGTTTGGTATTAGAGCAACCTACCATTTTCGCCTTAGCTGATCCAATGATATAGTGCCATGTGTCAGGTCTTCCTTTTACTTTTTTTCTATATCTATTCATTTAATTTTGAGTAACATTTCAAATTAACATACTTTCCTATTTTTAATAGTTTAATTGAAAAAATTGGTGTTATGTATATGAAAAAGAAACAAAAGGATACATATTGTAAAATAAAAACAAAATTGATATTGTAAAAGATTTTACAAAATAATAAATAAATAAATAAAGAGTTATTTTATGGCATGAAATGTTTCTCATGTTACTATTTTTAACTCTCAATTTTTAATTGATTGGTTGAAATAAATGGAATTATGGTGATGAGAAAAAATAAAAATTATAAAATCGTTGATAGCGTTTGCCGTTGTGGGCTCTTAATGGGTCCATCCCAGAATTAGAATCTCCGTGGGGCCCAAAATGAAGGCCCATGGATTGTTCTGAAAGGTAAAAACCTAGGTTGTAATATTTTTAGTTTATTTATTTATTTTTATTGGCAACCCAGCCTGCCAAATTTACCTGATTGGGGCTACGCCCTTTTACAGTTTACTATGTGTCATGTCAAATCAAATCATTAATAGATGAAACCAAAAAATAAATATTTAGAAATTGTAGTAACGGAGAAGGCTCAAGCGTCTGAGCTTCATTCTGTACTTTGTGTCGCAGGTGTTCTGAATTTTCAGGCCACGCCCTGCCCCTCTTCTTCTTCTTCTTCTTCTTCTTCTTCATCATCTCCTTTTCTTTTTGTTTTGGTTGGTTCCAAGCCGTATGCACTTTTGGTGTAATTAATCAAAACAAGACAAAAGGAAACAAAATATAGAAAACAAGAAATTGGAGGGTGGGAATAGAAAAGGGGGGATGTTATGAGAAGTGGAGACATGGGAGACGCACACAAAGCAAAGCAAAGCAAAGCAATGTATGAACCCCCAAACTCTGCAACTCTGAAACCCATTTCCCTCTTTTTACATCAAAATGGAACCAACATTCGAAGTAGCATGTATGTTTTCTTTTTTGCATTCAAAACTTTGCTTCTTCCCAGATGAGATGAGATGGGATGGGATGGGATGGGATGAGAGGTCCAAAAAAAACACAAAACAAAACCCCTCACCTTTCTCCTCTCCCTTTCCTTTTTTCATTAAACATTCTCATGATCCTTCAAAATCTTTATCAACCTTTAATTTCTCATGTTTTGTTATTCATATCTGAACAATCTCCAAACCCAATCAAAAAAAACTCCATGCTTGTGCCATGGATCATCAGGACCATTCACACACTCCAACAGTGCATCATCCATTACTTATCAAGAATGATATTCTTTTATCACCAGACATCCACACATGCTTAATATGACGCCGATGAGGCCTTGGCGCATGCACGTTATGCCCTAATTTATGCACTCTCCACCACAACATCATTGCCTCATACAACAACACTAGAGAAGGATGAAACAACAATTTATCCTTTTTTCTTTTTTTTTTTTTCCCTGTTTGGGTTAATACTGGTTCAGGTAAAAGCAAAACATGCGCTTAAGGGGGTCGCGTCAGACATTTCTTCTTCTTCTTCTTCTTCTTCTTCTTCTTCTTCATCTTCCCATAAAAGTTGCTTCTTTTTTTCTGAATGTACAAAAGAAGCCGACAACAAGGACAGACACAGCCGTCTATTAAAAATCTCCGAAATAAGGCTTTGTCTCTCCTTTATTAAGGTGTAGAGTGTATGTATTGTGTAGCGTAGACAAGTTATTACTCCTCGTAGCCGCCTTCCATTCACAATTCTGACGCCCCGTTTTCCTGTTTTTATGTAAATACAAATGCTCTGTTTTCTGTTCTGTATTTCTAGCATAGAAAGAGAAACAAAAAAGATGAGAGAGTACAGACAGTAATCCTTTTGAAACCAAAACATTACAGAACATCTTCCTCCCACGCCTCGCGACAACAGCAGACAAATTTATGGGTTTTTTTTTTTATAATAAATAAATTGGTTTAACTCACAAAATCATAAATTTACTATCGACTCCCACGAGTATAACTAATTCCTCTCTCCCCTATATAAACCCCACGTCTCCTTATCCCCCAACCGCCATTACCAACAAACCATACTCACAAAGCCAACCAAATTCCCCCAAAAAGATTACTCTTTTTCTTTTAATCATCAGTCACCGCGAAAATGATGCATTACCAGGCAGAGCGCTCATGGGAGTACTACATGCCGGCGACGGCAGCGAGAGACCCAGTGGACCGGGTGGTCCGGCTGGCGGCGGGGAGCGCAGTGGTGATATTCAGCGTGAGCAGCTGCTGCATGTGCCACGCCCTGAAGCGGCTGCTGTGCGGAATGGGAGTGAGCTCAACGGTGTACGAGCTGGACCACGACCCCAGAGGAAAAGAAATTGAAAGGGCTTTGATGAGGCTCGTCGGAGCCGCCTCGCCGCCGGTGCCCGTCGTCTTTATTGGCGGGAAGCTGGTGGGGTCCATGGACAGAGTTATGGCTTCTCATATCAATGGCAGTTTGGTCCCTCTTCTCAAGGAAGCTGGGGCCTTGTGGCTTTAGATCTAACTTTATTCAACAGCAATGCCCTTTTTTTTTCTTTTCAATTTTTTGTTTTTTTGCTCTCTCTTTCTCCATATATGTTTAAAGTTTACCCAAGATTTTAGAGCTTTCTGCTGCCTAATGCATCTAAACTTTTGTTGACAGTCCTTCATTAAATTCTTCCTACCAAATTTCATTGAATGTGATGAGAGATTTAAGTATCCAAATGTGAAATGGATAACTGTTTAGGGGAGTGAACACAAATTTCTACAAATTTTAGGATTGATTTAAAGGAATATAATATTTATAATGTTTGACTGAGATCTAAATATCCTTTCCATAATATGTTGGATACAAATGAAGTCCCGAAACAAGTATAGTTACAAACTAGATGCAGCAGTGTCTATCTTCTCTGTTTTTAGGTAACCATACACTTACTTATACCTTCCAAACTTCATTATGCTCTACATTTGCTCTACCACCCATGGCAATATCACTAAGAGTGTGAATAGAAGAAAATTAGAGACTAAAATGCATTTCTTGAGGAGTAATTTTGATTCCCTACCAACATTCATCAAACTAAAAATGAGTTAATAAACTAAAATTAGATTTAAACCAACGATGAACCCTCATTAAAGCTAATCAAGACATGAAGGGATATATAGGACCAAATTATAGTTAAAACATACATAAACTTAAAGTTGAGCTTAACCAGGACATGAAGGGATAAGACCAGATTCTCTCAAAATCAAATAAATTATTCTTACTACTTTTCATGCCATTATTACTATTATTATTAACTTCAGAAAAAAGAACAATATATATATATATATAGTAATTTATTGTCCATTGGAAACAAGATAAAAGCATGGAGAGGCAAAATAATGTTGTTCCTTCAATTATTTTTCTGTCCCTTTTTATTTTCATACTCTTTGGCTCTCTCTCTTCCTACATCTAGTATAATCTGTCTACACAATCATAATTTATAGATCTAATCATGAAGTATAATTAACTCATGCTGCTGTTCTCTCTTCTTCTCCTCCTCCTTCTTTTTTCCAATATATACTACACTCACCTGAAAATATATGGTATCAGATTAACGAAGAACTAACACATACTTGATTCATACATATAAGCTTGAAAAACATACAACATCAACTCAATATGTATAGTCGAAAAAGTGGTTGCCTAAGAGATTGTAGCCTGATTTATAGACATAAGCAATTGGGAAGCACATTTTTAATTCAAATCAATTGTTGTTTGGTAAGGAAGAATATTGGGGAAGTTAATGGCTTTTCCAACATAGGGTTCAATTTTGGAGCAATTAGTGAGTATCCCTTGGTTTCTATCATCTTCTTTGTCCATATATGTAAAACTTGTATATGTAAAAGTTGTTTCCTTATGGGGGTACACGGGGGTTAAATTCAAAGGTAAAGGTGTGGAGACTCTAAAGTTGAAGTTTCAATAACTCATTCATTCATTCTTGTGGGTACAAGACAATAGATAGATAGAAGGTGGTACATAAATTCAAGCCCCTACAACAGTTTGCATTTACATGTTACAGAATGAAAGAAAGAAAGAAAGAAAGAAAGAAGAAAGAAGTG
The DNA here is from genome assembly GCF_002738345.1 of Cucurbita maxima. Taxonomy (NCBI): domain Eukaryota; kingdom Viridiplantae; phylum Streptophyta; class Magnoliopsida; order Cucurbitales; family Cucurbitaceae; genus Cucurbita; species Cucurbita maxima. Next base: position 112,622 of record NW_019272029.1, on the reverse strand, counting down.
AACAGTTAAAATAATGGAATGAGCAGTAGTTGGAAACATCCATCATTGTATCAGACAGTAAAATAGTAACTTTCAACTGCTCACAAATAAGAATCACTTTCCAATATCCGTATATGATTCTATCTAACCCATTAAATACACAGCTTTCAAACATGTACACATATATAACTTACCTCATTCAACATTTCAATTCATATTGCATATTGCATTTAACATAAATCTCTAGTTACGGGTGCAATAAGGTTGGGTGGGAGAAATTTTTTGGACCACCCCATAATTTTGGATTTGTTGAGTTGATAGCCCGAATGACTTGACTACGTACCATGACCCAACCCAACCATTTATTTTCAGGTTGAATCATTAAGTTGTTTGGGTCATTGGATCATATGAACATCCCAATCCCAAAAAACTTAAAATTTAATTGAGATGAGAGGTTGTTCCATGATAACCCTCTATTCCCTACGGCCTCTAGGCTGCGTTCTCCCATTTAGTATAATATATTTTCCTCGTTTCTCATAAAAAGAAATCAAAATGGTAAATCTTAAGTCCCTAGTTTTAAACTCAAATTTGGTACATGTAGCCTAAACATTTATGTTCACATTAGTGTTACATGCCATATTTGTTAATTATTACAAGCATCGATATTAAGATCTTCTTAGCTTCGTATACACGGATGTAGAATAATCAAATGGAATGGGAAAAGAGAAAAAAAAAAAAAAAAAAGGATAATATATGGTAGTCTAGACGCCGTGGCACCCATGCAAAAACTAGACTGTCTAGAAGGGTGGAGGATTAGGCTTAAAAGAATCCTTTTCCTAATCAACCGGAGCTTTTATTTTATTCACTGCAGTTCCTAATGAAGTCTATGAAATTGCCTAACAAGGCTCCACATTTCTTCTTCTTTTTTCACGGCCTTTCTTGGGTGCTAAAGACAATGGAAGTTCCATTTATTGGACAGTCGGTAGAAACAAGAAAGGCTTCTTCATAACATCTTTCCAGATCTAGGAAATCAAACACCCTTTTAATCAATCCCATTTATCTCCGAATCTGCCTAAAAAGACTTAAACTACAAATCCCTTTCATTTTACGCTTGCCCCCACATTCAGCCAAAAACCTTCTTCACATGTCTTTGTTTGTAGTGAATATATAATCATTTTCTCTTTTCTCATTACAGTTGGTCTAACACCAAGAACTCACGGGCACATTATATGCAAACAGTATATAGCAAACAAACGCTTCAAAATTTTAAGGACTTACCCATTGATGCTCAACCTTCTCCCTCCTTCAGTCTTTCTTATGGATCCAACCATTTCTCTCCTCCTTTTTTTACTATCTTTCTTCGCTAACTTGTTTGGCCTTACAGCTGAAACCCCAACGTCGGTCACTCGAATCTCGGTAGTAGGTGCAGTTTATTGCGACACATGTTTGAGCAACAGTATCTCCAAACACAGCTACTTCTTGCCTGGTAAGAAAAATAGATTTCACAGTTGTTATAAAGTCTAGAATTTGAACTGCCTAGCATTATGTGTGTTAATAGACACTATGTGGTGTGGTGGTCAGGTGTGGATGTCCATTTACAGTGCAAATTTAGAGCAGTTGCTCCCAAAATGGCCGAGCAAATGAGCTTCTCTGTCAACAGAACTACAGATAAATATGGAGTATATAGGTTGGAAATTCCATCTGTGGATGGAACCAATTGTGTGGATGGTATGACAATGCAGTCATTTTGCCAAGCAACCTTAATAGGAACCTCACCGGAAGTCTGCAATGTTCCAGGTTTAAGAACTGCAAGCGAAGAGATATCGATTAAGTCTAAGCAAGATAATCTCTGTATATTCAGCTTAAATGCCTTGAGTTACAGGCCTCTTAAGAAGAATGCAAGCTTATGTGGAGATCAGAAAGAGAAAACTCCAGATCCCTTGACCTCCTCAAAGTTTTTTCTCCCCTTCTTCCCTCCTTATTCATTCCCTTTCCCCTTTCCTCCTCTGCCACCATTCCCTTCCTTTCCTTTGCCTCCACTTCCTCCATTGCCCCCTGTTCCATATTTACCTCACCCTTCGTGTCCTATCCCGCCATCATTACCATTTCCTTTCCCACCTTTGCCTCCTTTCTTTCCTTCACTTTCAAGTCCACCCCCACCATCTGCACCACCTCCGCCGCCTCCATTCAGTCTTAGCGATCCAAGGACCTGGATACCATATGTTTCCCCATTTTCTCCTCCACCACCTCTATCATCATCATCACCACCGCCACCACCTCCATTCAGTCTCAGTGATCCAAGGACCTGGATACCCCATGTTCCTCCATTTTCCCCTCCCCCACCTCCTGCTTTTGATCCCCGAGACCCGAGAACCTGGATTCCCCATATCCCTCCATTTGCTACTCCCCCACCTCCTGCATTTGATCCTCGAGACCCCAGAACATGGATTCCCCATATCCCTCCATTTGCTGCTCCCCCACCTCCTGCATTTGATCCTCGAGACCCCAGAACATGGATTCCCCATATTCCTCCATTTTTCTCTCCCCCACCTCCTGCATTTGACCTTAGAGACCCCAGAACATGGATACCACATTTCCCCCCATCTCCTCCACAGGGCCTCCAAAATCAAAAGCCCTAATGTTGTTCTTTGTCTTCCCTCCTATTTACCACTACAAACTTTGTTTGAATATGATACTGTTTGATCCGTGGTTATGTATTTTTCGGGTGCCCAGTCCATTCAGGCAAAACAACAAACACCTAGTGTGCCTATGATTTTTCTAGCAAAAACATTATAATTCATGTACAGAAAACAAGGGGGATGTGTCTGTTTATATTATGAAGCAAGAAGCTGGATATTATCAATGTATTGTTTCATTAATCTTCAAATTTGCAAGAGAGCTTACATTCTCATCTCAAGTTCTTAGTGAATGATGCTCAAAGGAAAAAAAAAAAAAAAAGATCATAGAGTTCCTGGGTACCTTGCTTCGGGATTATACCACCGCATCGAAAGACCGCCAACGGAAAGAATGAGAGAAGGAATTGAATTGCTTTGAATACAGAGTAACTTTTCTACCTAATTTGAGCGGTGACGGTGGGAGATGATATCACTCGGTTCCTGTTTGTTTTTTTTTTTTTTTTCCATCCTTTTTCTGATTCTTACACATTTTTGATGTGATTATGAGAGGAAACCCACAAGATTGGGTTTAAAATAAAAAGGTAACCTTTTTGCCTCTTCCTCCATCTTCCGAATGCATCACCCATTCTTGACTGCAGAAGAAAGAAGTGAAATGGAAGAAAGTGGTGAACATACAATTCTGTGTCATGCTCTTACAGTGCTGTTGAAGAATTACAAATACGATTTACAGTTCCATTAACAATATGCTTCTGTATTTTGGTGTTGTGCTGCAGATTCCCTTCAACAGCCACACACACTCCAACTCATTAATTATTATTTGAAACTATTTCAATTTCGTGTTAGTAAATACGGCATTCTAATATCCTTTCACCGCTTTAACACCATCACTTTCATCGTGATCATATATACGTACGTGTATGAAAATTAAAATAAAAGTAGGTTTGTTAAACTTATTTGTGTCTCGTTAGTGAGTAAGTTTTAATTTGCAATATATGTAAGATTAATTAAAAGAATCAAACTTATATATATTAAGTTAGGCAATTCTATTTTAAGAATACATAAAATGTACATCCAATTTTTGTTTTAAAGTGTTTATCAAAGTGTGAACTGGTATAGATGAATTTTTGTATTTTAAAATAATTTATTTGATACAAAAAAAAAAAAAAAAAAAAAAAAAAAAAGAAAAAAAAAATGCAAATACTTCCAAATTCCAACCCTTTCCGCCGCCCATAAGACTTTTGATTTTGGAACGTTATCTTTAATCAATCATACCAATATCAAGTCTCTACCAAAAGAATTTATTATTTTCATACTTATCAAGCAGTTTCAATTTATCAATAACAAAATGTATTTAAAAAAAAAAAAAGATACTAGCTTAAGGACTTCTACTTAAAAATTATTTGATCTAATCTAAAATTTTAAATGAATCGGCGGGTAACCTTAATAAAAAAGAAATATTATAAAATATTTGGACCCAACAAAATGGTGGTTGAAATGGAGTAGAAAAAAAATGGACGGAAGAGGAGGTGAATTGGGTATAAAATTGAAGTAAATAGAGAGTAATTATAAGCTTCGGTGGTGATTAATAGTTAGTAATTTGCATATTATTAAAATGCAAATTTATAATGTGGTTTGACTAAGTCCTCCTACCCACTCAATAATTTACTCCACCATCATTCTCTTTTGACTCCAATCCCATATTTCTTTTTCTTTATTTGTATTCCTTACTTTCTTTTTATTCTTTTATTTACGTCCAAGTACTTGCATAATAATAAAGTTACAAAGTATGGACTTGATTTATATCATAAATATGAAACATCACGGTCGAATTTGTAACCATACAAATATAGAAGGTTAAACAATCGTGATTTATAAATTAACAAAAAAAAAAATGATATACTTATTATTAAGTAACAAATAGAATTTACCATATAAAGTATTAATTACTGATATATTGTTCTGTTAGTTTTAATTATAATGACTCTTACTCTGATTTTGGCCATTAGAATTTGACCAAAATGTTTTAATAAATCAAAATTACTGACAATAAATCTTTTTTAGTCTGTGGTCTTAATACAATTAACCTGGACTTTTAATGCCACCCAAGGGACAAAAACAAAAAAAATGAATTGAGTGTTATTTTGAATTTTTCGCCCATTTTAAATTTAATAATACAAGTTGACTTTTTTCTATTTATATAATATTTATTGTTTATTTATATCTCATTGTTCTCATTTTTTAGAATTTTTTTTTTTTTTTTAATCAATTTCTTCCTTCTTTATATCTTTGCATTTTTCTTTTAAATTTCCATCGTGAAATTAAATGCTGACAGCAATGAAGTATGTTGCTCTCTCAAAACGATGCAAATGGTCAATGGAAGTTCCAAATGAATTGTTGCTGGATTGACAATAAGTTAATGCTCCTTAATTAAATCATAATTATTCCGAAAATAATAACAATATTTAGTAGCAATCTCTTGAATGTAAAAAAAATAAATAAATAAATTAACCACTCGGAATTGTTTAATTTGAACTTAATTTGTCAGCTTAGTCAACTCCTCAGTGCCACGTCATTGACTTACTAGAATCGTAATTGGTTGGATTTTTAAAATTTTATAAAGGACTAAAATAAACACAATAATTGAATAAATCCAGTACTAAATTTAATTATATTTTAAGGGAAGAAAACTGTCCCAAAATTCAAGTATAGTTCGTTTCTCAAAACCAACCTCCATCCTTATAAAATACAATAATAAACATTATAAATCTTTAATCATTTCCCTTTTTTTTTTCTTTTAATTTTTAAATCTTGCACTAAGAGACACAGCCGTTGACAAGTGAGTGATGTCACATAAAATAATATCAATAATTTAAATTAAAAAAAAAAAAAATAGAAAGAGAGAGCGAGAAATTGAAAAATATTGAAATTCCACTCGGGGTTGGCTTTATATATAAACCTCTTCTTCCTCCCTCCAACTTCACACCGACGCCATTTTCAATCGACTCAAGACGAAGACCAGAGAGATTCCTTTTTTTCTTTTCTTTTCCATTCTATTTTGTTTTTCTTCATAATCTTCAAGAAATTTTCACGATCAACTTTGCTCCTTGTTCCTCTCCCAAATTCATCGAATTGATTTCTCGTTAATCACGATGAGTAACACAATGAGGCCTAGGGTTAAGATCCTGTTTTATCTGGTCTACGATCGCGGTTAAGATTCTGTTCGATTCATCTCACTAGATTACAATTTCGAGGATTTTCGTTTCTAAATTTCGCTACTTCCATTGTTCGTTCCATCTATGGATTTGAGTCGAGAGAAAGTGAAGAACAAGGGACTGATCTTGAAAACCTGGGAGCGCTGCAAGACGATCGGGCGAGGGGGAAGAAATTCACCGTCCTCCGCCGGAATAAAACGATTCTTAACGAGGAAGTCAAAATCGTGGCCTCGCCGGGAGCTCATTTCCGGCGGAGAAGACAAGGACGAGGACGAGGAGGAACGGTGGCGGATCTATGGCCGGACGCGTAGAGTGGCACCGGAAGGTTGTTTCACGGTGTACGTCGGAGCGGAGAGGCAGAGATTTGTGATCCCAACAGAGTATGCGAATCATCCTCTGTTCCGGTCGCTGTTGGAAGAGGCGGAAGCGGAATACGGATACAACTGCCAGGCGCCGCTGTCGTTGCCGTGCGATGTAGAGAGTTTTTACAGAGTGCTGATGGAGATGGACGACGGCGCCGCCGATCTCCGCCGTGGATGTGGATACCCTACTCCGAAGAGATTTGGATCTTACCATCTTCTCAGTCCCCGTTCTTCATCTCTCGTTGTAAATCAGTTCCACTTCTGATTCTCTTATCTCTCTGTGGAAGTTAAATGTGGGTTTAGATTTTAGGATATGCTTAGTTTTTGTTGCTGAAGGGGTTGTTTTAAGTGAGTGTAAGGTTTGTCTTTCAAGAAGCAAGAATCAAGAATGGAATCGAATCATTTTGATTTCAATGGATCCATTATGTTTACTAAAATTGAATTAAGAAACATAGCATAGTTGTGGAGATTTGCGCAAAGATGAATTTAAAAAATATGCATCTTTGATATGGAAATAAATGCTAAGTAGGAAAAAATGAATGAATCCAATCGCAGATGTAACGATGGTTAACTAATGGATGTCATATGAGGCAATAAGGATTGGGAACCATATGGCATTGAAGATTTATAATAATTGACTTAAACTCATGGTTCATCCGGTCCTCCCTACTTAACATTTAATAATTATTTATGTATATTTTGGAAAATGTAATTAAACAAAATAAAGTGAATGCAGTGTAGATTGTGTGGCAAATTAGAAGTGGAAGTAGATGGGTAATATTTAATATAACAATTTGTTATAAGAATATTACTGTTATTATTATTTTAGAAAGAATAAGCTAAGAAATTCAGCAGAAAACGGAATATATACATTTATTTTTTTACTAAGTTTGACTTTGTATAACATTTATTTTTTTCGGGGTATACAATTCATGCACCTAATGAATCAATAACAAATGGATACAACTCAATGACTATTTTATCATAATTTCAAAACTTTTTTAAAACATTCATTCCATTATTTTTTCCACAGGTGGATTAACATCGAATATATGTGTTACTTCACCGAAGCTAAGATATAACCAAATCGCATAAAAAGGGTCTAAAATAGAATAAATATTTTTCGTATACACTATACCATCATTGTAATTAGACACGTAGAGCAATCGAGATATAAATTCATAAACCGCTCGCCGGATGCCTCCAAATTTTTTTTTTATAATAAAGAATAAAAACAAGAATAATTAAGAATCAAAAGATGGAATTTTTGTCAACAAACTGAAAAAGTCAACTCCCATCCTATAATTTCATCATGCACGACGTGGCAACATGGTCCACAACCTCTCCATAATTTCTCCATAACTTTTTATAATTTCAATCCGAGGCAAAATACAAATAGTCCACAAATTTTGAAGTTTTTTAACACCGTGTTAAATTGGGATGTCTTTAACAAAAAAATAGGGCACTTAACTCAACAATATATGTGTGTAAGAGTATGTTAATATGTGTCCATACTGACACTTGTACCAGGAGGCCCATCCAAACTTTAAGAAAAGGGCTGATCCATTGGGCCGCCACTGTGAGTTCCAGAAGGCCCATTCACGCTTTATCAAAAGGGCCGGACTAGCCCATTTATTCCACAAATGAACCAACCCTCGGCCCAGTGACCCAACTAAAATACGACTAAAAGATCGCATAATCTTATTCATATAGATGTGGATCGATGCTCGAGTAAGGAAAAAAAGGAAAGATAATGATGATATATACAACAAAAATATAAACCGTCTTTTTTATAGACGATTAGAAAAATAAAAATAAAAATAAAAACAGAGAAGAAATCACATTTACTTGGTCAGTTGATTTAGCTGTTCTGACCACCCAAACACAAACCCTCCTCACCCTCTTCATTCTCTCTCTCTCTCTCTCTCACACACACACACACACACACACACACACACGCACACATACCCTCTCTCTCTCTCCTTCCTCTCTGCAACAGTTTCACCGTTCTCCCAAACCCCTAGATTTTCTCATACGATCCTTCTCTTCTCGTCTCTTCAGCCTTTCTCTCTGCAAATCACTTCTTTCCCTCTTGTCTCCAGAGCTCTAATCCTGCGCTGCCTCTGCTTTCGATCTCCGGACTCTATTCATCTGCCCCCCATGGCTCATGGAAAGTTCGATCTCCCTGACGATCTTCTCTCCTCCCGGCCCTCCGATCACTCGTGGATGCCCAAAGGTACTCCCAATTTCTTCATATACATACATCTCTCTTTCTCTCTTCTATTCTCTTCTCTTTCTTCTCGCTTTTGTTTCTTCGATTTGATCCCCCGTCTTCTTCGATTCAATTCCTTCCACTTAATGTGTGCTCTTCCTTTCTTGATCTGACCCCTTCGTCTTTGGTTAGGGATTTCAGCATTTCTCTTCTACTTCTTGAATTAGGGTTTTTAATGTTTTACTCCTCGCCATTTTTCTTTTTTCAGATTTCTTTTTTTAGGGTTTTCAGATCGCGTCGCTTTCTTTCCTTGTTTTTCAATTTGAATTTGTACTGTTTTCTTTGATTCATTATGGTGGTTCGCTGTTGGTGTCGGATTTCGTGCTCTCTCGTGTTTCTTATTATCTGTTTTTGGTTCTGTGGTAATTGGATATGGGAGAGAGGAATTCGAATCTGCTTTTTCTTTCCAAGTTTCGGCAGGTTTAATTTCATTGATACGTGTTATTTTACCATAGCTATACTAATCCTCTGGAGTTCGCTTGTTATTGTGTTGTAGTCGAAGTTCTTTATGTTAGGGGGTTGTAATCTTTACTCAAGGAATGACTATGGTAACTAATTATGGACTCTTTTCTTCTCTGCTTCTTGTGTATTTTTTCGTTCCTTGATCCACTTGTTGCGATCATTGTTTTCTTCCTCTCTCTTGTTTTCTCTTAAAGGTTTTGAGATGGCCGATTCTTGCAGTTTCTGTAGTCTTTTTTTCGTGATTTAGCAAGACGTACTGCCGCTTTAGTGGCTCTTGCCTTTTATATTATGTTATGTTGTGTTAATTGCCTTATTCATGTTGCAATCACCCGTTTCCTTATGATAGTGGAAGCTTCTGGAGGGAATGATGAGGAGAAGGTGCTCACGGCCTTCCTTGATGAGTCAAAAGGTAGCTAGCCTTAAAATAATTTTTCCGAGTTTTGATCATAAGTAACAATGCTAACATGGTCAAATGCTGCAGACTCGGTGGCTTCGGAGAACAGCATACCTTTGTCCCCTCAATGGCTATACGCCAGACCAAGTGAAACTAAGGTGGTAATACTTTGACCTGTTTGGCAGAATTTCATTTGTTCTCCTTTCTGTTGTTGGGAAAGTTTTATTGATAAGCTTTTATTTCCTGATTGTACCCTTTTTAGTCATTTATTTGATAATGTTTTTCTTGGAAAGGAAGTCCCTGGAAACATGTCTGTGCATGCAGAGTTTTAAAAGTAAGGAATTGGCCAGTCAGTTCGTATTATGTTCGTGTTCCCCTTATGCTTCCACCCCAAAGAATTATTTTAAGGAATCTCTGTTATGTTCTTGTTGAGATAAGAAAACCATCTTGCTTATGCTTATGATATGGTAGAGTTCCTTCAAATAGATTGTGTTATTGTCTCCATTTTGTATTTGAAGAACTCTAGTTTCTTTTGGGAAGATTCAAAGTCTCGTGCATTTTCGTTCTACAAAAAAAAAAAAAAAAAAAAAAAAAAAAAAAAAAAAAAAAAAAAAAAAAAAAAAAAAAAAAAAAAAAAAAAAAAAAAAAAGAAAAAAGAAGCCATTGACAATTCACCCAGAATATGACAGCCTATGGGATTTCTTTAGAGTCATGTATAGAAATTGATTTTGAGTTAAAAAATGTAACACAAAAGTTATTTGGCACAATAGAATTTTAAAAGTCTCTAGAAACAAGTGGAAAAAGAAGAAGAGGTAATTGGAATACTATTTAGCTGTTTGCATTTGTTTTATTTGATGTTTTCTAAATTAAATATTCATCTATGGCTATCGTTGTTTTATCAATATAGCTTTTTTTTTTTTAAATGTGTAGTATTAAATTTATGCATACAGGAAACAAATGTATCCACAACAACATATGACATCTTTTTCTTAAAAATTGGATGTATAAATCAGGAACTGTTTTAAAAATTAAGTTTGCAAAACTATTCATAAAAATTACTATAGTTATTCTTTAAGCCTCTTAGCTTGCACAGACTATTTTTTGAATATGGGAATTGGAGCTACTGAGGTGTTCTCTCTACTCAACTTTGTTATTATACCTTTGAGCTCCAATTTTGGATCAATAGGAATATTATTGAAATTCCTGTCTCCATGCCTTTTAGCTGATCGTAGAAGTTTCTCTTGGCGCAATTTTAATAGACATGAAAAAAAATGTTACGAGCCTGGTTAAGTTCTCTCTTGCTCTAGCCTTGAAAAGTAAGAAAAGATTATAATTTTGTTGTTTAGTTTCTACTAGCTTGGCGTGAGAATGGAAGTCTCTTTCTGGCATATTTTAAACTAGGGTTTTTCTAACTTTAAGTATGTCTTGGTTGGTTGATGCCTTAAAATTTTCAAAGTATAGACGTTCTATTATTATATGTATTTGTAGAAAACCTAGCTAGCACATAGACTGAAATTGAAATCCTATTACAGCCTAATTTGATTTTGGCCACTCCCAGGTAATTGCAAGGTAAATTTGGATAGAGTGTGCATTAATTTTTTTGCAGTAGATAAGCATTCTGTTCAATATGTAACAGGAAGTGCGTGCTCCAACACCAGTGTCCCTTGCTATCTCCACTGATCTCAATCAGAAAGAGGGTTGGCGCCCAGATGGGTCTGAGGACAAGAAGGATTGGAGGAAAAATACTTCTGAAAGTGAAAGTGGCCGCCGTTGGCGAGAGGAAGAGCGAGAAACTGGCTTACTTGGTGGCCGCCGCAGGAAAACTGAGCGCCGCATTGATAACATGTCAACTAAGGAGACGATAGAGGGTAGAATCTTGCCTAATTCAGACAGATGGCATGATGGTCGTACTTCTGGGCATGATAGTCGCACTTCTGGTCATGATGGTCGGACTTCTGGACATGATGGTCGTGCTTCTGGGTATGATAGTCGTACTTCTGGTCATGATGCACGACGCGACAACAAATGGACGGTGAGATGGGGACCAGATGACAAGGAAAAGGAAACACGGATGGACAAGCGATCAGATGCTGATAAGGAAGATGTTCGCAATGACAATCAATCAGTGAGTGGCAATCGCCCTGTTTCTGAGCGTGACTCTGATTCACGTGATAAATGGAGGCCTCGCCATAGGATGGAAAGCCATTCGGTTGGTTCAACTTCCTCTCGTGCTGCACCTGGTTTTTCACTTGAGAGAGGGCGGGGAGATGGGGGGTCTAATTTAGGATTTACAATTGGAAGAGGAAGGTCAAGTACTATTGGGAGATCAACTGGATCCCCTGGAGTTCCACTCTTGAATAAGATTGAAAATGTTCCTGGGAAACCAAGATATTCAACTCATGCCTTTTGCTACCCTAGGGGTAAGCTTCTTGACATATATAGGAGGCAGAAATCTGATCCATCGTTCTCAGCTCTGCCTAATGATATTGAAGAATTGCAGCCTGTGACTCAACTTAGTGTTGTAGAACCATTAGCTTTTGTTTCTCCGGATGCTGAGGAGGAGGTAACAAATGAATTCTTTTGAAATGTTGTTGGTAATTAGTATTCTGATCACGACTCTATTATTTATATCATGCAGACTACACTTGGTGACATATGGAAAGGAAAAATCACAAGTAGCGGGGTTGTAAACAATTCACATAAGAAAGGGAAGATATCTGAATGTATTTTAGGTATTTGTTATTCAATAGCCATGGCATCCGTCCATTTGTTAACTTCTTTATAATTAAACTAGGAACTAATCTTTCTTGAAATCCAATCCAGGAGATGTAGACTCCATAGATGGAAATCAGACTGGGTTGGATTCTACTTCAGGATCCGACAATGTAGCAGGTATTGAGTTTTGTCTGCAAGTTTTGTTAACCGTGTACTTGTTTGTCTAACTCCTCCCTACGTTTCCTTTATCTAGTTATCAAGGATAATCAATATACTTTTCCAAATGAATTTCTTTCATTGCAGCAACTCCAAATGAAGATATTGCTAATGCGACTCATGAAGTTACATATGATGAAGCATGCCAAGATGCTAGTGACAGGGGCATTTGGAGTCATCCTTCAATGAGAGATGTCCTAGATGGTTAGACTTTGCACCCTAGATCTTTTTTCACTGTCTTCTGATAACAAATATGATATTGCTTAGTGTTCATCTGTTACATTGTTTTCATTTCTAATTTCTATGAATTAGGACAATTTATCAGCCATAAGGAAGAGGAAAAAAGGTCTGGTGCCGCTGTTTCTATGTCCAACTATGGTGGATTGGCCCACACAGTATCTACAGTAGCCTCCCAACATGTGATGGAGATTGGTAGTGGATACCCTGGTACTCAATTAAATGTTGGTGTGAGTGGGCGAGCAGATTCTGATCATATAAGGCCTCATAACTTTGATGAAATTGAGTTTTCCAATTCCTTTGATGTCAGATCCAAGCTTTCTGATGATCCTAGTTCTATTTTCTTTATTCCCTTCTCTGAGCAAAATCCAAATAAAAGTTCTGATGTGAAATCTGAGGAGTTGAGTTTGTTCTATCTTGACCCTCAAGGGGTTATGCAGGGGCCATTTATTGGGGCTGACATAATCTTGTGGTATGAACAAGGTTTCTTTGGGTTGGACCTGCCTGTTCGGTTGGCGGATGCCCCCGAGTCCCCATTCTGTGAGCTGGGGGAGGTTATGCCACATTTGAAAGTTAGAGAGGGAAGTGTTGACTGTGCTGATACAAAATCTCTTTCAGGCCAGTCTGGTGCCTCGGGAGGAATAATGGAGACAAATTTATCTTCTAAGCATCCAGCTCTTGATATGAATGAGGCATCCACAACCAATGAGGTTCATCGTTCTTTGGCTGAATTACATAGCCTCTCCAATCAACAAATTCCATCTGGAATTTCTGAGACTGAATCACCATTTCACTTACATTCCAAGGGTCAAAGCTTTCATGATGTTGTGGCTCAGAATGAAGGTTTGTTGAGTTCATTATGTTGTTGATTTGTTTTATTTGTACTAATGTGCTATTATTATTATTTTTACAATCTCGTCATAAGAATTTCTCTGTTATACAGAAATTGTGTTTTCTGGAAGACCTGGAAACGACGGTTATCAATTTCCAAACTCTTCTGGTGTACTGCCTTTGGTGAATTCTATTAGCCAACCTTCTCTTTCGAATGAGTCAACTGATCGCAGTGTGCCTGTTCAGAATGAAAATAAGTTGCACCCTTTTGGATTGTTGTGGTCTGAGCTGGAAGGTACAAATATGAAACCAGTTGAGGCCACAAATTCGAAACATGCCAAGTCAGTTAACATGCCTTCAAGCATGGTAAGGACTGCACCAGTAGTTGGGAAGGGGGAAGCATCTCTCAATGCAGAGACATGGCTTGATGTTTACAGAAGAAGTATGCATTCTGACCAGAGTGTATACCAGGATGCGAACGTTGCTCATTCCCTGCCACATATAGAACAAGAGTCTAATAGGTTTGATTTGGCTGATCAACTCATGTCGCATCAATATCATCAGGCACTTCAACAGCGGAATTTGTTGTCTCACTCTAATGAAGCTACCTTAGATCATCATATGCAACAGCAGAGTCTTATTCACCAGCAACAGCTGTTGGCTAATAGAAGTACACCAGATCTTGATCATTTCTTGAGCTTGCAGATGCAACAGCAACATCAACAGCAACAGCAACGGCAGCTGCAGTTACAGCACCAATTACAGCAGCAGCAGTTGCAGCAGCAGCAAAAGCTTTTGCATGAACAACATCATTCTCAAGTCCAGCAGGCGCTGATTGAACAGTTGTTGCATAGACAAATGCATGATTCAGGCCTTGTGCAGTCACATATTGATCCAATTAGAGCCAATAATGCTCTTGATCAGGTGATCATGGAGCAACGTCTTTTACATGAGTTACAGCAACAGTCTCATCATCAACATAGATCTGTTGATCCATCTTTCGAGCAGCTTATTAAAGCGAAGTTTGGTCACTTGCCACCACAAAAAGAACAACAAAGAGATTTGTCTGAATTAATTTCTCGGGCTCAGCATGGACACATGCAACCATTGGATCATCAAATTCTCCAGCAGGAAATGCTACAATCGAGACAGTTGTCAGCATTAAGGCAGAGAGCCAATATGGAGGACAAGAGACATGTTGCTGGTCCTATCTGGCAAGAGGATGAGGCTGATCAGCAGTTTTTCAGAGGACATGCTGTCACACAACGTTTACCATCTTCAGGGTTTGAATCATTCCAGCATCAACAGAGGCAAACTCATGTAGGGCCGCTGAATCATGTAGAGCGCAATCTTTCATTTCAAGATCGGTTAAGACTAGGTCTTTATGAGCCTGCTTCAGTTCCACTTGAAAGATCAATATCCTATCCTGATGTAGCTCAGGGGATGAATCTGGATGTTGTTAATGCTATGGCCCATGCTCGTGCTTTAGAATTACAAGAATCCAGTGCACACAATCCACCTGGTGGTCAACTGGGACAATATGCACCCAGTACCATTCCACAGAATCATCATCACTCTCTAGTCAGTAACCAATTTCATGTTTCACATTTTGATAGAACTGAAGGAAGCTGGTCTGAGGAAAATGACCGACTTGGAAATGATTGGATGGAGTCTCGCATTCAACAACTGCATATCAATGCTGAGCAACAGAAAAGGGAGTTGGAAGCTAAAATGATTTCTGAGGATCCAACTTTATGGATGTCAGACGGGCTTAATGATGAGAAGTCAAAGCAGTTATTGATGGAACTCCTCAATCAGAAATCTGTTCATCAACCTACAGAATCCTTGGATGTTGGAAGTGGACCATCTTTCAAGAGAGCATCATCTGGCCTCTATTCTGGATCAGGCTCTCTTGAACAGTCGTTCATTCTTCATTCAGCAGGCAAGGAAAGAGGTTTGAACAACACATCGTCAATGGGGCCTTATGGTTCTAATTCTTATGAACCACTGCAAGACGAGCATCCTGGCAGCTTGACAAGCAATGAGAAGGTCCCATACAGGTCGGATTCTGTCTCTGTTGTTAAGGGAGCATCAATTTTGGCTGGTCTTAAAGCCAATGGTGCAGTTAACCACTCTAGTTCTACCATGGCTGGTAACCTTTCTATGAATAAAGATGTATTGGATGTGGAGGGCAGGGCTCGAGGATTGAAAGGTGAGGGTTTGATGAAAACTCAAGCTTTTCAAATTCAAGAAAGCATGCTTGATCAAGTGGCATCTACTGATCGTGGGGAATTTTCAATAGATACTCATACCCTTAGTCGGCATTCTTCTCTTGGTTCTGCTGGTATATACTTTTCTCTCCTTTTTCTAGTAACCTTTTCTTCTACCATTTTCTATTATGGAGATGCAATCTTTTGTGTTTTGTCTTTTTGGAAATGTAGGCCTTCACAATGAAAAGATTGCTAATACGTTTCCAGAAGAGATTGCTAAAGACCCGTAAGTTCTTATTTCTAAGCAATTTTCTCAGTTCGTTAGTAAGTGGATTCACAAGGGATTTTAATTTTATACAAACCCGTTGGCCCTCCTTCACCGCAACTATATTCTTAGTCGTATAAATATGAATTTGTTATAGACCTCTATTTTATTCATCCGTCTTTTCACAGGGTGCCCACTCACAATAAAGATAACACTTTGTTGAAACGCCCTCCTGTCTCACGCACTTCGGCATCCCAGGATGGATTGTCTGTCCTGTTTTCCGATCCAGTTGTTAGAGGGAAGAACTTGGACGGTAAATAATAAGTGATCCATTTTGTCAATCTTCTTGATTCATTTTGCATTTTAAAACAAAATAAAAGATCCATCCTAAAACTATGTCTGTTCAGGTGGAAGACTGGAGCCAACTGGTATCTTGGTGAACCAAGAAAACATGGCAGCTGTGAAGAAAGAGATGCGTTTTCGGCGCTCTTCTTCTTGTAGCGACAGCGACGTGTCGGAGACTTCATTTATTGATATGCTGAAAAAGACAGCACTGCAAGAAGCCCATCCGACAACAGGGGTAGTTTCAGAGCCATCTGATGGAATGCAGGGAGGGGGGAAAGGTGGGAAAAAGAAAGGGAAGAAGGGGAGACAAATAGACCCAGCCCTACTGGGTTTCAAAGTCACCAGCAACCGAATTATGATGGGAGAAATTCAACGCTTAGACGATTAGGCAAAATAGATAGAACAGAAATTGATTGTTTTTTTTTTTTTTTTTTTTTTTTTTCCCCCTTTCTTNTTTTTTTTTTTTTTTTTTTTTTTTTTTTACCCCCTTTCTTGTTTGGTTCTTTCTCCAATCATTTTTGTTGAATGTGCAGTTGTCTGTTTTGTTCTTTGTTTAACCCTCTTGTAAGTTGTTGTATAGGTTTTCTAGAGGTCAGCGGTCAGCGGTCAGCTGCGTAAAACCATTTGGCAGGTATATGTATTCCAATTCTTTTCTTTTCTCCCGCAGTTGTAAATGATCAAATTTGAGTTGGTCAATACCAAACCTTTGTACTGGAACTTGGAAGAGAGTTGAAATATTTTCATTTTTTCTTTTTGCATTCTTAAGAATTTAGGAACTTATATATAAAAAAAAAAAAATGAAAAAAGGAATAATTAGAAATGGTGGAGGTTTTCTATCCCGTTCAACTGGTCCTCATTTGATATAATTAATGAGAATTGTCGCTTCTTTATTTAAATTTGGAAATTGTCTCTGTATTATATGAACTGTCGTAACTTTTAAATGTTTCTTTGTTCTTCGTAAAATTAGCTTTCCATTTCGGTCAATATGATATGGATTAACTGCCCTCATTTTTTAGGGGTATAATATTTCTATAAACAGCCATGGAACAATTTTGAACCTCCAATTATAAAATTTAATAGATTAACAACTAAATTGGGAACTCTTGGCGTTAAATGATAAATAATAATATATTTGATTTTGAAACCATTTTCTTATAGTTTTAAAATGGTAGCTCAACTAAAAGCGATTCACGGCAGATAAAAAAGAGTAAAAAGAAAAAGAAAAAAAAAAAAAGATTCGAATTTTCCCCAAGATTCTTATTTCAACCGTCCTCGAACTCATCGCTGCCTACACTAGATAAACTTTTTGTTGTAATACCCAAAACACCCTTTTTGTACGCTTTTTATACGGTGCTGTGAGCCTTATCAACGGAGCTTCTCTCCATTTCATTTTCCAGCACAAATCTCCATCCATGGCGGCTCCTTTTGCTACTACACCTCTGGTAAAGTTTCCTCTCCTTTCTTCCCTCCTCCTTTCTTCCCTCCTCCTTTCCGCCAATGTCGATGTTCCCGTTCTCTACTTTTTGCTTCTACTCTTCCATTTTCACTTTCTGAATTCACCGTCCTCCGTTTGGTTTCATTTGATTTTGCCTTTTGCAGTCCAAGGTTGGTTTGCTTTCTTGTTCCAATAGCGCCTCACAAACCAGAGCTTATGGTCCCTGTAATTCGGTTAACCTCCATAGGGTTCAATTACCGTCGAATCTTTCGTCGGCCTCGAGTTTTCTCTGCGGCTCGTTGCAGTTTCCTTCTCTGAGAACATCTTGGAACCCGTTGTCTTCGAGGACTGCTGTTCGTAGCTCGGTCCGAGCTAGTGCTGAGGTTAACAATATGCTATTTCCTCTACTCTTTTTTAGATGAAATTAAACGAGGGGAGGAAAGTTATATTGATTTTCTCCCCAATTGTTCGCTATGTATTTGAAAAAAAATCAAAGCTTCACTCAGATGATTGACAAGGGTATCACTAGTGACCTTTGGTTAATGAAACATTGGTCCTCTTTTCTTTGATTTTAGGTCGTACCTCAAGCAAAAGTAACAAACAAGGTATATTTCGATGTGAGCATTGGTAATCCAGTAGGGAAGCTTGCTGGGAGGATTGTGATTGGATTATTCGGGGACGATGTGCCCAAAACGGCAGAGAACTTCCGTGCTCTTTGCACAGGTATTATATATATTATGAGACTTTTAGTTGTTTATCTCTTCCAGCTTCCGGAGGTAACCAACTTTACTAACTTTATTAGGAGAAAAGGGCTTTGGATACAAAGGTTCTGCATTTCATCGAGTAATCAAGGATTTCATGATACAAGGAGGTGACTTTGACAAGGGAAATGTGAGTGCCTTCTAAATGTCTGTCCATGTGTACTATATTATTTCGTTCACTGGGTTAAGGATTTCCAGTTTCTTTTGACACAGTACCGCTAGAATTCATGAATTGCTCACTAAAATGTTCAATTGGTCTTTTGATAATTGCCTATCTATGAGGTAGGAGTCGTCCTATGGGTTGGATATGCAAATAGAATCACGACTACCGTAACTAGCATATATTTCTTGTCAGATGGTGAGCTTATGATCAATTTTTGGTTTCTTTCTTGAAGCTTGTGTATGCTGTTGGACGCAATGGAAGAAATTAGGCTAAAATTTTAGAATGAAGGGAAAATTTGAAAGAAGTATTTTCTATTGTTTCTATGCGCTTAATTGGATCTTGATGCTTACTAACTGTGTAAAACGCCACTATTATAGGTGTTTGAGAACGATTGTAGAGAGTTTTAAAACTAATGTCTTAGGTAATAGACATGGTGGAAAATACATAATCCTTTCACATTTGAAAAGATAGTTACAATAAATCGAAGGGCTCTTTGGAAATTGGAAATTATTTAGCATATGCTAGCTTAACGTGGATTTGCTAAGGCATTTAACACCCCCAGGAAAAGAAGATGTATTGGCTGCATTAATTGTAGCCAGGTTATTATAAATACGACTCTTGAGATTTCTTTGATGTCTCCATATTTTTTTGGCTCATGATGCAGTGTCTCAAATAAATATGTCTGGAGAACACTATTGTTTTCTTAGAAATCATATGTTTAAAAAAAATTCTATGCAGTTTAAACTTCGAATGATACTTTTTTAAGATACTATTTTTAGGGTGGTAGTTGTGGTCTGATTGTTAGGTTTTGTGAATATGGCAAGTTTCTCATGCCAGGAAAAGAAAAGGAAAAACATTGCCTTTGGACATGATTATAATATGACAATGGGAAGGAAGTCATAGCATATGCCACATTTGAGATTCACGATAAAGAACCAAGCACCTGAGTAAATCTAGATTGGGAAACACAGATTCAATAGTAACTTGTTGTGCATGGTATTAATGACATTCGCTTGGACTGAAAAGCAGTAGATACTGTGAAGGACAAATTTCTTTGGATGATAGATTTGTTATTGGCATAAGACATGACATGAATCTTTTGATAAAAGGGAGAGAGACGATGAATTAAGATGTAACTACTTGCATAATTAGTAAACTGAAAGAATTAAATAGATATTCTCTAAATGGTTTTACAGTCAATGTTGAATTTATTATCTGACAGCAATAGCAGGGCCTTGATGTATCTTTTCCAAGTTTTCCATCATATCAAGGCATTTATTTAAATTGGACGTTTTTTTTTTTTTTTTTTTTTTTTGTATGATTACTAACCAGATCTTACACTTTCAGGGAACTGGGGGTAAGAGCATATATGGTCGTACATTTAAAGATGAAAACTTCAAATGTAAGTTAAATTCTGCACCTCATGTTTCAGTTGCTGCTTTCGTCTCTCTTTCTAAAAAAACTACCAACTTTTTAACCAAAGAAAGCCTGATTTTTGTCTTTTTAGTTTTGTGAGTTTCTAGGAATGTGTGGTGTCTAAGGTTTCAATTTGGCCAATTTAGTCCCTTAGTTTTGAAAAAATAAGGTTTAGAAGGTCTCTGTTCTCATTTGCTACATCAATTAGGTACTAAATTGACCCAATTGAAACATTAGGGACTAAAGCGCGTATTCTTACAAAACTGGGGAATAGAAAAGTAATTTTTCCTCAATTCTTTATTTTGAGTCTGTCATCATTTTATTTGATTCAATCGTAAATTTCAGGTCATTTCCATTAAAAGTGAACTTTACTTCCTAAACTAATCATTTGCTTATTCTGATTGAATATGAATAGTGCATTTGATATTGTGAAAGACACTTGAACCTTAACCTTGGTTCTTTTAATCCTTGCCTTAGACGATCGACAGCAGTTCTGCTATACTGTTATAAAGACAACAACTTCCTCCTTCCTTGGATACTTTTTCCGTTGGAATATCACCAGTTCTTAATGTCTATGTGTATTTTGTTCTATATGTTCTACACACACACACATTTATTTTTTGTTATTAAGAATTGAGCTTTCATTTATTGAAAAGGTTATAATCTATTTGTTCTAGTATCCGACTCTGGAACTTATTCTGCTTGCAGTAAGTCATACTGGTCCAGGAGTTGTCAGCATGGCGAATGCAGGTCCAAATACTAACGGAAGTCAGTTTTTCATATGCACTGTCAAGGTACTGTGCGTGCAAACCTCTACCTGGATATTCTGATAGGCAGCTAGCATATAAAATTATAATTCCTAGTTGAGTTCCTTGACTTGGCAATGATCTCTTTGAGGGCAAAATCAGACAAATTTTTTGATACCCTTATTCTAATATGCTTTCCTGACTAGATGCTTATTAGCTACTGTTTTGGAAAAATTTGCTCGATTGATTTTCATTTGCATTACTGGAAGTTACCCTGTTCTTCATCTTTTCCCCTACTTTCTTTGTTGAGAATACAGTATTACAAATGTGGAATAGAGATTTAAACATTCCATCTTCAGAAAAAAATTGTGAATACCTTCGCTGCTGAACTAGGTTTAGATTGGCATGCTCTTTTTGCTCGGTGATAGTATTTTAGTGAAGTTCCTGGATTTACTATCTGTTGATGTGTTTGGACAAATTATCTGTGTGTTGGATATTACAGGTCGTATGCAGCTGTGTAGGAATTAGATTTTCTTACATAAGGCATTTAGTTGAGATGTGTTGCTTTTGGTTCGACACGTCCTTCTATACTGTCTCAATAGCTTTCTGGTTGCAAATCCATTGCATCCATACTAATTTGGTTGCGTTTTTTACAATGTGAAATTGCTTATCCTGATGCGCTATTTGGTTTGGCCAAAGTTCTAATTTAATTTACGTCTATTGGTTGAATGGTAGACGCCATGGCTGGATCAGAGGCATGTGGTTTTTGGGCAAGTCCTGGAAGGGTTCGACATTGTTAAGCAGATTGAGGCGCAAGAAACAGACCGTGGAGACCGTCCATTGAAGAAGGTCGTCATCAGTGACTGCGGGGAGCTTCCAGTGGCCTAATTTCACCACATCCAGTAATCCTATCTTGTTCTTCCTTAGGATTAGCTACTCCTAATTCAAATTGCCTTCCGTTGAGTGTGCCTGTAAAATGTATTGTTGAAGAAATTGAGGTGTGGAAGCGGGGTTTTATTTGAAATTAGATGCTTTTTGTGACAGGAATTATGCAAGGAAATTGTCCAAGAGTCTGCCTTTTTTGGGAGAGAAATAAAGAGGTTGCCTTAAAAAACTATGTCGTTTAAGGATCTGTGTTTTTCTTTTAATTTCGAGTAGATTTTGTTTGGTTTTGACATTGTACAACCGATGGTGCTTTCCATTTGTAGTTGGTATGTGGCGATTGAACAACTTTAGTTGGTGTAAAAATGAAACAAAAGGTTTTGCATAAATAAACCAGCTAATTAAATATGATTTTTATTTTATTTTATTTTATTTTATTTCGCTTTTGAAAAACCAGAGGGTCCCACGATAGATTGAATGGTGGAGCAGAGAGCAGCATCTAGTGGTAAAAGGGAAGGTGAAATTCCAAAAGAGGACCCCCCCCCCACCCCTGTGTCTCTGTGTGTGAATGTTAAGATTCTGTCGGTGCATTCATTCGACATGTCGTTATTAAACAATCATTGTCAATTACTTTAGTTTAATCAATAAAGGCCTTTGTGTGTGTGTGTGTGTTAGTTAAGTATGTTATTAGAGGGTGTTGGGCCATTTTAGAAGTGGAAAATCCATACTAATAAGAATAAAGGGTTGTTGTTTCTTCTTTATGAAGTGTATATTTACAAGACATTTAGAGCAAAGGATGGAATTGTGAATTCATATACATGATGAATAACACTGTACAAGTTGAAATTGAAGTTGCTAAGATCAACAAAGGGATTGACCTAAACTGTGGTGTAATTCTGAGCTCTTTCTAAGGCCATTCATTCACAACGACAACATTTCTATCATCCACTACTAAACCAATCTCCTCAGGAACATGACTTTATCAATCCCAAGTTATAAAGAACCCTCTCTGATCTAGATCGAAAAAGATTACCGAGCGAAAATCTACTGCTTTCTGGGGATGGAGCTTTCATGCTGAATTCGTCGTCTTTGACACACAGTATAGTCAGCCCAATCTCTTTTCGAACCGCTTCGATCATCTCACTCTTGACCGAATTCCCAGATCCATCTGTTACGTAGAACACATTGACAGCTTGAGAACCTCGGGTAGTAACTTCAGCTCGAGTGACTGAAAGACCATTTTCTCTAAAGATTCGAGTCACATCAGAAAGGAGTCCAACCCTGTCATCACTGCAAAGTTCTAGTCTTATACCCTGAGTATTTAGGAGAGCAAAATCACATAAGACATGAATCCAGAATACAAATTTATGGCAAGAAACGTAAATGGACATCGCTTTTCACCTCGGACGTTCGCCTTCGAATGGCAGCCTCTAAGCAATGGATTACTCTTTGCCTCTCTGCTTCAGAACTAATAGGGCTTCCATCCACATGCCTAATATAGTACTCCTGCTTAACAAATGCATAGCCAGATTAGTTTGGTTGGACAACTTTATGCAACCAAATTGCATCAAATGCATTACGAAACAGAACTTGCCTGAGAAGCCTCTGGTCCTTCAGCAATGACAGTAGCATGGTACACTACATACTGCATATCAGTCAGTGTACAAACTGTATCAAACAACAACTTGGGACGGTCAGGAGACCTCAAGTTCACAACTGTATATCCCTTATCAGCACAGTTCTCGACAGTCACGAGGGGTTTTCTCCGATCACTTGTCGAGCCACAATCCAAATCATCTCGGTCGTAGTCCCGGTCTGCATACATCATTTGGTGCAGCCTCCTTTCCTTGTGAGTAGAACCCACAGAAACAGCAGTATTGGCACTGCGCTTATCTCGATCCCCTTTTAAGACAAAGAGTAGAAGCTGCTTTATCTTACCAAGTCGGTCCGGGTCATCGATTGGAAACCCAGTAGCCTCGTCAGTGATGTATACAACGGATGCCATTCTTGAATTATGAGTCCAAACTTCTGCAGCTACCACATTGCATTTGAGGTCTGTTAGGACAGCAAAAACCTCTGAGAGTAATCCAGGCCTGTCTCTTCCAGTCAATTCAATGGTTGTATGTTCCTCGGCAGCTTGAACACCGACCGATCTCTTCAAAGACCGGAAGCTCCGAGCTCTAGGCCCAAGTGACTGCAGCAAAAAATCCATCCATAAATAAGAATTCCAAATAGTCATTACAAATTCTTATTAATGAGGCTTGATTGAGCGCACATTATGTTCATTTTTCACATAAGAATTCCAAAGCGTTGCTCCAACCTTCTGTGTCTCTTAAATGAGAAGTTAGCCAAAACCAACACATTCAGCAACAAGCATACCATATTATATGCAAAGCGAGAGGAGGAGAGAGTAAAATCACACAAAATTCCCATGAAAAGCTAATCTAGAATCAGAACCCTCTTCCCAGTTCCCATATTTCCTTATAATTACAGAGGAAGCATTTGAAATGGAGTTTTAAGCTGAATAAAAACTGTAGGGGTGAGTGAAAGAGGGCATTGAAATTCACCTGTTGAATGCGCTCAGCAACATCATTTTCAGAGAGCTTGTTCCCACGTTGATCCGTTACATGAAACACTAAAGAAGAAAGATGGAGGGAAAAAATAGTGAATAATTGTTCGCAAAATCGGAGACCCATTCCCTTCATTCTAAACGGAAAATCCAGTTTCAGGGCAAAAAAGAAAAAGAAAAAGAAATCAAATCTTAGCTGACCATCCATGAACCATTCGCCATCAGAAGAAATATAAGCTCGTCTGATTATGAGATTCAAATCGTTGAGAACCTGAACCACTTCCAGCAAACTCCCTCGCTTATTCGCACTATCAACCTGAAAATTTCACGGTTGAAATCGGAATAGGACCCAAGACCCATGTCCCATGTTGAAACAGGAATTGAAGTTGGGAAAAAATACCTTAATCAGAGTGGCCTTTGTGCTGGAATCATTGTCAATGGTGACCCTGGAAAACGAAACCCAATGGAGAGAAGAAACAGAGTAAAGAAAGGCATGATGAAAATGGAGAGAGAGAAAGGGAGAAAAAAAGACCTGGGTGGATTCATACGATTGACAAGCTTCTCGAACTCGTCGTCGAGAGGGAGGGAAAGGGACCAACAATCCATAAGAAGAGGAAGAGAGGAATGGGTAAAAAGCGGAGGGGGGAGTACTGGAAAAGCCTGCGGGAGAAAGGATTAGGGGAGTAAGTTTTTTTTTGGGGGGGGGAAAGAGAATGGCGTCTCCCAGTTTGTATGAGATACCCTTTCCAATGCTGATTTCTGTTTCTCTTTCTTTCTTTACCTTTCTGTGTGGGTTGAAACTCACCTTTTCTGCTTTCTGCACTGTGTGATGCTGCCTCAATACCTTCCTCTTCTTCTTCCTTTTTTTTTTTTTTTTTATTTATTTGGAGCAGCCATAATTATCCTTTATTGTCATATCTATCACTCTATTTTCAGAAAATAAAATTCAAAATTATTGGACTACCCACATAAGTTGACGTCTACCCTATCATCATCACCAACTTAATTTTGGTTGACCTTCCTTTGGTTCCTTCCCCTCCTCGCCTCCGAACCATTTTTTTTTATTATAAATTACTTAATCTCAATATATTTTTCAACCCATCATGAAATTTTGAAAATTTAAGACAGAAACAAGGTAAAAGATTGTTCCGGAAAAGAAAAAAATAAACAAATAAATCAGCCTTAGATTCTATCAAATAAGATATTTACTTTAAAAAATATCAACTATTACTTAAAAACAATAAATATTCCAAAAAGAGGTTAGCAGGAAGGGTATCTTCTTGAAAGAATAATTTAACAAAAAAAAACCACATGGGACTTTTAATGTACGGCTAGCATTGTCTTGTGGTAGGACCCTCACCCACTTCTGCTCCTTGGCATTTTGGTCCACTTTTTTTTTTTTTTTTTTTTTTTTTTAATAAACTAATAATTAATATTATTTTCATTTTACTTGGAGGGTTCCCCCTCTTCAAATATGGCGATGGTTCACGAGATTGGAAGTGTAGTATGAAGTCAAAAATTTTGGATATGTGTTGTCTCTATTTATGTAACATTACCCGACAACAACTTTGCCCTCTTTCTTTTGTATTTCTATCGGTAAGCTCACATGTTAAATTTATTCGACATCGTTCTATACAAATCTGACATATAAACTATTTGTTTTTTTAGATCATTTATTCTTTCTTATCCTTACTTAGAAATTGTGTTTTTATCCGTCAAAATATTTATCTATTTTAATACCAAATCTATAAAATGAGTTGAGTTAAATAAAAAAAACAAATCAAATTTGAAGATATAAAGTTGAAATTGGTTGGATGCCTCAAAGATAAAATAAAATCTGGATAATTTATTTTGAAGACACATAAATAGTAAATAAAATTGTAAAAAGTATATTTAGTATTTAGTTATAAATATATATAATTAGGAATGTATGTATGTTAATTTTGAAGAAGAATATTGAGATGATGTGGGATGGTTGGTTGACCACTTGTAGAATACATCCAAACTCTGTGTTTCTTTTTAAGTTTTTCTATTTCCAAACTAATTTTAAAGTTTTAAATTTTTTCTCCTACTAATAATTATTTTTAATACCTACTTTTATTAAAATTGAATCTGAATTTTTGGAAAAAAATGAAAGTAATAATGATAAAGCAAGTCAAACTTGAGGGTATATTTGGTAGCTTGTTTTTTTTTTTATCCCTAGGTTTTGATGTTTTGATGTTAGCTTACTTTGGTTAATTTTTTTTATTTACTTACTTTCCATCTCTAGCTTCGTCATTCTATTTAATGTTTAATTCAATGAAACTAACATTAATTTACAATTTAAATCTTTCAATTTTTATTTAATTTTACTTTTCAAATCCACTGCACTTTGGCAAGATAATTTTTTATTACTTGAATAAAAATCGCAATTGAGTTTTGCTTAAATAGACTTGGGATCATGATAATCGTATCATAATTACTATATAAAAGTATGGGGTCTAACACTATTACTTTATATTCCTTTGAAAGATTCTCACTTTAATACATCAAAACAATAGCTTTTGACTTTTAAAAATTGATAATAATTTATTTTTATTGTTTTGGAGATTAATTTGATCTTGATTATGTGGAAATTTAAAATAAAATAAAAAATTTAAAGAACCGAACTATATGAGAAGCTTGATCACTAACTAATTAATGATATGCAGCACACAAAGGCTTGTAAAGTTAACAAAAGGACAAGGGTCAACTGAAATGGAGGACCAAGGGAAAACAAGATATTCCTTCTTTCTTTCTCTTTTTTGAATTTTTAGTATTATTGTTTAAAATGAAATATGTTATTTAAATGTGTGTGTGTGTGTTCTGGTGCAGGTGGCTTTCTAGGTGTATCCGAGTCAGCCCCACGTATTCATTCGCGTGTTTGAAGACATCCACTCATTTTAAATGGAAACCGACGTGAGAATCCATCACTCAAGCACACATCACCGTTATTTTGTTTGTAAATCAAAAAAAAAAAAAAAACGAAATTATCAAATTTATTAGATTTTGATGGATAATAGAAGGAATGGGTGGCAAGATATGGGTGCGAAGAGGAAGGATGGTATTATTCCTACGCCAAATTTTCTGTCGCAGCTAACATCTTTACGTGCGTGTTCTTCTTCATTATTATTAAAAGTTGTAAATTGTACAAGGAGAGTGAAAAGAAAAAAGAAAAAAAAAAATGTGGCGCGTAATAAATGAGAGGTTGGAAGGGGGTGGGGGAAGGCACATTGGCACATGGGGCGGGAGCAGCATGCCATTCACCCATTCCGCTCCTCTGCTCACCCTATTCTTTTTCGGCCTTTTCTTCTCTTCTTTTCTTTCCCTTCCTTTTCAGTCCTTAAATAACAATATACAAAAACAACTCCAATTTGATTCTGAAAGGCGTTGATGGGCCGGCCCGATCCGAACAATTCCAATCTTCTGTTGTGGTCCTATAATCAACTACACTTTGGACCACTCCCACGCATCCGAATCTCGAATCAGGCCCACTTTGATTGGGATTTGGCGCACCCCCTTCCAACCAATTTTTACTTCAAATTTGCTTCCCATTCTAATCGGAAGTCGAGTGGATTTGGGGTTTGGGGTTTGTGGGCTTCTTTTCTCTGGGGGTTAAAAGGAGGAAATTATGGTTGGTGGGTCTGCCCATCATTACTTATTTCTAATATATAAATTTAAGTATTGGACAATTATGGAGGCCGATGGAACTCGCATTTGGTCTGGGGATCAATATACTCCACAAATTTGGAATGGATAGATTATTGATGGAATAAGTTTCCAATATTATGTTCACATAAATTACTAATATTACAATCATTTTTCTTTTCTACAAATTATTTATGGAAGAAAACAAACAAAATCAGATCACTCTTGCAGTGAACTCAACCACTCGCTCCTCCTCAGAACTCCCCACCTGCATGTTGCCAATATCACACTCTATAATCAAAACCAATGGATTTTTTTTTCTTTCCAAACATTTATTTCCATTTTAAATTCAAATCAAATTCAAATTCAAATCTGGATGGTGAGCACCAAAAATTTACCTTAATTTGATCAACCCAAACACACTGCAAATATGAAGCAATCTTCAATCTTCGTCCTCTTCGCTTTGCCTTCTCTCTCTTTCCGCTACGCAATTCTTAGTGCTATTTTTAGGTCTTACAAATCCCATATCATCTCGATTCTTGAGAGTTGTCTTTATCGGGAGCTTGGTCCTGCTCCAATGGCGCCGCAGAGGGGTCCCGACTCTGCCCCATTTGGTGATAGATTTGGGAATACGAAGGCGGGTTCAACATCCCTCTTACATTATTCCCCTCCTGCGAAAGCCCTAGCTCCAGTCCCGGTATTTGCTGCTGCGGCTGCTGATTCCCGATTAGCGTCGGGAAATTCACGGATCCCAAATTCATCCCCTGAAATTCGAATCCATGGAACCCGAATTTGGGCATAATCGAACCCGGATTCTCGCTGACGAACCCCGGCCCGATTCCGCCTAGGGACGGCCAGAATCCGGGCGTACCCATGTGAGATCTGTTCAAATTGGCCCCCATCATCGCCCAATTCAGTCTTGGGACGGCGTCAATTTTGGGGGTCTGGGTGGCGGACACAGAGACGGAGGTGTCGGGGTCCGAGAGGGAGACGCCGGCGGCATGGAGAGCAGAGGCAGGGATGGTACCGGAGCCAGTGGCGGCCATGATGGAGGGCTCAGCTTGCTGGAGGAGCCACTGGATGGTCTCGCCGTCGGTCTTATGGCCTAATTCGCGGGTCAATTGGAAGACGCGGGCGGCGCAGAGGGCAGGCATGCGGATCCTACGCCCACGGCCATCCACTTTCTTGTGGCGGTCTTTATTGGAAGTACGCTTGGGAGCCAATTGTTGTTGGTGCTTCTTGTTTTGATCTTTGTTTGGGTTTGCAATTATGATATCTGAGGATGGGGGTGTTGGAGCGGGCGATGATGGTGGTGGTGGTGGTGCTGCTGCTGATGGCTTCTTGTTGTTGTGCTCTGCCATGTCTGCTAATGGGTGTGGGGATGGGGGTGGAGGACCCAACAAAGGTGGGTTCCTCTGTGTGGACTAATGGGGTTTATGAGAGGATCAGATTTTGGGAGCAGANAGAGAGAGAGAGAGAGAGATAAAAGAAGAAGAAAAAAAGAAAAGAAAAGAAAAGAAAAGAAAAGATGGGTCCTCCTCCATGATTGAGTTCTCGTTGTTGTTGGAACCTTACACTTTGGGTCAGCTCACCCTTCTAGTCTTCGCCTTGGCTGCCTCACCCCTCTAATTTGGATTTTCCCCCGTACTCTTTTACTTTTTATTGATGGCCTAAATTTCATTTCCCTGTTAGAATTTGGAATCAATCATTCAATTATGATTTTAACCAAATTCCAAATTGTTTGGTAATTTTTGAAAGCTTTACTCATTTTGTGCCACTAATTAACGCTGTTGTTGATTGAATTAGTGAGCAATGTTTTATTATGTAAATAATTACTTGAAGACGAGGACTGAGGAGGGTGTAGGATTCAACGTTACAGTCAACTCAACCAAAGGGTAAGCAACGATGGGGACTTTTCTTCGCAATAACTATTGTTAACCCTCTTCACACCGACATGGAAACTATTTCAAATTAGCTTTTATTTCTAGTAAAAAACAGAGTGAAACCATACCTTTGTATGACTCTTATTATTATTATTTCTCATTTCCTCCTAACCTAATTATTTTTAGAGCAATTGTTGGGAAGCTTTTTCAATGGCCTAAGGAAAGCTACAGAACCAATCCAACATAATTTGTTGAGTTTCAAGAGATGGATTTGGACGGGCTCCAAGGATATACTAGCGACTCCGGTATGTAGCTGTACGTCGTCCTATGTTGTGCCTTATGATTGATTTATGTTTGCATATTATGTCATTGTTGTACGTGAGAATGGTATGCTATGGAATTTGGAATTTGATATGTTATGTTTGGTGAGAATGCCAACACAGGTACATAGGCCTTTGTTTGTTTGATAAATAAATAAAATGAATTACATGATAGAACAAGAAAACACATTATCATCACTGAAGGTTTGATTGGGGTAAATATGGTGCAAAGAGTACTGAGGAGGATATTTAAACGCAAAGTTTTCTTTCTCTTGCTTTCCATCCTTGTTGTGGTTGTTGTTGTTGTCGTTGCCGCCGCCGCCGCCGCCGCCGCCCGGTTTGTTTGCTGATTTTTCTTCTTTCTCTTGCTTCTTATTCACCACCTCTACGTTCTTCTTCATTTTCTTTTTAATGGCTTCCACCAGCTTGGGAGGATCCACTATTCCCTTCACCCTCACTTTCGAACTCTCTCTATCTGCTTCCACTGCCATCACTCCTGCATTCACCACTCATACATGTGTTTGAATTAATATCACCAATCAAACAAGAAGAAAAGAAAAAAAAAGAAAAAAAAAGAAAACAATCTGACCCTCCATTCTTCCAATGCTCTGCTTGATGTCATTTACACAGCCTTCGCAGTGCATCCTCATTTTGAGCTCCACGGTCTTCACCTGTATTTGCAACGCCAAAACCAAATAGAATAATAAGACGAGATGAGAGATTATACGAAGGAAGAAATAAAAAAAAGAGGTGAGGGTTTTACGGACCTCTTCCTTCTTAGGAGGCTCAGCCTTGGTTTGGTTGGGGGTGTCGGGGAGGGGCTTGGGAGAAATAAGTTGCACATTTTTGGAGTACTTTCTCCGAATCTCTTCCAGTATTTTGTTAGGCTTCAGGTCTTTTCCCTTTATTACCACTTTTGCATTCCCGACATCCGCCGTCACTTCCTCCACTCCTGCAATGCAATCCCCCAAAATACTTTTTTTATTTTCTCTTAAACAAATTAATAAGTACTAATATCTTAATTACTTACCCTCACAACCTCTCAAGTATTTAGACACCTTGGTTTTGCAGGATTCACAGTGCATGTAAACTTTCAGCACCACTTCCGCTATCTTTTTTCCCTCTTTCTTCTCTTCCTCTTGCCTTTTGTTTCCATTTCCATTCTCGCCCTTCAAAATTTCATCCACTTATCGATTACTGAGTTTTAAATAAAATAGATAAAAAGCAAGCCTTTCTTTTTCTTCCATACCTTTCCCATCTCTTTCAACTCGATCACTGATTGATTGAGTTCCAATGTTGAAAGTACAAGCGTGAGTGATGAGACCCTAATCTTACTGCCCTATATATATATATATATATATATATATATATATATGTAACCTAACACTTCATTTCTTACAGAATTAATTTTATTTCCAAACTCACTTCTTCCTTACATGCATATTTATTCATTATTTTCCTCTAAACTTGTAATATTTAATGGACAAATTGAGAGGTTGGGTGATGATTTTATTATTAATTTTTACTTTTTTTTCTTTCTTTCAGTTTTATAAAATCAGGCTTACAAGGTAAAGTAGTTATTACATTTATTTAAATAATTTAACTGCTGATACTTGTATTTATTTTAGTATCTGGAGATCAGATTTTGCAAGCTTTTATTTCCCCTTTTCCTCTAAACATTTTACAGCTTCAATTAATTGGAATAGATTAATTGTAACAAAAATGTCGGCTAAAATTTAACTGAAGGACGTCAACATTAATGAAAAATTGAATTGAAGTTAAGACAATAAATAATTAATTGATTAATCAATACAAATCATGTTTTTTCTTTTTTTAAAAAAAACACCTTTAAACAAAATGATGAGATCCTTCCTTTCTATAAAAATAAAAAAAAAATAAAAAAAAGGAATTAAACTGCTCATTAATGTCGATCAATACTCTTTTATTTTAACCATTAAAATATTTTTATGATTATTAAATGCATCAATAAATTCTCGTCTAATTGTTTGATCTGGTCGGCTCCTCCGGTAGGTGCATCGTCTGCTTGTTCTTCCTCCGGCGGCGTCTTCTTGTTTGACAACGGTGACATGGGCCACAAGCTTTTGCACTTCAAAAACTCCCGTTACTCTTATCAGCTCAGGGTTCTCCTCCTCAACTTCTACGCTTTCAACCCCTTTTTCAAATCCAGAGTACTTCAACACGTATACATTTCTCATTTCACTCCAGATCTACTTTACTAATGACCACACCTTTCATCTTTTGGACACATTTCTTCATCTGGTATGTACAGCCCTTACAGTGAACTGTAGTATATCGTAGGACCACACTAGCCTCCTGAAATACTAAATTGTTGCTAAAATGTTTAGAAGGAGAACAAAAGGCTTAAAAAGTATTAAAAGGGAAAATAAATAGCTTCAAAAATATTTTTAGAACTTCAGCTCTGCTTGAAATTCAACGGGTTTTCCGTTTTTGCGTGTGGAGTTCAATTTCTTGAAAAGCCCCATTTTTCCGGTCTTCTTGTTCACAATAAGATCATCTCTCTCTCTCTTTTCTTTTCCTATTCTCATTTAAATACTAACCCTAATCAATCAACGTAATTAAGCCTCCAAATATAAAATATCATCCACACTTGAGTTTTCATTAAAAACCATAAACAAGCATGCATTGTTCTTTCACTCTTCCCAATCCAAGTAAAAGCTAGATTTAAGAAAGAAAGCACATCATCATTTTATTTGCATTCATTCAACATTTAATCTTAGATTTTGTAGTCGCTCCATATATATATGTTTTATTTAAACATAGGATGCACGTACCTCAACACAAGTGTATTCCCCTGTGTGGTAAATGTTAGAGGAGTAGAAGATGACACGTTCCATGCACAGCCCTGACACTTATACAACACCTGTCATCCAACTCAACCATTGCGCACACGTTTCTTGCTCTTCATTCTCCACGTGCCACCCAACTCACCGCTATTTCTCTCTCCTCCTTCTAACTCGGACCCACATCCTTCTGCTTCTTGACCCCTTCATCTTTGCCTCTCTTCATAATACCGCTCTCTCTCTCAAATCAATCTCATACTCCCTTCTTTCATCTTCTTACTCGAAAGTAAATCGTAGTGGAACAATCTAGAATTGAATCTGATGTCGGGTGTAACTCTGGCGGTGGCCCCACGGACAGACCCAAATGACGCGGTGCCGCCGCAGCAGAAGCCGCTGCGGCGGCAACAACAAGAGCAGAACACGGTTGTTGGAGGGGTGATGGGATCTCTCCGCGTCATCGAACTCCAACTTGTTGCTTTCATAATGGTGTTCTCTGCGAGCGGGCTTGTCCCCATTCTCGACCTGACTTTCCCTGCGTTCACCTCCGCCTACCTCCTCTTGCTGGCACGGTTTGCATTCCCGTCTCGCGGCCATGCGTCGGGCGCGTCGCAGGAGATCTTTCAGGCAATGTTAAATGTTTAGTACGCCCAAGAAATTGGGAGTGTAGTTCGATTGATTGACTGATTGATGTTTAGAACTGCGGTTTGTTGTTTCAGGGGAGCAAGTTGTTTAGAATGTACGTGGTGGTGGGGACCACGATAGGGCTGTTCCTGCCACTGGCATATGTATTGGGTGGGTTCGCGAGAAGTGACGAGCATGCGGTTCGGTCGGCGACTCCGCATTTGTTTTTGTTGTCGTTTCAGATTCTGACGGAGAATGTGATAAGTGGGTTGTCGTTGTTCTCGCCGCCGGTGAGAGCACTGGTGCCGGTTCTGTACACGGTGAGGAGGATTTTCGTGATCATGGATTGGATGAAAGATGTTTGGCTGAACAAAACCTTGGCGGCCAATGCGCCCATCAACGTATTTTTCTCCTCCTCCTCCTCCTCCTCCTCCTCCTCCTTTGTTCCAACATTATTAATTACAATGGGTTTATTTAGTTTTATAAAAATGGCAGGACATAGCATGGTTTTGGTTCGGAAGGACATTGGCGGTGGCTAATTTTGCGTATTTCTGCATAAATCTATTTGGATTTTTAATCCCAAGATTCATTCCAAGGGCATTCGAAAGGTATTTTAAGGACCGAGATGAGGACGAGACTCATGCCAAAATCCGAGAGGATAACCTCTCTTCCGCTCCCCCCAAATCTCACCCCTCCGATAAGAAGACCGACTGATTATTCTTTTTCTTTTTTTCCTTCCCCCCCCTCTTCATTTTCATCTTTTTACTACAATGTCCTTTTTATGGTCTGCTTTTGCTCTTTAATTTTTTATGGTCTCCTTTTTTTCGATTTCATGTTAGATCAATTAATTTTGGATATGTATACATACAGACAAGGAAGTGATGTATTAAATTCTCTGGATTCCACTGCTCCCTACTTACCCGTCTCGGAATATATTTCAAAATTGTTAAATTTAATGAACAGGATTGGTTAGTCCTTAAATTATTTTAGTAGCATACAATGAAGATTGAGAACATGAATTAGGCTTTTTGGCATATATAAGACCCACCTCCAAAACTATAATTTAGGCTTTTAAATTCAGTACTTCCTTGCAGATATAATCTTAAAAATTGAAGCATCATCTTATTGAACTAAAAAAGATGGTCCTCAGATTCGGACGCGTGGTCTGGTGATTTTGGTCGGTTGTTCTTATCCAGAAGTGGTCCAAAAGACCATTATGCCCCTAAAAACACAGTAATAGATATTTGTACGGACCTCTCTGTCGTGGGCTCCCTTCTGTGTGATGTTAAAATATTCTTAAGTGTGGAAAGCTGGGGCCCGGTCAGTACTAATATGTTGCGCTGGGTGCCAAATTTGTGTGGTTCGACCTCGCGCTTAAATCGGTCCCACTTTTCTGATTACATTTCCTTTGTGCTGTTATACTCATTTTGAGGAAAAAATTGTATATATTTATTAATAATTGTTGTGGTTGCGCTTTAAATTTCGTAATCCTATTTTTATTCTACACCAATTAAAATTAATTTGAAATCACTTGAGCATCTTTAAGGCTCTTAATTTGAAATCCTATGAAAATAATGCATTTCATTTTTTTTTAATTTTTTAATTTTTCCCATGGGAATAAATATTGACTGAAATTGAAATATAAACCATATAAAAGGGAGTGAAAATTATAGGGCTTGAAGAACAAATTCTGCAAAAAAGTATCGACTGAAATTATTTCTTTCAAACTCTCTATCTCACGCGTGTTTGAAATGGTCAAATTTTTGGGTCAATTCTTTTAAGAATTAATTCCGTAGCTAAAGAAGAATAGGTTGATTGTTAAGCCCTTCTCGTACTTTAAAAAATATTTAACTTCGATTAAATTATTTGAGTGGATACGGCTGGTCCTAATTCTCCTAATTGACGAACAATGCCATATTTTAAATCACAATTTATTCATACAAATACCCTAAAGTAGTTTTACCATAACTCAACATCCCAATATTCTATTTTTATTGTTCTATTGTTTTTGCAATTCTCTGATTATTTCTATAATCGAATAATTCTTTTATTCATTTGATTAAATAAGCTACCATTATTGTTATTGGGACATAATTCACAGATTTATTGGAATATATATGTATATTTTTGATAATCAACGATAATAAGAACTTAAACTGACGAGACTGAAGGTATATACACATAAAAAGAGAGATCATGGTGTGTTTTTTCCTTTTAATTCATTGTTTAAATTGAATTACAACCTCCGAGGACTCTGAAGCAATAATATTTTAAAAAAGAAAGTGGCGCAGTGAAATTTGGTTTAGTTTATTCAAATCCCAATTTGTGATACACGCGCTCCCTCAGCGCGTAAGTTACAGAAAAGTTGATCACAGTGTGGGCAAATTTATAAATTGGCAGTGGCCTCTACATTTAACCAATCCCTTGTTTAATAATCTAAGTTTAAATACTGTAATGGTCTCTAAGATTTTCAAAATGCCTTTATTATTCTGCTTTTTAACCTTTATTCATTTCAATTTACTTTTAAAAAGTAAAGCATATTTATCCAAATTTTAACATAAGCCTTTACTATGTATGATACCAACCTTTCAATGCAATTCTTTATCCAATTTTAGTGAATAATACATCATGTCAACTATGTTTACCAAATTTATTAAATATTTTATTAGCTTCAAAGAAGATTATCATCTCATTTTGTGTATATTTACTGTATGGTTTAATCTCAAAATTGTAATAAATGGAGGGATAAAAGAGGAAGAAAGAAAAACCAAATCTGTAAATTAAGTTAAAAAGTAGGGTAAGAAACAACGAGGAGGGCGTCTCTCTCTTTCTCACTCTTCTCACTAAAACTCATAGTCTCTCAATCTCTCCTCTGCCTTAATTATTTCCAATTAATTAAAAAAATAAAAAACCCTTTTCTCTCTCCTCTTCGTTCGTTCTCTCTCTCTCTAAAGCCCACCGTTGTGAAGAAAGCTTAAAACGCAAAACCCACATATTCGAATACCCATTTCGTTATCGTCCAAGAACCCTCCACCCAAGAAAGAAAGAAAAGCAGCCTCCATGAAAATAAAGAACAAAGGCAAAGTCCATCCATCTCCATCTTCTTCTTCTTCCGATGGGGACTTTTTTGAGGTCTTCAACTATCTTCCAGTCGCGATATTGGCTCTCATCTCTGTTCTGACCGCTGACGATCGAGAGGTTTTGGCCTTCATGATGAGGAGATCCATGGAAACCTCATCGACCTCGTCTGTCGTTTCTGGAAATAAATTTTCCAAGAGAGCTCCAAAGAAATCCACTGCTCCACGCGCCAGTTCTGGTAGCGCGTGTGTTCACTCGCCACCGTCTTTTACTTGCTTCGATTGTTACATGAGTTACTGGGACCGGTGGAACTCGTCGCCGAACGGGGAGCTGATTCACCAGGCCATTGAGGCTTTTGAAGAGCAATTGGCTAACGGGGAAAAATCCTGCAAGAACGTCAAAGGGAAGAAGAGGGAAAAAATCGGCCGTCAGTCGTCGGACAAGCCTGTGAATGTTGTTGCCCCGCCGTTGCCGGAAGTTCTTCCTCTGCCGATTGATGAGGGGTCTTCTGCGGCTCCGACGACGTCTGGGAGTGACGAGGTGGAAGCAGCGGAGGGAAGGGGAGAGCCATCGCGGACTGAGGATGAGACGGCGGTGGTGATTGTTCCGTCGCCGCCACCGAGCAACCGCAAGGGTTTGGCCCGGAAGGTATGGCCGGACGTATTAGGGTTATTCAATTCTCGTTTATGGAGTCTTTGGGGTCCACGTTAGAAATTCAGAAAATAAAAAAGAGAGGATATTTCGATATTTTTCCACTCTTTTTTTATTAGTTTTTTTTTTTTTTTTTTTTTTTTTTTTTTTTTTTTTTTTTTTTTTTTTTTTTTTTTTTTTTTTTTTTTTTTTTTTTTTTTTTTTTTTTTTTTTTTTTTTTTTTTTTTTTTTTTTTTTTTTTTTTTTTTTTTTTTTTTTTTTTTTTTTTTTTTCTGGACCCAAGATGAGAGTAAATTCAAAAACAAGAAAAAAAGAAAAAGAAAAAGAAAAAGAAAAAGAATTGAGTAGATGTTGTTTTGCAATGGAATATATAGAGTATCGTCCCATCTTTGATAAACTTTTGAGAAATATGCCTCTTTTTTATTTTTTGATAATTATTAATGCTGAATGTTTTGCTTTGGATTAC
Organism: Cucurbita maxima; assembly: GCF_002738345.1. Taxonomy (NCBI): domain Eukaryota; kingdom Viridiplantae; phylum Streptophyta; class Magnoliopsida; order Cucurbitales; family Cucurbitaceae; genus Cucurbita; species Cucurbita maxima. The sequence goes on along the minus strand of NW_019272029.1, from coordinate 75,007 downwards.
CCCTTGTGTTTGGCTGCTCACAAAATGAGAAGGAAAGTGGAAAACAAAATGCATTCAAATTATAATAATACATTTTTTCTTCTGGTAAGTTTAAGATTGTGAGATTTGCACCGACTTCTTCTTAAGAGGCATTGTGGGAACCAGTTTCTAAGTTAAGGGTGACCCCTCAAGGAATTAATTATTAACTGATAGTGGAGAAAAGAAACAGAAAATCAGACTCACGAGTTTTTTTTAATCAAGCTTCTATCCGGAAAATGCTTCATAGGGAGAAATAGAAAAAAGATGTAAAATTCAAGTTTGGAAGGAGTAGGATTTATGAGTTCATTAATAGTGTTATCTACGTAACCTTACATTTAAGGTAATGTGTTTTTTTTTCTTTTTTGCGCCACATGTTGAACAATGTTTATAAAACCTAGGTAGGCAACTGCCATGTCCAATTTCAAAATGAAAGGAGAAGAGTACAACTCTGTTTTTGCAGCCCTCTCCTCATCAATCGTACTTGTAAATCAGTGTGTAATCTAATCTAAATTACTTGCAAATTGGATTTTGATGTAACACTAAGCTCTTCCTGCTGCTTCTTCAGCTTGAGAATGGTGTTGTACGCCGCATCCTTTTTGCGATCGCCATCTTTCAAGCGTTTCTGTAAACAACTTGTGTCCTTTTCTACCTTCTCTACCTTTTTTTTTATCTGATTTTCCGCCTACCTCATCCCAATCCTTGCCCAGAGCCTGCAACTGTATTCATTTCCACAGCTATTGATTACAACATATCCTACTTTAATAATTTCCCCTACCCTTTCTTTCTGCCTCTTACTTACTTCTACTCGAATGGATTCTTGTGAACCCAAGGACTTCCACAATTTTCCGTTCACAACACCATCGCCAATACCTTTCTCCCTGCCGATCTTCTGTTGGTTGTATGTCTTTCAGAATGGCTTTTTCACGACCAATACTTGTTGCGCATTTGCTCTTTTAGGCATTCAATCTGTTGCATAAACCCAAAAACTTAAACAGATATGATAACTCATCCAAGTATACTAAATCACAGAATTTGACCAAAACTAGAACTAAATGTCCACGATTAATGCTTAGATATTGAATATTACAGGAGCCTGGAGTTCTTCCACTGTCATCCCACCATCCTTCCCTTGTATTGCATTCATCTCCCTTAATAGCTTCCTCTCATCGGCCATGTTTTTACAGTCATGTCCCATCAAGAAACACCGTTTCTGCTCACACATCACTAAATATACCATGTACATGCCATAATTAATCTGAACAACAACAAGAAACTCCAACAAGTCTCACAATGAAGAACACAGTAAGTTTAGAGTTCAATAGCCCATACTTGCTTATCGACTTCCCCTCCCGACAAGCACGACTTATTCGATTTATCCTTATATGCATTGTTTGCAAAACTCAGTTTGTCTAGTGATAGATGCAGCACAGCCAATCTGTCTCTTTCCCAATCTGGAGTGAGTCCACAGTTATCGTAGTAATTTATCGCGCTCAATTTCGCCCTCACCTCATCGCTATCCATCTACAAACCAAAACTTATTAACATTAATCACCATCACCTATTCAAGCAAAAGGAAATGGGATTATATGAAACCATCCTCCTTTTGACTGTATGAAGTTCATCTGATAGTTCCGTCCTAAGCACTTGTTCCTCACGCCAAGTTTGTATGTAAAAAATATTTGTGAATTGAATGAGTCAACTGTTTGTGGGTTTACAATGGACATGGATATTTGGTCATGGCCAACGGTCAACATCAGCAATCTAAATTTAATTTCTAAACTTAATAATTTTTTATGATTCACAGATCTTCGTAATTGAAGGTTTAAGTTCCATTAGATGTGGGATTCAAATGAACCAGAGGAAGTTCAAGCATGCTTACAGACAACAAAAAAACACACTGCATTTCAGGTTTAAGAGGAAAGAAGTTCAAAAGGATCTTCAGCATCTTTCATCAACCATTTCAATCTAGTTTTAGAAAGCGATTCCGGAATAACAAGTTTACGACTATCCTCAACCAATTCTAATTTCTGGTTGCCAATCATCCTCCCATCCATGCAAAGTTCTCGATTACATAGGGACGGCACGACTCTCTTTTTGTAATCCTTTCTGAACTCCGGCCAATTATTCCACATCTGCATAAACTTTTCAACCTGACGGGGGGAAAAACAAGTCTTCATAAGCTCTTAAAATCCTAATTTAAAGCAAATTCTTCAAGTGCTACTATATTTAACCTGTCCTTGACATAGTTCTTCAAGTGCTGTAATGTCTTTCATTTTAGCAAGTTCTTCAACCTTCTTCATGAGGGATCGATATTGGTAGTGGGAGGCATTCTTAACCCATAAGATACCACAAACAATGCATCAGTGCAACAGTCTACGAGTGAGTGATCAATTATGATGCATATAATAGATATACCTCTTCTCCATATTGTTTCTTCAATTTAAGAATAGTGTCATATGCCTCCTCCTTTCTGCGGTTGGTATATGTCAAGTGTTTCTGTAGACACCTTATATCCTTTTCTACCTTCTCTACTTCTTTCTTTGTCTTCTTAATTTTGGACCTTACTCTTGCCTGTCTTTTCCTACATTCATCCGAACAGTCGTAGATTTCCTGCAACTTTTGTTGTACAAAGAACATGGGATAAAATTTTATTATAAATTATACGGTTCAATTAATCGAAGTTCTGTGTTTTCTTGTTTCCTCTTACTTCTTCTTGAATGGCCTTTTTCAAATGCGAGGAGGTCCACATCTCTCCCTTCACCGGAGCATCACCAATAGCTTCCTCCCTCTCAAGCGCACGAGCAATTTGAACATCAATTTGCGCACACCACAGACCGCTCAACAACGGCATAATCTGTTTGTATAACTCAGAAAATTAATAAAGATGATAATTCATCAATTCCTAAACATAATATTCTAAATTCCTAATGCTGAGTACTACAGAAGAATCGACTTCGTCTGCTGTCAAGTCACCATCCATCTCTTGTCTTGTATTAACCTCCGCTAGTAGCTTTCTCTCATCAGCCATATTTTTACACCCATGACGCATCAAGAAAGATAATTTCAGGAAGATAATAGATTGCATAAGACGAAAAAATCGAGAAAGTCTAAAAAGTTGAATGAAATACATGAGAGAAAAGTTTGGAGTTGATCATACTTGCTTATCAACTTTCCCTCCTGACAAGCACGAGTTATTTGGTTTCCCTTTACATGCTTTGTTTGCAGAAGTCAGTTTGTGTAATGATAGATGGAGGACATTCATTCTGTGTCTGTAGTATTCTAGGCTGTATTCATCCCAATTTTCATAGTATCGTTGGTTCTCCAACTTGGTGATCACCCGAGCACGGTCCATCTACAAACAAAATTTATTATATCCAGTGTGTGTTGCACATCGATATCACTTCATCTAGGAAAACTGATTTGTCTAATAAATGAAGATTTCAATCCTCCATTGTTATACATCGAAAAGCTCATATGAATCATGATCTGTGAATTAGAAAAAATAAGGACTATAATTCTTTTCCACATACCTGTCTGTCCCTTATCTTCTGGGCGACAAGAATTTGGTCTTGATTCATCTTTGTAATCGTCTCTTCAGCCTTGATTATGGCATCTATGTTTGAATTTTCAAGTGCCAAAACTTCGGCAAAATAAAATTGTCGAACTCCACCAGGCATTTCATCAAGCATTTGGTGTTCATCAACTACCGCCTCATCACCAGCAACTTCTGGTCCTTCCTCTACCACCTTGTTCTCTCCAAAGTTGCAATCTCCTTCTCCCATGGCGATGTGCTTTGCCTAACAACGCCCAACAAAGCAAATATCATTCAGAAACACAAATAAATTACACCCATTTCTAAACCTAGCATCACATTCTTGTTCCTTAGGCTATAAACTAGAACTAATTCACATTTATTGTTGCAATATAAAAGCGTCAATGATAAGTGCAGAAAACTCAAATTACAGAAGGAAAACAGAGCGCGGAAGAGACAGAACGGGTTCGATACCAAAAGATCGAAACAATGGGTGGTTCGAAATCGAGCTGCGAGTGGGTGAAGATGGTAGCCGGATTATACGACACAACCATCCTTCTATTGGCTGTATGTAAAGGGAGCTCATTGCTCTGCACCGAGCACCTGCTCGCCACGCCAAGTTTGAATGCATGAAAGTCAACTGCAACTCTGCAAGTGGGTTTAGATATAAAATGGAGATTTCGCAATTTGGGCTGCGTTCCCATCACCGGAGAGACGTGCAATTCAAGACATGAATTGCCAAAAATGGTTCAAGAAGTTCGTGGCTAAATTAAAAAGACAAACAACTTGACTGCTGGTTGAGATAAACATTTCAAATTTGGTGGCCGAAAGAAAGAATCTATCATAATAATGCTCAAAGCTAGTTTATGATCATCTAAGTCAAGCGGTTGAGATTAATTAATAAATGGAGAATTCAATTAGAATTTTAGGAGAATTTGAAGCATACTTTAATAAGCCTTTTCATGAGGATGGGATATGTTGCTTTAGAAGCTAAATTTAGATAAATCAGAATCTTTTGTCCCCTCGTCATGTTGGTCATTGGGTGGTGGCACCATAGTATAGAGATTTTGAGATGTCCAAAATTTGAGTTGAATGTGTTCGAACAATGATACAATTATTCAGTGAGTCTATCATAATGTGACTGTCTCGTAATAATCAGTGAGTCTATCATAACGTGACTGTCTCGTAATAACAGTTGGATGTGAATTCAATAATTTATATGTCCTTTATTGAGATCAAATTTGGTAAAATGAACTAGTCTTGCCTTTTAACGGTTGTATCATAATAATTCAAACATCCTATGTCCTTACGACTAAGATCACCCCTAGAAAGTTATAATACTTTCTTGTCACATCTACCTTGGACTAAGAATTTTATTTCATAGATCCTGCGTCCTTAAAGTTCCAAAAGGATGATTTCATGGTATTGAGAAAGAAGTACTATAATTGTGGCTGGTTGAGCTCTAGAGTGATAGGAAGGCCGAATTAGAGTTTAAAAGAAGAAAGCAATTAGAATAGTATGAACATCCAAGTGAGTGTAAGGCCTCAATCTGTATCCACCACCGCCCAAACAACAGAGGCAGCAATGTTCTTCAATAATACCCAACCAGCCTCGCAGTCAAGATACAAAAACTGATCAAAAGTAGGGTTCAATTCAGAAATGAAAGTTAAAACGCATTTAGACAAACAGAGTAATGTTCATGGCGTAACCACATCACAGTGAGGCCTATCTATATGCTTTGTTTTTACATAACGAACGAGGGCTGTTGCATTTAGACATGGAGATTTATAACACAGCATGTTCAGTGCATACATTTGCATCCCCATTGGAAGGCCTTTTAGGGTATTGGTCAAAAGGAAAAGTTCAAGAGAAGGATAAATATGTGGCGCACTTTGTCTACCACATCCTTGTTTTCCCTCGTGTCACTCATATAACACATTCGGATTTTAGTTTCATGTTTGGTTCCTAAAAACCAAAGTAGACACAAAAGTTTAGTAGGTCCAATAAAATGCTCATCTTTTCGTTTTCGTTTTCGTTTTCGTTTTCGTATTCTAATCTTTGAAAGCCTTGATAAGAAACATACCAGAAGGCACAAGGTTTGAATATAAAACCTCTTCATACAGTGAATTTTGTGTAAAGGGTTAGTGGTATGAACACGTCTTTTCATGGATCAATGGATCTACCAATCATTTTAGTTGGATTTGACAAGCTTCGGTAAAAACTTGAAAAGCTTGCAAGTTCATGGAGCATGGCCCCCCTTGCGCCTTTCCCACTCTCTCACTACATCTAATGCAAATCTAATCAACTTAAGATTCAAATATCAATCTACCAGGTTCAAAACTACAAAACAAGTAGACCAACCCAACTTATCAGCTCCAAATTTACCAATGACTTGACATAAAATCTGAACCCTCTGTTCCTAAATCTTCCACCTGAAGTTGCAAGACACAGTAAAGTAACATTATAATCAGTGCTCACATTTTCATATTGGGAGCATATCCGGGACAGACTTGAGCCAAATGAGATCTTTTTCATGCTAAGGAAATGACTTGAGAAGGCTTCAGATACGTGATGACAGAACTGAAATCATATCAATTTCTTTCCTAGGAATAGTATTTTCTCTCGCGTAAAAGCTCCGAATAAGACTGAGAGGATCAGGACGTTTACAAATTATTGTTACAGTTAAAGAGGATAAACTGCTTCCTTTTCTTCTTCTTACCCTATCTCACCAGGTTCCCATGTCTTTAGCCGAAGGATACTTCTGATATCCACAATAAATATGAACAACAAACAAGAACTAGCTGATATCCACAAGGGTAAAATTTATGTCCTATAACAGAATGTTTCAGAAACGTGGCATTGTAAAAGGCTGGATCTAAAAGCACATAGGACCCAGGCATATTGTTTTCTTTTTATATTTTCTTCTCGAAGAAATATTCTGACATGACGCTAGAGATCATGTTATGAAGTCTAAAAGACTATTGTCACCTATTTCTAGCAGGGAAACAAGCACATATATCAGACGTTATAAATTAAAACTCTCTCCATACAATTGTAACACAATTTGTGGTTAGCAACAACGATGCTAGAATCATGGTCATCTGCCTGATCCAATATGGAATCACATATGAAGATAAGATATTGAAGAGTTTTGTAACACAATGTATAGTCTCTTCTACCTTTCCAGGTCAAATAATGCAAGTGTGCCCCTGATCAGAAACCATCTATTTATTTGTGAATTATCTTTGCTCCTATTTTGGTCCAACACAAGATTCTCTACAGACCCCACCAGTCATTTTGGGGTTTGCCCACCAAATCATAGTGAAGTTGTTACAATTATAAGGATGGAAACTATCATTTTCACACGGAGGCATATGCAAAACATGTGTGGATAGCACAACCATGTACAAACCATGACTAAATTAAGGTACTTAAAGCTGATTAATTATAACTAAAACAGAATGTTTAATAACATCAAGAGTAAGAAATTAAGGTTGGGAGAGAGTGGATACCACCACCACCCAAAGTACCAAAAAATCAAAACCAGTCACATTCATCTGATGGAATGACCAGCTTCCACAAGGGTGTCCCAGGACCCACTAACCATTTGGCCACTTGAATGGATAGCATAACCCAACCAATTCTTTTGTAACCATCCCTATGTTTCCTTTACCCACATCATCTCAGACTATTGGAGGTATGCAGGAAGAGTCTGAGGCTCTGTTGATAAATAAGCAGTGAGCTAAACTATGGAAAAACACCTTTTTTTCCCCATCATCCCTCTAAAGTGAACACATCAAAACTCAGTTCTCTAAAGCACAACCAGAAAGATGAAGGTAAACTTAATTCTGCATGAATCCTTGTAGAGTGTTTCTGTCTAAATACTAAATGATTTTGTGGTTTCTCCTCAGTTACTTGGTTGGATGCACCGTAAACTTCGGCAGAATGGTGGTGAACCGTTCAAAGATTATGCCATTGGTAAATATACCTTCAACTAGTATTCGTCTGTGACATTGACCCTGCATTGTATAGCAGATGATTTTGACTTGAAATTTCATACCAATAGCATATATTTCAAAATCCAAGTCATAATAAGTATATATGTTTAATCAATCTAGTGCCTTTGATTGAGAACATATACTCAACCAGAAATTACAAATAAACCATGAAATCATTGTTGATATGCTGAAAGCACGTAGGTCATTCTTGTAATTGTTGTTTTTAGGCCAACAATCGGTTGATGATCAGCAATACATCTCAAAGTCAAGCATTAAACCTTTCAAGCAAGCCCAGCGAGAACAGCAGCTTCGAAAATCTTTCGCTGGTCTGGAATCTGAAGTAGGAGATGAAGACTACGAAGATGAATCATCTCATCAATTGTCTGAGATCTTCCACGGATTTCTTGCAATTGGAACTCTAGGATGTGATCAAGTCATCAATGACCCAATGACACCAAAGTTTTCAATTTCCGTTGAGAATATAACGGAAAAAGAAACTGAAGTGACTGAAAATGAACTAAAGCTTATCAATGATGAGTTGGAAAAGGTTCTAGGAGCTGAAACTAAGGATGAGGGATACAATGATTCCTCTGGGAGAAACAGTCACGTGAGCATGGGAAGGAGCAGCCATGGTAGCACAATTACTCTAAGTGGCAAGCCAATGGATGGCCTGGAAAGCAATATGAGTGGAAGCATCATCTGCCCACTTCAAGGATATCTTTTTGGGTCAGCAATTGAATTGTCAGAGACTACAGCAGTTGCTAAAAAGGAAAACAGGACCTCCCTTGGCGAGCTGTTTCAGAGAAGCAAAATAGCAGAGGAGAATGCAGGTCCAAAATTTGACAAGGAAGACAAGCGAGCTGAAGAGGATATTGATAAATCTGCCATGCATCTTATGAAAAAGAAACTGAAGAAACGAATGCTGTCTGCTTCTTCCCGGAGCTCTGCAGCAGCTGTTGAAGGACTCAATGATTCTGCTTCAGCAGAAACAAAACTGCATAAGGTACGCCAAACTAAGACTTAAACTTAACCCTTGCTTCCAATGTTATTGAAGAATATATATATCAGAGAGATCCAAACTAGAACATATGACATGACATGTTGGTTGCAGATCTTTCACATGTTTCACAGAAAAGTTCACCCTGAAAGCTCAGGAATCGTACAGAAGTCTGATAAACACCAAAAGGTTCAGAAAAAGAAGAAAGCAATCCATAACCATGATGGTTGCTGCAACAATGGAGAGCAGACATCTGATGAAGATATCATGATATATCCTCAGAGAACACTGTCGAAACCAAGCTTTCGACGCATCAAGAATCAATTTCCACCACATCATGGACTAAACAGTTCTGATCCAAATGACAACAAGGAACGCTGGATTAATTCAGATGAAGACTGTAAGTTTATAAACTCATCAACATCCACCTAGATGTCCTGTAGTTTGCGTAAACACTAATATCAGCACCCACAAGCAACAAATTAATGCTTAAATAGTTGTCCTAAGTTAGTATTTATGCTCAGCTTTGACAAGACGGATGAATAGGAGCTAATCCTTGTTTAATTGACTTTGGCTATGTTCATCATAGATCTAGTGCTGGAGCTTTGAGAGGGAGGCAGAAGAAGCATGTTCCTTGTTCTTCAGTATCCGACTGTGTTGCAGTATTGTGTACTCATATTGGTAATTATTGATGATAGTGTGCAAGTTACTACAGTCTGAACAGCGTTTGGGTGTGAAAATAAGTAGAGGATCTCCCTCTTCAAACACTCACTTTGTATGTTGTGTGAAATGTATTGCTATCCCTACAACACTTAATGATCATATTTTCTTGCAGTTGATAATTCTCTGTTTCCTTTTTCTTTCGCTTCTCACAACCCTCTGCTTTTTAATTAAGCAGACTCCTAAAACTCTATTTTCCTGACATGAAAAAAAATATATTTGTCTCCACAAAAAAACACAGTCGATGTTTTTATCTCGAATATTAAAACAAAGAAAACTAGAAAAGCTGTCAAACAAGTAGTCTATCGTTTAGTTTCTAAAAACCAAAAATTTAACAAAAAACGAGTGTCCAAGAAACGGGGTTAACGAAAAAAAAATTAAACAAAAAATTACCCAATAAATTCCAATAAAACTGTAAGCAAGTAAATGATGGTTGAAATTCTAAATCATTTCTTCAGTTAATTTTTTTCTAGAAAAAAGTATCTTCTCTTCCTCTTCTCTTTGGAAAGAAGCCAGGATATCTTGATTTATGTACATGAAAAGACAATCAGGGGAAACATGGCGGTGATATTTGCTAGTGTGAGAAGTTGGATGAGTTGTTCATTGCCATTTTTTCCGAGGTGACCATCTAAGCCAGAGACAGATACCGGAATGAAGGAAATGCGGAATCAAATTTGGCAGGGAAGAAATTCAATAGCCATAAAAGATAAACTTTAGTTCTTGTTCACCCCACTCTACAGAGTACAAAGTTACATTAAAAGTATTGTTGGACTTCCCCTAGCACATAAACTATGTTGGAGCCAGTAGTACCAGTGATCAATTCACGTACTTTTGTATCACACAGCCCCCCACCTAACTTCATTTGATCCGCTGTGTTTATCTGGTTTTCCTGGTCAAAATTTTGAGCCAACTTAACTACTTCCTCCTTTCCTTAGACCGTTTTCGTGAATGTCGTCCCTTTATTTTCCACTTATCATTGCCAGCAGATCTATTCTGCTCTTCGATTTCTTGTACTTTGCGTTTCCTGCAAGGGGTTTTTGAAAGGACATCAGCGCAACAAAATGCTTGAAAGTGCACCAGAATTATTACTCTCTAGCATGAAACAAAAGAATCATTGAAATTATGGGGCGAATCAATGGAAGAACTGGTTAAGGAATCCTGATCACCACTAGAAAAACTTGCAACAGAAAGAGGGCATGACAAAGATCAAACCTGTACTGAGTAAGGGCCTGGTCAGATAGCAATTCGTCTGCAAGCGTTGCTTTCCTTTCCTTCTTTGTTAATCTACCCGAAAAGAAGTCCAAAGAGCACTCAACTACAGTTCCCACCTGATGAATACTTAAAACATTACATAAGTCTAAAGTAAATATTAACACTACAATTTTACTTTTGCCCGTCTATAAAACTAGTAAATACTTGTGGAAGTAAAAGCTTGCCTGGAAATATTTGGGAAGTGTTTTTGATTTTGAGTCACCCTTCTTGTAGTGTCTCTTTGGATCAATGACACTCCTCAGCTATAATCATCAAGAGAAACTGAGATGCATAAGTCAATCAAACAGATCTTTTCAGACGGAATAGATGCATAAGTCAAATATACGCACTCCAATGTCCAATATCAGGTTTAAGAGTCCCACAATGCAAAGGTTCAACATGGTATAGTTTCAAGAACTAATGAACTGTGCACTGGAATATGTGTTTCATGTGGCATCAAAATGTACTATTATTTCTCTACATGATCCTAACAAATCAAATATGTAGAAACATGACATTCTAATTGGTCGTTACATGCATCATAGCAATCGTATATATATATATATATATATATATTCATTGTCATAGCTCTAGAAGAACATTGATTCTTGAAGGTTTGGAACCCAAAATAATTATAGAACGCACACATGATATACCCATCTCGCAACTGCAGAGCTCTTTAGCATGATTTCAATTCTTGATACATGATCAAAGTTACCAGCTTGCTACATGTGGAATAGAAAACTGACAAGAGTAAAATGGATAAAACGTCGGATACAGTCTCACCTTCAACAAGCGCAAGTCTTCTTCCACTTCAGGGGTCATGGTTTGTGCTGCCATGCCAATCCTAGTTACAATAATAAGCGTATAAGTACCACAATTTAGAACGTCAACTACTATGGTTAGTAAGCCGATAGTATCTAGCAAGGCAGAAACAATGATTTTAAAAATCATATTAATCAGCATTCGAATGAAATTGGATCCATGTTCTTTCAAGGATCAATAGTAAAACTGCTGAAATTTCAAGAAAAGAGCATATACCAGCTCCTCCCAGCCGTGTCACTGACTTGCTTTCTCAGTAAATTATTCAACTTTTTTGGGTTGTTTGGTGGAACAAACAGCCCATCTACAAGCTCTGAGTTGATTTTCCAAACAAGGCTATTTTCTGCTTGACTGTGAGAATTGTCACAAGCCTTAGTTTTGATCCCCAATGAGGAGGCTGGTAGCTTCGGCTCCCAAGAGAGGCCAATGATAGGCTTTATTTCTGACATCTACGGCAAATTTAAGAAGGAAAAACAAAATCAATCAGTTCCTGGTCAGGTTGGGTTTTCGTTTTATGTGCAATAAGATTTTTATTTTCACTAAATTCTGCTACGCACGACTCCCACTGCGAACGGTGGACGGCGGCTAACACGACGGCAACACGGCAACGCCACCAAGCGGCTAACACGACGTCTTACGCAGTGCAAGATTGTGAGATTGAGGAAGATTGGCGGAGAGGGAAGAGAGTGTGCGAGAGTGAGATCGTGAGGGTTTGGGACAAAATCGGACGCGCGAAAACCCTTATTTTCTCAATCCAAATCGGACGCGCGAAGGTTAAACACTTATTTTTCTAAATCCTAAACTAATAAAAAGCTTTAAATATTAACTATCAAAAGCTTTAAATATTAGGCTATTATAAAAACTTAAAAATATATTTACCCACCTATAAACTTGAAATGAAAAATTAATATAAATGCTTAAAAAATAAAAGAGGGGGAAAATAATTAATTCTCAATTAGCACCATTTGATTTTTCGAGGGTTCACAGATTTCCTTCTTGGCTAATAGGGTTGTTACGTTCCAACTTGCAAGAGCTCGTCGATTACTTGGCTGAAATTTTGCCACCGGCCGATGCTCTTCGTCGTCCTCCGACCACAATCCGCCGTCACTCCACTGTCCGAGCTTCGGTTTTCACGAACGTTCTGATGCTTTGCTACTACTGAGCCGTGTAGCCGCCACTGCAGTACCACTCTCATTCACACATCCTGCCACTGCCATGGCGATTCCTTTTGGGAAGATCACCATTCTCGTTGGAGCTGGTTCATACACAGTAAACTTAGTATTTTATTTTTTCTGCTTATTGAATGTGCTACTCTGTAATTTATTACTTGCTTGATCGTGGTTCGGGGTAGGGACGTTTGATGAATAAAATATCAGGTCGATACATGGTCTGTTTGTGTGTATTGATCGTGGCGATTGGTTTTTTTCTGTGCCAGAACCTTAGCATTGAGGTTATGAGTTAGCTTGAGGATCTTCCAACATGATCGACGTATATTATTGCGGAATTGGTGCTTGTTTTATTTTCCAATGTCGAATATTCGACAGTGTGATGTTTTTTCAGCACTGTCTTGAGTTTAGCATCGGTGTCTTACTTTATTTTATAGTTGAAGTTAATGTGTGCTGTAGTCGTGTCTGTATACCACGAATTGCCAAGGTAATACGAGCTTGAGTTTCATAAGCTGAAAGCATAGCGAGTGGAGACGTCTTGAATTTCTGTTGTACTTGCCCTAAATCATGCATTTTTCCATTTGGCGGTTAAATTGTATTGTTTACAATGCTAGTTCACCAGTTTTACCGGAGTTCTGGAGAAAATTAGTGCAAATCACGTATGGTCTATTCTTTCAGGTATTGTTGGCTCTGTTCTGGCAAAAGAAGGACACCTGCCATATGTATCGGATTTTGTCTCAGGTGCCTTTAAGGTAATCTTCTGTATGAAAACTCGCCTCTTACTCTTGATGAATGGTTGAAAATTTTAATTTTTCAATTGAGATTATTTATTTATTTATTTATTATTATTATTCTTTTGAGGGGGGGCGGGGGTGTATGGATGCTGAAGCAGAGCAGATAATACAGAGAAGAAATAAACTAGAGGAAAACTGTAGAATCCTCTCCAGCACCTTAGAAACCAAACTAGTGCTTTATCCTTGAGTTAACAAATCTTTAACACATATTGTCGAAATCTGATAAATTTGATTTACATGCTCACCAAATATTTTACGAAAGCTGTACTTAAAGACGAACGTAACTCATCCAGGGGCAAGGAAACCTTTTAAACTGAGACTTGGATGTGGAAATTCAATTGGAATTAGTATCTGGTTGAAACTTGGTTTCAAGACACTGACTGTTAGCTAGAGCTCTTTTTTTGCAAGCTCCTTGTGCTTCGTTTTGGGAGATTGATTACTTTCCCTCTGTATAAATGTACATCTATTGAAATGCTTTCACGTATATCTATTCTCCTTTGGAAGAATGTGTTTTTGTTTTTGCTCTGCATTAGTCTCATTTAGATTTGATAAATGCATTGGCATGTTGACCTTGAGTGAGGAATTAAGTTGCTGAAACTTGTATTAATGATTCAACTGCTACCCACTTCACTAGGTTTTTTTAGGGTCTTACATTTTTTTTATTTCTGTTATTGTTTTAGTTTGTTTGTTTGCTTTTTTTTTTTTTTTTTTTTTTTTTTTTTTTTTTTTTTTTTTTTTTTTTTTTTTTTTTTTTTTTTTTTTTTTTTTTTTTTTTTTTTTTTTTTTTTAATATTATAAATAGTGGTTGGTTGGTTGTAGATACCTCTTTGTAAACTTTCCAACTAATCAACAGCCAGTTTTCTAATATTGTACAACTAAAAAGACTGGACGTAAGTTTGGTCGATTTTTTGGATTTTTACTTTCAGTTATACTCGAACAAAATAATTTTACCTGCCATTAAGAAATTGTTTTCAGCTCAAAACCATGCGTTATTATTTGTTATTGGCTTCCATTTTTGGACCAAAGTACATGACATGCTTTGTAATCAAAGTAAATGTTGGATCCAGTTATGACTTATTGGAGGGTTATCGAGAACTATGTTGTTCTTGACTAGAGGTTGATTGAGAAATAATTTAAATTATTAGATTAACACAATCTAGCAGCTTAAATTTTAGGATCAATAATGATGGGATGGGGTTTTCCTCCTATTTATCTTGGTTAACTTAATGCTTGATGATTGCATATTGATGTTTTTTTTTTGTTCTTGATCTTTGTCTGTATTCTCTATGAAATCGACCTTCTTAAATTGCAGAAGTATTTTTTTTGTTTTTTCATCGGTCCACATACCTCTTTTCCAGCCACTACACTTCCTAACATTTCCTAATAGTTTGTCATTCCCGTCAATTTTTGTGGTCTAATTTTCGTTTTTTGCTGTTTCTATTTATAGATTGCTCTAAAGCGTATCTGCCGTGATGACTCTAGCCCTTCAAAAAGCAAACCACGTAAAGACTCTTTAATGGCTCAGGTGTGTTTATTGAACTGTCTATCTTGAACAAAATGATTTAATTGTTAATTTTTTTGAACAATTGCTACTAGCTGTGGTAATCAATCAAGAAAAGGTTTCGACGGTTCTCTCTCTTATCTTATCATTAGCGCGATTCAGATTAGGATTTGTAATTCAGATTTGACACTTAATGGCCTTGACATTCCCCTGCATCTCCTGTGACATGGCTATGGTATCTACTTGTCTTGAAATATTTCTAAGAGTGAAGACTATCCCTACAGACCAACATGGGTCCTTTCAAAGTGTTTTATTCTTACTCACTTGCTTCTTAGGAAAATTCTTAGGAGGTCATCCAACATAGAATTGCTCCAAGCAAAGTACGCTTAACTTTAGAGGTCTTATGATTAAGCCACCGAGAAAGAAAGGTGCATTTTATTGATAATAAGTAATAACTTTCAATTTTTTTGAGTTTTTCTCAACTATCATATCTTTAGGATCGCTAGCACTGAAATGTGGTCTCGGTTTATTCATTTACCTTTCCTTTACTTGGACATCACTATCACCCACTCACTAGTCTTCGAAGAAACACACATTTGAGCCCTCCCCAATAAAGCATTCAACAAAACAAGGAAAAAGACAAGAAGCCAAAGGTAATCACTTTCTATAGATTTTTATTAGGCTCTATGACACTCAAAAGGGTGCGGACCATAACTTTGCACCACAAAGTGTCAAGCTCCATGAAAAATTGCCACGACTATTTCTCTAGTAGAGCCTTGTTATGCAATCTCAAACTCACAAACCTTGGGTCATCCAATTCTACCGGCTTCACCACAACTTCCACTTGACCAAATGTGACCTGCCCCCCACATCCACCCCTTCCCACAAGAATTTCCTTATCACTCTTTCAATACTCTTGCACACATAGATTGGCATCTAAAGAGAGATAAGAAATAACTGGAAATTTCACTTATCACCATTTGGATGAGAGTGAGCCTTCCCCTTTTGAGAAAAAAGGTCTTTTCTCCCAAAAGACAACCATTTATGAATCTTATCCAACATCACATTCCAAACATTTGTTTATACTTGGAAGGTTTTTATATTGACTGAAAAAGGCTTTAGCACAAAGACAAACCTACGGCAGTATGATAGATTCACTGTCATACCTCTTCACCCAAAGGGAATACAATAAATTTAAGGGAGGATGAGACGCTTCTATGTTGTTCTCTAAAGTTTTAGATGTCCATCTATGTGATTGGAAACTGGTTTGTTTGATTGGGGTGTCTCTAGTGGGAGAGTTACTTTCCTCAGTAGAGTGTTGAAACTAATACTAGCTAATAATAGAATAGAATTTGAATTGGTTTCAAATTCAAATTCATCCACAAAAAACTCTCAACCGACTACGGAATCACCCTAGAAAATCTCAACCAACTCTGGAATCCCCTATAAAAGGACCTCCCTCCCCATCATTCAAATCACTCCTCCTCTCAATCTCAATTCAGTTTTCTGTTGTCACCAACAACTGGTATCAGAGCAATCTTGCAGCAGCAAAAATGGCAGCAGAAAAACAAGTTGAGAACTACGTTCAATCCGCCATCCCGAGGTTCGACGGTCACTATGATCATTGGGCGATGTTGATGGAAAACTTTCTCAGATCAAAGGAGTTCTTTGATATGGTGGAAACAGGTTATGAAGAGCCAAATGAAGGCGAGGTACTCTCAGCTGATCGACAGCAACTGTTGGCAGCATCGAAGTTGAAGGACCTGAAGGTCAAGAACTATTTATTTCAGTCCATTGATAGGACTATCTTGGAAACAATGCTTCAGAAGAAGACATCCAAAGAAATTTGGGACTCTATGAGGAGGAAGTATCAAGGCTCAACGAGAGTAAAACGTGCTCAACTACAGGCAGTTAGGAGAGACTTTGAAATTCTCCAAATGCAAAAGGGAGAAACAGTGAATGATTATATTGGCAAGGTTATAAGTCTTGCAAGTAAAATGAGGATGCATGGTGGTTCAATCACAGATGTTGCGGTCGTAGAAAAGATTTTGCGATCATTAACACCAAAGTTCGATTACATTGTATGTTCTATCGAAGAAGCAAACAATGTCGAGGAAATGCAAATAGATGAACTCCAAAGCTCCCTGTTAGTACATGAGCAGAGGCTCAATCGTACAAGTGCAATAGAGGAGATGACAGCCTTAAAGATATCCACACCAAGTGAAACTTCAAGCTCTAGAGGTAGAGGGCAAAGAAGAGGCAGAGGTCGTGAGAGAGGCAGTCGAGAAAGAAGTGGAGATGTTGGCAGGTCAGCAGACCTAGTCAGAAACGATTATGACAACAAAGGCAAGAGACACTTTGACAAGTCTAAGGTGGAATGTTACAGATGTGGACGCCTTGGACATTACAAAAATGAATGTTATACCAGGCTTCAAAAGGAGAAAAGAAATCAATCCAATTTTATGGAGAGAAGAGAAGAAGAAACATTATTAATGTCATTCCATGCTATGAAGGTTGCAGATCAAGGTGTATGGGTCGTAGACTCTGGATGCAGCAATCATATGACAGGTTGTAAGGAATTCTTCTCAACTTTAGATGAAAATTTTCATACTACGGTCTCTCTTGGCAACAATTCATCTCTCCAAGTGATGGGGAAAGGAACCGTAGATATCAAGACTAGAAATGGCTTTGTAGAGTCTATTTCTAATGTATTCTACATTCCTGATCTGAAGGCCAACTTACTTAGTATCGGTCAGTTACAAGAAAAGGGGTATGTGATCACATTCCAAAATGATGAATGTGAAATTTATGACTCCAAAAGAGGATCAATTGCTAAGATGAAGATGACCACCAACCGTCTATATCCGTTGACGTTAAATATCGTTGCCAAAAGTTTGATGGTGAAGAAAGAAGATACCACTTGGCTTTGGCATTTTAGGTATGGTCATCTACACTTCAAAGGATTAAAGACGTTGTCCTCAAAGAAGATGGTAACTGGGTTGCCAGATATTACTCCACCAACGGAAATTTGCGAGAGCTGTGTAGTAGCAAAACATGAAAGAAACTCTTTTCCATCCGGAAAATCAAGAAGAGCTCAAGCAATTTTGGAGTTGATTCATTCAGACATATGTGGTCCCATCTCTCCTGCATCAAATGGTAACAAGAAATATTTCATGACCCTCATCGATGACTTTAGTCGAAAAACATGGACTTATTTCTTGCACGCCAAATCAGAAGCCTTTGACTGCTTCAAAAAATTTTGTGCTACTATGAAAACCGAAACTGGAAGAAGAGTTAAGGTTTTAAGAACTGACAGAGGTGGAGAATTCTGCTCGAAAGAGTTTATTCAATTTTGTGAAGAGAAGGGCATACGGAGGCAATTAACAACAGCATATACACCACAACAAAATGGTGTGGCCGAAAGGAAAAACAGGACCATTCTGAACATGGTTCGAAGTTTACTAAATAAAGGAGAAGTCCCGAAGGAATTCTGGCCAGAAGCTGTTGTGTGGTCCGTTCACATTCTCAATCGGAGCCCTACCTTTTCTGTTAGAGACATGACTCCACAAGAAGCATGGAGCGGAAGAAAACCTGCAGTAGACCACTTTAGAATCTTTGGGTGCATAGCATATGCACACGTTCCTGATGAGAAAAGGAAGAAACTTGAGGACAAGAGTTCGAAGTGTGTGTTCCTTGGAGTAAGCGAGACCTCTAAGGCATACAAGCTCTACGATCCTTTGACAAAGAAGGTGGTGGTGAGTCGTGATGTAGTCTTTGACGAAAATAAGACTTGGACATGGGAAGAAAAGATCACTGTGAATCAGCAGATTCCTGTAGATCTTGAAGAAGAACAAACTGAAGCTCCTATTCAGCCTCACTATGAGCATGGAGAGAGCTCATCACAAGCTCAACAAGAAGAACCAGTAGAAGAAGATCATGATCAAAATCAAAGACATCCAAGAACAAGAAAAAGACCAAACTGGATGATTGATTATGAGATGGATTATGAATCAAGTGATAGTGGTTATTTTGCATTCTTTGTGGATAGTGATCCAATTGTCTATGAAGAGGCAGTAAAAGAGAAGAAATGGAAGGAAGCTATGGACAGTGAAATCAAATCCATAGAGAAGAACAAGACTTGGGAGCTCACTGATCTTCCTAGAGGGCAGAAAACAATCGGAGTAAAATGGGTTTTCAAAACCAAGTTGAATGAAAATGGTGAGGTGGATAAGTACAAGGCGCGACTTGTTGCAAAAGGATACAAGCAAAAGTATGGAATTGATTATAAGGAGGTATTTGCACCAGTGGCACGTTAAGACACTATCAGGCTCATAATTTCTATTGCAGCACAGAAATCTTGGCCTATTTATCAACTTGATGTGAAATCAGCCTTCTTACATGGAGAGCTTCAAGAGGAAGTATATGTGGAGCAACCAGAAGGTTTTGTTCAAAAAGGCAAAGAGGAACAAGTATACAAGTTGAAGAAAGCTTTGTACGGTTTGAAGCAAGCTCCGAGGG
The DNA here is from genome assembly GCF_002738345.1 of Cucurbita maxima. Lineage (NCBI taxonomy): Eukaryota > Viridiplantae > Streptophyta > Magnoliopsida > Cucurbitales > Cucurbitaceae > Cucurbita > Cucurbita maxima. Next base: position 55,690 of record NW_019272029.1, on the reverse strand, counting down.
CATGGTACAGTCGCATTGATTCTCATTTTGAAAAGATGGGATTCACTAAATGCCCGTATGAACATACGTTGTATGTGAAAACTGAAAAGGGAGGTAACATTATCATTATTTGCTTATACGTTGATGATTTAATATTTACTGGCAATAATGAAGAAATGTTTGAATTTTTTAAGAAGAGCATGATGAAGGAATTTGAAATGACAGATCTTGGCTTGATGAGATATTTTCTTGGAGTAGAAGTTACTCAGACTCCCGCAGGTAACTTTATCTGTCAGAAGAAGTATGCTCAAGAATTACTTGAAAGATTTAAATTGGATGAGCGCACATTTGGAACTCCATCAGAATTGGGCTTAAAGTTGCACAAGGACATTGACGGGCGAGAGGTTGATAATAGGTACTTCAAACAAATTGTGGGAAGTTTGATGTACCTAACTTCAACAAGACCAGACATCATGTATGCGGTTAGTATGATAAGTCGTTACATGGAGCATCCAACGGAAAAACATCTCAATGCAGCAAGAAGGATACTTCGTTATGTGAGAGGAACCTCTGATTTGGGGGTATTCTACAAAAAAGGAGATGATCCGAAGATAGTTGGCTATACAGACAGCGACTATGCAGGTGATATAGACGATCGTAAAAGTACTTCAGGAAGTATTTTCTTGATGAGTTCAGGAGCTATTTGCTGGTCTTCAAAGAAGCAACCTATTGTAACACTCTCAACGACAGAAGCAGAATTTGTGGCAGCAGCAGCATGCTCGTGCCAAGCAATTTGGTTAAGAAAAATGCTTGAAATTCTTAATCAAAAGCAACCAAGTACGACGGTTATATATTGTGATAATATGTCAACTATTAAGTTGTCTAAAAATCCTGTGTTGCATGGAAGGAGCAAGCACATCGATGTTCGATTTCATTTCTTGCGTGATTTGTGTAAAGAAGGCATTATTGAACTCAACTTTTGCCGAAGTGATGAACAAATTGCAGACCTATTCACAAAGCCCTTGAAACAACCATTGTTCGAGAAGCTCAGAAGAAAGATGGGGATATGCAGAATCCAAGATGTATATCAAGAAGATGAAATGAAGTCCTAAACTGATTTAGGCAGAATTCAGTTTAAGGGAGGGTGTTGAAACTAATACTAGCTAATAATAGAATAGAATTTGAATTGGTTTCAAATTCAAATTCATCCACAAAAAACTCTCAACCGACTACGGAATCACCCTAGAAAATCTCAACCAACTCTGGAATCTCCTATAAAAGGACCTCCCTCCCCATCATTCAAATCACTCCTCCTCTCAATCTCAATTCAGTTTTCTGTTGTCACCAACATAGAGCCCGTTTAGGTTGTTGGTAACTCAACAACCAGAAGGCTACATTTGCGAGAAACCAAATGTTTACTTTTATTACTTTTTTGGTAGTTTTAAGGTTGACAACTTTTTTGTTTTATGTAACTTCAATAGAAAGTCTTGAAATAAACTTACTTTATTTTGTGTTAATTTGCCGAAGAAGGCACGATTAAGATCCTCCTTTTACAATAATTTTTGCTGTTGTAATTTGCCGACTTGAATACGTTTTTCCATTACAATTTCATTTGCAAGTCACCATATTATGTTAGTATTATTGTTTTTATTTGTAGAATGACAGTTGGTTAATTGCAAGTAACACATTTATAGGTAAAAAGCTTACGTGAGGAACTGGAAATGTTAGCATCAAATCGTCAGATGACAATTGTGACTACTGGCGGGAGAGGTCTTGATGATATTTCTATCTTTTTTCTTTAGATAGATATTTATGAAGATGACTTCTTTGTTCTTTCATCAAGTGATTTTTGTTCTCTTCAAATTTTTGTTTGAAGTTACTTTTTTGTAAATAATATACAAGGAACAACTGAATTCCAACTTTTCAAATTAGAAATTTCCCTTGAAGCATTTTTGTTTAATTATAACATCAGTTTATGCGATCTATGCCATCTGGAATCCTTCTTTGGATACCTTGGGATTGCCTCATCTCTCCTTTTGAAGAAGATTTCCTTTCTTTAAAAAAGAAAAAGGAAAAATTGTAGAAGGCTTATTTTGTACGTTGGGTTTGTATATACTTTTGTCCATTGAGAAAATTTTGGTTTTTTTTATCATCCTGTTTCATTTTGGGATGAGTGGCATTTGCTTCCTTCTCATTACTTGAAGAAAGTTTGAGTTTTCTATTAGAAAGTCTTCATTCTATTTCAATATGGCAAGAAAATACTAACCTAATTTGTACATGGTGATGGCATTCCGTTAATTCTCTCAGATTTGTTTTCCATGCTTCTAATTTAATGTAAGACATGTTTTCGGAAAATTTTAGCACGTTCATTGTTTATGTTATTTACTTTATTATTTAATTGCCGATGTGTCTATGTAATAAATAATAATGTTCATTTTTCTCAATAACTTTCATTACGAAATAATACTAATAATAATGAGCGGCCTTCTGTGTATATTTAAACTATGTGGTTGTTTATAATGTTATATGAAATCTGACTTAAGTTTGATTGGTGCCGATTCACAATGAGATTTTTTGTGTCAGCAATTGCATTTTAATTGTTGTATTCTATATTTCTTCTCTTTTAAAGGTTCCTTGACTTTTCTTACCTTGATATATTATTATCTCTTAATCTTTGTATTTTTGGTACGCAGGGGGTAGGAAATATGGTGTAATCATTCTTGTAGTTGTAGTAGGATATGGGATCGTTTGGATGAAGGTAATTGTGTGATTCGTTTGGGGCAAATTGTGCTGTAATATTCTTATAAAAAATTTGTCCTATGATAACATGTCGTAATACTTCCCAACTCAAAAGTTTAAACTGGTATAATTGACCTTTTTAATACATTTATTTATAACACCAAGTCTGTCAATATTTTTGATAAGACAAACAATTGAAAATTTTAGTGGTAGTATGGACTAGCCTACGAGTTCATCTCTCTTGATTCTATGCCACAGCATTTGGACGTGCCATGTTGCAATTTCCAATTGTTTGCCTCTTTAGAACCTTCTGTCGTATATAAGACACACTACTCTTTTGTTTCCAGGGATGGAAACTTCCTGATATGATGTTTGCTACAAAGCGTAGTCTATCTGATGCTTGCAGTTCCGTTGCTAGGCAGCTCGAGAATGTTTACTCATCCATTGCGGTAATATCTTCTGTCTGACTGTACTATACTATTTGTCCATAACAGCATTTGGTACTTAATTTTTGAGCTTGCAAGATTTTTCGATATCTCATTTAAATTATGAACTCAAATCATTGTATGTGGTCAGATTTTATTATAAACATTTTGATGTTTTCCATTGAATCAATGTCTTTGTGACTTCTGCTATGTGATTGTCCAGGCTACAAAACGGAATTTATCTTCAAAAATGGACCACGTTGACAAAAGTTTGGATGAATCTTTGGATCTCACTGCTGATACACAAGAACAGGTACTGTCTTTCTAAAGAGAGACGGATTGGAGATCATTGACTAAACTGTATATTTTCTTTTTGGCCATAAAGGTTTCAGAACTTCGAGGTAGATCAGATACTTTTGGCAGGGATATTAAATCCGTTCATCATGCAGTCCAGACTTTGGTAACTGCTTCTCGATGATATAACTTTACCTTTTATTATTCCTCCTTTGTAATTTATCTCAGAACTTAAAATTAATGACTGACCTGTTCTCTGTGTGCTCTAGGAAAATAAACTATGGAGTTTTGAAGAAAAGCAGGTGAACCTTTTTTTTTATATATAGTTTTAATTAAATTTGCCATAACCCATCAACTTAAGCTTTTGGATTGATTGGTGACTTAAGATGGAATTAGTTTGACTTCAAACCTCCCTTTCCTATCCAATTAATATTGATTTGCACTTGTTGGGTCTTTTATAAATTTTCAAGCCCACAAGTGAGGGACAGTGTTGGAGTGTTAATATAATTATATTTACTATAACCTGTCAACTTAATGGGTGATTTAGCATTTTCATTACAATATTTAGTTTGATGTTTATATCGTTTTACTCAGTTTCCAGCACATATAAACGCCTAGACAATTGGTGGTGGTGTTTACTAACGATTGTTTTGGCCTTTGATTCTATGCTTAGGAACTAACGAATGAAGGTGTTAAGAGATTGTGTAATTATGCTTGGAACATGGAGAATCGCAGGACTGCAGAACGTACTCAGGCATGCATCAAAACCTTGGTCTTTCTCTCTCTCTCTCTTCTTTTTAATAATTAATTTGGGGGAGGGGACATTCTTACGTAGTTTCTTGCATGTCTTGTCAGACAAATAAAATTTTCACTGTAAAATTTGCAATAATCATGCACCTTTGAACCATGAAGATCAGATTAATGGAGCAAGACAAACAAACTTTAGAAAATAATTAACCTGATCTTTATGGTTCAGATCATGGACCATGGTTGGATCATTAGTCATTGTCCGGAAAATTTACACCTGCACCATTGATATCTGGAAATGTGAATCTTAGAATACATAGATTCACACACCTTTCCATATAACTGTGAATTTTGCAGGCAAGTCCTTCTAGTTCCTCCAGGCAAGCTCCTGAACTCCCTCTAACAACTCCTTCACTAAAGGTAAATATGAGCATTTATCTGTTTGATAATGCTTTCACAGAAACAATATCAGAATGGTGATAGATAGGCTTAGAGAGCACAACTTAATTGTTGCATTCTCTCACTATTTTCTTCTCTGTTTTATCAGCAGAATCGGTCGTTGCTGGTTGGTTTTTCACCAGATCCGCCATCTCCTTCCGAGTACAATGCTTCTTCTAACCAGGTTAGTTAATTTTCCACTTGAGTAGATGATGTTTTTGCATTTCTTTGATAAAGAGAGAGAAAACGGCAAGATTTTGGAAATGAATTAGTTCCATGGTGCATGGTGCATGGTGGTGCATGCCTAAGTTATTAAAGTCATAAGTCTCTGGATCCCCAAAAATTATAAGTATAGGAAATTTCCTACGAGATCAGTCAAAGTGCAAGTGCAAGGGTGCGTAAGCTATATGGGTATTTTGAAAAAGGTTAAATTATCAAGGATTCCCCTGAACTAGGGGTTGGTTTCAATTATACCCTTTGAGTCTTTTAACAGTTGAAGTTTGTTCCAAAACAAACTCTGTAAGCTAAGTTTGTGTCTATTTAAGTAAACAAATCAAAATACTTAATGGAAAAAAAATAAAAAATAAAGACATCCGACACATCTAAACAAATCAATGCATGAATGTACGGACAAAAGCGTTTGAGGGTTTTTTTTTTTTTTAAGAAAAACCTTCTAACTTAAAGGGTATTGTTTATAATAGTGAGAGAATGCAACAATTAAGGGTATTGTTTATAATAGTGAGAGAACGCACCAAAGATGAAATTTGTTCGAACTTTGGGGTTATAATTGAAACCAACCCCATAGTTTAAGGGTATTGTTTATAATTTAACCTTAAAAAAATTACACCAATTTTCTTATGTGCAAATTTGTGATAGCTTTTAATGATAAGAAAAGGAACCACTACAAGGGGAGTAAGATTCGGATTACCTTGTTGATCGAATATCTCAAGGCAAGAACATTGTTTGAGATTCGAATCACTCCACAAGCAAGATCGATCATGTCTAGCTTGAATGATTCTTGTTGATCAAATATCTCAAGGCAAGAACACTTCCATGAGATTCGAATCACTCCACAAGCAAGATTGATCATGTCGAGCTTGAATGATTCTACATGCAACCTAAACTACATAGAATTGCAAAGAAACTTAGCCATTGGCTAAAGAAGAGCACAAATGCTTCTTTTTACTATATTTTTCCAAGTCCCTTACACATACAACATACATGGCTTTATATAGCTTCAAAATGAAACTACTAAAGTCATTCCAAGAGTTGTAACATTGATACTTAATGGCCATAATTAACCATTATGTAATTGTAACCTATAGTAAATAAAGTCTTAAAATACATAAATGAAATACAATAACTCTAAATTGTAACCCACCCAAAATTTATAACAATCAAACTTCATTCTTCTTCAATGTGGCATGAATTGAAACATCTTTTGATAATTTTGACAACCTTTTCTTCACATCTTCATTGAAGTATATTGTATGATTGATGTTTTTTGGTTCATATCATTTTACGTGCTTCTAATTTGAATTGCTCAAGCGTTTCCTCATGATTTATTGAACAGAGAAGTACACTATTGAGCTTGGCTTATGTCAGAACTTACCAAAACAGTCACTTATGCTATGATTCAATCTCAGGTTCAACCTCAACGGCGATCCCCCCAAAATAATGTCTCAGACCCCGGCTTGATGATGGTTGCATATATTCTGAATTTGTTTCAATGCACCAATACAATCATCTGTACAATTCTAACATTTATTGGTATGCTTGGCAGTTAGAAGGAACTGCCAATTTGAACGCGCCGTCAAGCATCGGCCTCGATACAATGTCAAATGGAACTGGTACATCCAATTCCACCAAAAGCGAGGCCGGGACTTCCGGTCTTTCTGGACTTGGCTTTCTCACCAGGACGAGAAGTGCAATGACTGCAGTATTCCGGCAGTCTCGCCCAAGTTTTCAATCTTGAGGAACCCTTATTTTTGTAGAATTGTCTATTGGCAGTGCCCAACCCAGGTGAAGAAGATATCGTATAGTTTCTGGTGGGTACGGAATTTTGTAGTTATTATTATAAAGCTCCTTTTCTTATTTTTCTTATTTTTGTTCTAGGTATCAGTGTGGTTATTCTATTTTTTTTTTTTTTTTGTTACGATAATAAGCTGTTATAAATATGTTAATGATGAATTCTGAAACTTTTTTTTTTGTGGGGTTCTTCGCCTGATCTTAGTTTTGGTCCTTAGAATTTTGATTTTCATCCTTCGGCCTTTTACCCTCAATTTCTTGACCCGTCAAGATATTTTGAACCAGAACAATGAACAAGATCTATACAACTGAGTTCTTATGGGATTTGGAACCACAACATGACATTTTCATTATCTACCAATTCATATTATGCCCTTTCTGCTTGAACATGCTATATTAGACAATTCTCAGAACAATCGTTAGAAACCCATTTGATAAGAATTTTATCTATTAGTTTTTATGATCTTTAAATGTTTTTTTATAAACTAACTTTTTATTTGTTTTTGCTTCACATATGTTATTGAAATATCAAGTTCACACCATAGAAGAGAAGGGATGATAGATAATATGGAGAGATGTTTCTCTGTACAAGTGACCACAAAGAGGTAACATACTATTCCTCATAATATAATAGAGGTGCGTATACCAACAAGCATGGTTTTCAATCTCGACCTTAAGTAAGAGTAAGAAAAAAAAAAGAAAAGAAAAGAAAAGGAAAGGAAAAAGAAGAGAATCGGAGCATGTGAGATTTGACAAATGAAGAGTGAGGGAGAGAACAGTGTGCATTAAGTTTGGTACAGTAAAGGGATGCGGTGTTTGTGGAATGGCATATTATGTGCGTAATCAACAGTGTGCATTAAGTTTGGTACAGTAAAGGGATGCGGTGTTTGTGGAATGGCATATTATGTGCGTAATCATGAAGCATAGCGTTTATAATTGACCCAAAATGTTTGGGAATGCCATTTGTTTGTAGAAAGCACCTCACAAATACTTATCCATTAAAGAGAAAAAAGAATATTTAATGAAAAAAGTTTGTAAAGTCATCCTTTTTCATAAACCGGGCGAAGCTTAGGAGTGGTGGGATCCACCATCCCTTTTGGTTTCTTCTCCCCCATTCATTCATTCGTTCACCCTCTTTATCAAATTATGGCCTTTAAGTTTCCCTCTTTGTATTAACTTCTTATGATGACAGCTTCAAAAGTTGTTCATACTTTTTTTAGTAACTTGATAACTATTTTTACTTCCTTTTTACGTTATCTTTCTTTTTTCTTTTTAATGTTTGCAAAGTTGCACCACATCTTCTTTTTATCTTACATGAAAAATATTGTTTTTTTTTATAATAATGTAAGAAAATATAGTATATTAAAATGGTATTTATTAATAATAATAAAAAAAATAAAATGGCGGTAGGGAAGAAACAATTTGGTGTCCACATTTATCCTTTTTCTCATATACACAATAAAAACGTGTGGTTAAGCTACATTTGTGTCCATTTTGCAATTGGGACTACCAACCACTATTTATTTATTTACTAATTATTATTTCTAAAATCCAGTTGTATCAATTCCTCAATCTCAACAACAAATATCTACCAGAGTTAAGAAGCAGAGAGAGGTAGGTTTGTCTTAAATCATATATATATTGCCAACATAAGCCATGAAAGTCATCTCAAAAAATAAAATAAAATAAAATAAAATAAAAAATTAATTAATTGATTGAAGGAATGAAAAAAAAAATAATGTTATAAAAATTGATTGAATAGATAGGAAGAAGGAAGTCACATGGGTCCCTCCCTTTTCCAAATCCCACCATTCCATTCGGTCGCTCTCTCTCTCTCCCATCATTCCTCCTCCTAAGCCTCAGCTCCTAAAACCGAACACACTCTGTCCCTTTCTTTGCCACTCGTTTCTGTGTGTTTCTTTTTTGTTCTATTATTTTTCTTCTTTTCTCTAACATTTTTTCCTTCTCGCCCACCACAATGCCTTGGAGTTGGGCCTGAAGAGGAAAGCTGAAGGCTTCCAAAATTCCCATTTTCCATTTCCCCACTATCCCTTTCTTCTCCTTTCCCTTCATCATCCATCATCCAAGTACATTATCCACTCTTCCCAATTTTGCATTCCAATTTATCTTCTTTTTTTTTAATTCATTTTCTTCCCTTTTGCTTCTTTCTACCATTCTTCTAACACCTTCTACAGATTCAGCCTCCCTGCCCATGTCGATATCCGATTTCTTTTGGTCTTAGCCGCCATTTCTCATTCTTCACTTCCTTCATCTCTTCCTATTTGCTCTCCTCTTTAAGCTTTCTCGGATTCCCCAGATGAAGATGCAGCTTGACTTGTGAATTTCTACCAGGTATCCATCATTTTAAACTTCCAATCCGTTCCTATTTTTTGTTTGCTTTTATACGAAAATTCAACTTATTGCAACCTTCACTTGTGGAGACCCGAAATTGAAATTCCTTTATCATTTCATGGGGTGAAAAAAGTGATGATGCTGCAGAACTGGGTTTCAGTTGTTTGTCAGGTAGACACTTGTATGTTTGCTGTAGTGGACGATTTTGATCTTGATGATAGTGAGCTCCTTTTTCCGAAATTTGACAATAGATCTTAAAGGAAAGTGAATGAAGTGGATATTTCCTGTAGATGGCCGATATTCCTTGTCTTTGGAACTTAAAATTTTATCTAGTTCAGGAAACTTTGGGAGTGCTGATTGTATTACTTGTGTGCAGTGATTTTGAAGGGAAGTACTATAACGCTTTGCTTGTTTGTATTGTATTTGCTTATGCCTTAAATTGCATCTTCTTATCCCTGCTGAACTCGTTCTGTTCATCGTTCCTGGTTTGGTTCCTTTCTATTCTGATCTAATCTTATTAGCAGTGCTATGAAGAGTGTATAGTTGAACTGGGAAGGATCCTGATCTGAGAAATTTTCTGTTGGAAATAAGTTAAAGCACCTTAAGAATCAGTCTTGTCTGCATTTTTTTTTATAAAAAAACGTTCTGCGAATCGCTACCATAGAAGGAAGGAAACTGAGAGTGTGTTGGAGTAGAGGAAGTTGCTTGATGTATTTGAGACTCAGGGGCATTGGTAATATGGGCGATGGTTCTATGGATGACATGAAAGGAACTAGAGTTTCTTTGATCGAGTCATCGGCTTCGAGATTAATGAAGAGGTCACGTGCCCCTGGAAGCGGACCCCAAATCCCTTCCTGTATGGTTGATGGTTGTAGCTCAGACCTTAGCAAATGCAGGGACTATCATCGTCGCCATAAAGTATGTGAGCTCCATTCTAAAACACCAAAAGTAACCATTTGCGGTCAGGAACAACGATTCTGTCAGCAGTGTAGCAGGTGAGTTTAAATGTTTAGAACATCAATATCTGCAATTTGCTTCATTAATTCTGCCTTGGGTTAATTTTCATGATTTTCTTGTCGGATTGAAATAATTTGAGTTAGGCATGTAGGATATCTTAAACTTGTTGCTTTTCATCTTGTACTTGGAAACTTATCCATATTTTTCATGGATATGATATACTTGGAAACATTCCCTCATGGATATATTTTAAAATGTGCTAATGTTTTTGCCTTTTACCAGATGGTTGAATCAGTGTTGGATGCAAATATTTGTGAGATACTTACATTTTGTGTTTCTTTTACTTCTTATCTTTGTATGGTTGGTTCCCTTCTTGGCATTCGTTTCAGTTCCCTTAACATGTGCTTGTAGATTCCATTCTTTGGTGGAGTTTGATGATCGAAAACGAAGCTGTAGGAAGCGTCTCGATGGGCACAACCGACGTCGAAGAAAGCCTCAACCAGCGACTATGACACTAAATGCAGGAAGATTTCTCTATGGCAACCAAGGTTTGTATTATTAGTTTAGGCTTGGTTTCCCTGGTCCGATCCAATTGAATTTTCTTCCATGCTTCCAAGAATTCCATGACTGTTCCCAATGTTTACATTGTTGTTTCGTTGTCGAATGATGAACCAGTGCGAAGTACATATGACTTGTTTGAGCAGGTCCAAGATTCTTACCATTTGGTAATCAATTACTGTCTGCCAGCAATGATGTGAGCTCTTCTTGGATTGGAATGATCAAACCCGAGAGCAATGCCCCTGTTTGCAGCGGCAACTCACAGTTTGACTTTGGTGACAGAAGAAAAAGTATGTTGCCTGGATCGTTGGCTTGTGATTACAAAGAAAAACAAGTAGCAATCTCTTGCATCCCTGTAGGATTGCTTCCCAAATCATCCGATGCTCGCCCATATCTCGACGTTGAATCCTGCAACAGAGGAAATGTTCAGAAAGTGCTCGGAAACGGACCAGATCAGTTCTTCAACTCTGACTGTGCTCTCTCTCTTCTGTCAACACCAGTTGAGCCCGGGGAGATTAATCTAAGCTCCATGAGCCAATCCAACCTCATCACCCCAGCCCATTTCATCCACAGTGACGGTCTTGGCTTGGAGAGTGACCCTGTTAATTCTGGTTTGGTCTCGGACGGTAGCAGCCATGCCAACATCCGGTGCTACCCGACATTCCAGGATGGTCTTGCTGGATCATCTGTAGATTTATTCAGGTATTGAAACATGAAAGTTGGGTCATTCTTGTAGGTTCTGAGATGGATTTATGTAATATGCCTATTCCCGTCAGGATTTAACTCAGCCACTGTTAACCTTCCAATCTCTGCTTGCTTCGTTTGTTCTATGAGTTTTAAGGAATGCTGTTGTGTTGTGTGTGAAATGTCTGTTTCAATGTTTTTACTTTGTTCAGACTTGAGATTTCGAATATTAATTTTGTGACTCTTTTTAGTTCCTCTTCTCTTGGAATAGTCAAAATAGTTGATTTTGGTTATGGATCATATGATGTTGACTAAAATTTATATATAATAGTTGATTTGGTGATTGCTTGAAAATATTTTGTATTTGGCATCTTCTCTCCTATAATGAAAAAAAGAAGGCTTTCATCTTCACCAAATATGAGAGTAGGTAGGTTCACATTTCATTCCATACATAAATATAGGCAAAATCCAGACAATGCATTATCAAATGGCCCACTATGGTTGATGACAAAGTGTAATATAAGCCTATTCCATATTATTTCCCTCTATCTCTCTTCATTCTTAAAGCTTTTACTCAATAATTCCCATTCCTACTCCCTATTTTTATGTTGATGTTGATGTTCGTACGCCAACAATTTGCATGCATCAAAAACTTATCATATCATAATTACTCATAGGAATTGTATTTTATGTTACGTTTTTACCGTGTCTACATACATATCTAATTCAACAAGAGGTTACTTATTCGGTATTTTTAACACTCATTTTTTTAAAAAAAAATTATTTTAGATAAAGACAAGAATAAATAAGGGTAAGACGATGAAGGTTGTTGGATTGTCATGAGTCTAGCATATTCAAGAATATTTGCCTTGCCTCCTTACATTTATGAGTTTCTAGTATTTGATGACTAGATTGTTTTTATGCACTTCTTACTTGTTTTCTAAACAAATCTTTCCCTTTTAAAATTAAGAAAATCTTGTAGGAGGAAAATTAGATTATTACACGTAGACTAACTTGAAGGGTTAGGTAGACGGCTATCATACAATTGATTTGATATATTGTATAAAAATGAGAAATGGAAAATTTTTAAAACCTAGAAGTTATAAGATTTAACCATTTATAGATGAAGTAGATGTGGAGGGGTTGGGCAATGGGCACTATACATACACCACATTCATAGGTGCAGCTGCCAAAGTACTATGAGTTTGGACCACCTCACAGGGGTGCGTTAAAAAGACATTGCTTTCATTCACCATCTGCCATCTCACCTGCACTTCATGTCTTATTTATTGGTCCCCAAACCCTATGCCTCCAAAGCCTAAATTCTCATTAATGTTCTCTTCTTTTTTCTTTTCTTTTTCTTTTCTTAAAACTTTTAAAATGGGTTTAATAAAGAAAATTGAAACAAAAGGAAACTTGGTCCAAGAAATTGTTGTTAGAAAATACACTTGAAAAAAAAAAAAAAGTACACAAAATTAAAATAGTGAGTGATTAATTTTCTTTTCAAGTGTATTTTCTAACAAATTTGAGGTAGGGGGCTAAATTAGAATGGAAGTACTATAAGGTGCCGATATACCCTTACTTAAAACAATCAAAAGACATTAATATTTTCCTCATGTGTTAAGCCTAGTAGCAACCCTATTAAACTCCTTAAGAGAGGGAGAAAAAAAAAATAATGATGGCATTGAATTTTGGTTTAAGATCTTAGAGCTACTCTCAGTCCAAAATACCCACCTCCTCAAATTAAGGACATTAGCTTCTTAATTTAACTTAATTTACATTTTAAGAATATTTATTAAAAAATTTAGAAATAGATTGTTAGAATTGAAGTTCCCCGCGAGCAAGGAGGTTAAAAAAAATTAGTTTAATCGTGAAAGTTGGAATTCATGGATAAGGGAAGTTTTATTTAATTTAGTTCCATGTTAACCAAAGCATTCCTGAAGTAACATAAATTCAATATGTTTGTAATTAGATTCTCCATTTTAGAGCATACAAAGTTTGGGAAGTGAAAAGAGGAAGGAAGAAGATGTGTTTGTATTTGGAGGAGAATGTTTGGAGGAGAATGTTGGAGTTTGTAAGTTTGGTTCTCAAAATGTGCTTACACTTCACCCAATTTAATTTCATGTCTCTCTCGCTAATCTAAAATTTGGTAAACACAGGTAGCAATGCCCTTTAAACTAGGAAACCCCAGTTTGAAGGTGTTTTAGCATAGGAGTAGAGGAGAAGGGTAGTTTGGTAAACTTGAAATGCATTGTTTTTGTTTCATGTTGTTAAGGTTAGGCCACATGATTAACCGAGGGTTGGGATATGGTGAGACGGGTAACAGCCTTCGCCCACTTGAAAGCTCGACACGTGTCATTTTGATTCATTTTCCTCATTTCTCACCCTCCTGTCCCCTCTCATCTCTAATCAACACCGTCCAATCAAATCTCTTCATCAATCTAGAAATTTGTATTTTTTGAAAGGAATGAGGTGTAACCCTAGATGAGAGGAGAGGAGAGAAGAGGAGAGGAGAGGAGAGGAGAGGAGAGGAGAGGAGAG
>NW_019272029.1:5845-41899 GCF_002738345.1 Cucurbita maxima | reverse complement strand
GGGGTTTGTGTTGTTAGTTTAGTTGGTGTGTGAGAGAGAGAGGAGGTTGGAGAAAGCTGTGAAGAATATAAATAGAAAGGCACATAGGATAGGTTAAGCAGGTAAAGAGGAAAAAAAGATGGGAAGAGGGAGAGTAGAGCTGAAGAGAATAGAAAACAAGATCAATAGGCAAGTCACCTTCGCTAAACGGAGAAATGGGGTTTTGAAGAAAGCTTATGAGCTCTCCGTTCTGTGCGACGCCGAAGTTGCTCTCATCATCTTCTCCAATAGAGGAAAACTCTACGAGTTTTGCAGTAGTTCAAGGTATGTCATCACTTTTAACAAACTTAACTTCAACCACTGTTTACTCGAATCATTTTTTTTTTTTTTTTAAAGCAGTTTCAAGCCAAGCATTCCTGAGATCTGCTCCTTCGCTTCTATTTCTAAATTTTTGGCATCCCATTTTCCCCCATACTTTCCCTTTTCCTTTTTTCTCTCTCATCTTTCTTTTTAACCCTTTTCATGCAAACTTCTTTTCTTTTTCCTTTTCAAAATTTAAATTTAAATTAAATTAGGGTTTTGTTCTCAACCCCTTTTCTTTGCTTCTCCTTCTTTCTTTCTCCTTCTTTCTTTCTCCTTCTTTCTTTCTCTATGGGGCGATGGATGGATCAATTTAAAGCTGAACCTCACGCTTTCTTATACTTTGCATTTCTCAAATTAGGGTTCTTTTTTTCTCCCACTAATTTAGGGTTTGGTTTCTTTCTTTTTCTCCCTTGATGGGATTTTTGTTTTGTTTTGTTTTTTTTTGCCTCCCATTGTATTTGTGAACCCAAACGAGAGTTAATCATAACTAGGTTTACTTTCTTCTTTTTTTTTTTTTTTTTTTTTTTTGGGAAAAANATTAGAATCTTATGTATATGTCAGAACCCAGAAATGGATTTATGCAATTAACCATCTTTGTTTTTTGTATTTTGAAGCTCACAAATGGTTTTCACCTTTACTCACACAAACATCCTTCATTATATGTAATTTATTTGTTCTAATAACTACTCATATTTGTAAGGTTAGATTATAGAAAATGCCTCTAAAAGTTGAATTAATTGTTTTTAGTTTATATTATTATCATTATTATTATTATTATGTGTGAAATCCAGCATGCTGAAAACATTAGAGAGATACCAGAAATGCAACTATGGAGCACCAGAGCCGAATGTGTCCACAAGAGAGGCCTTGGTAATCACTCTTACTTTTCAGTTATCCATTTACATTTAATTATTTTATGTTTTCAATTTCTAATTTGAAAAATGTGTCCGAAAATGAAAATGAGTATATGGATGGGTTAAATATAGGAAGTGAGCAGCCAGCAGGAGTATTTGAAGCTTAAAGCTCGCTACGAAGCTCTGCAACGATCCCAAAGGCAATATAATAACCCCAACATTTTATATTCCTTTTACTTGCCATCTTTACTCATACGTAAATGGTAATTGAATTAAGCAGGAACCTTTTGGGAGAAGACCTTGGCCCGTTGAGTAGCAAAGAACTTGAATCCCTTGAAAGGCAACTTGATATGTCACTCAAGCACATAAGGTCAACAAGGGTAATTCTTCTGCTTCGAACTTCAAACCTTTTTTTTTTTTTTTACAATTCCTTTTCAATCCTTTTTCAGACTCAGTACATGTTAGATCAACTCACCGATCTTCAACGTAAGGTATTTCTATTCTATTTCCATCCTTCAACTTTCCTTATTCTTTCATGTTTCTTAACCAATTTAAATTAACTATCTTTTGTTTGTTTCAACTTTCACTTTCAGGAGCATCTTCTTAACGACGCAAACAGGACTCTGAAACAAAGGGTATATCTTTTTAAATTTTTTTTTTTTTAAAAAAATGGAAAATGTTGGTGGTTTTGTAATTGGTGTTTAAGTTTTGGATTGCAGTTAGTAGAAGGGTATCAAGTAAATGCTCTCCAATTGAACCAAAGTGGTGATGATATGATGTATGGAAGACACCAAGCTCACCCTCCACCCGATGCCTTCTTCCATCTTTTAGATGCCGAACCCACCTTACAAATTGGGTAAATATTCTTCTATTCTGTCCACAATCTTTCATCCTATATTTCCTTTTCCATTCTTTTTATTTATTTATTAACTCAATTATGTAGGTTTGAGAACTCAACATTTCCTTCCTACCTACATCACATATTTATGTACAATACTATTGTTTCTTCTACTTTGTGTTTCACAACTCTGAACTTAAGCTTATGTACTCTATATTTCAATTTCTAACACTAATTAGTTTCATGAGATTCAAGATTTGAAAGATTAAGCTGCAAAGCACAAGGGCAAGAATCATTAGATTGATATATAAAATGCTTAATTTGCTTTGCAGGTATCACCCAGATCCGCTAACAGTGGTCACCGCTGGGCCAAGCATGAATAATTTCCTCCCAGGGTGGTTGCCTTGAGAAACAAAAAGATGGGAGTTCTTCCATTCAAAAAATTATTAAAAAAGGGGGGAAACATTTTTCAATGCTTGAAACTTATATATCTAATTAATATAAACTCTGCACTTTAGTCTTTGTAAGCCAATTGTGTGTATGTTATGCCACATTCCTTTCTCTTACACCTCCAAGACTCTGCTTTTCGAATGTAATTTCATTGTTTTCTTGTTCGTCATAAAGTTGTAAGTTTGTGTGTATTTTGATTCTCACATGCTAAAATCTTTCTAATTCTAGTTCAGTTCCAATAACATCGATTTAGTTTGTGTAGCATGCAATTTAAAGAAAATATTACAATTGAATACTTACTTAAAGGTGTCATTCATACTAATTCATATTAATTGAGATGTTGCCTTACTTGGTATCTAATCTTCTCTTACTCAAACACGAACTATTACGAAGACAATGTTAGGGAGACGTTGACATAGCTAAACCTAAGGTATGTCTTTAACACCAATTTTTAAGAACTAGTCCTCCACCATGGTATAGTATGGTATGTAAGATTTAAAAGCAAACAC
This sequence comes from Cucurbita maxima, assembly GCF_002738345.1. NCBI lineage: Eukaryota > Viridiplantae > Streptophyta > Magnoliopsida > Cucurbitales > Cucurbitaceae > Cucurbita > Cucurbita maxima. The sequence goes on along the minus strand of NW_019272029.1, from coordinate 38,906 downwards.
AATATTTAAAGGATGAAAACAAAAAAAACATTTACTAAACGAAAGTAATGTTTAAAAATCTATTACAAAATTTGGGACAAGATGCAGGAACAAAACCATGAACAACCCCAAAATTACAAAGGGCTGACACTCTAGGACAAACACTCCTCTATAATTATGTAGCTACCGAACCCTCTCCACCTTGACTAGTGAATCAACCGTCACTTGAAAAAAGAAAGACAACAGACTACAAAAATACTTGGTAAATAATCTATTTGTACTATGTTTTTTTTTTTTTTTCGTAACTATTTGAGTTTGTAGGAAGATAAGTTGTTAAAGCAATTTCCATGCAGGTCGCAAACCCAATCAAATTCTGTGATTATATTATTATATTATCAATATTACTATATTATTATGTGAACTCTGGCGTGTCCGAAAAAAGATGGGTTGAAGAAGCGGTCAAGCATTGGGTCCCTTTTGGTTCGCGTAGTCGTTAGATTCAGCCGACCTAGACTTCGATCCAACGCAACCAAAATCTTCTGCCCAAGTACACACCGCCCAGCCCAACACCTAAGTAGCCCATAACCCAGAAGCCTACGAACCTAGTCTAGATCTGTTCGGCCCACGACCCAGCCAAGGAACCTAGTTTAGGTTTTTTCCACCGACAAAAACTCGTGTGTTATCCACTTCTTAGTGTTTATTTAGTGAATTGATTAGATTAAGTTGTAATAGTTATATTCTATTAAGACCGTGAGTTTATGAATCTGATGACACAAATGTAGACAAACTTTGAATTAATTAGCATGTATAATAATTAGGTTTTGGTAGAATTAATAAGGGAGGATCGGATCGGATGACACAAATATAAAGAGGGATGAACACCTACAAAGAAAAAAAAAAAAAGAGAGAGAGAAATAGAAAGAAGCAATGTTAAGGAAGAATTTTCTGGATGCTCCCTCAAAAGTGTGGGAAGAAGATTGGTGATCGATAAAACCATTAAAAAGAGCCACAAACAATTTAAAGAATGAAAGAAGAGGAGGTAGAAGGCGTTGAAATACTCTTGAAAAAAAGAAAATGAACAAATCCAATGTCAGAGCTTACGTTTTAATAAAATAATCAGTAATACATCTTAAAATAAACGTATATTCGACAAACCAACCCTGTGCGGCTCACGTTGAACACGACGATCGTAAAAAAATGGAAAAATAAAATCATATTTACTCCTATGTCAACGATAGATACTGGAAAAATAAATAAAAAATGCACATATGGGACACGCAAGCGAGCTCCATAACCGCAAATGGGCATCTAAAAATGAAAAATCAATATTCAAGCTCGATTTTCTCAAGATTATCTTTACTACTGTTTTACCGTTCAGATGCCGGCGGCGACGCATGTCACCAGCCCGGCGAAACGCCAAGATTTAAACCATCAGATCTCTAGGTAATCGAGAAAGCAAGTTTATTATTAACGAGTCGACAAAGTGGAATCACAAAAAAGAGTAGCAATATATATAATCAAACTAAACATCAATCATTACCTGGATCATCGAGATACCATGCTCTCCAACGAAAATCAGATCACATGCAGCAGAAGGAGCAGTTTACCATCCTTCCACCGATCTAGCTCATCGTACTAATATTTTTATATTTTTACAGATCGAGCCAAGCACAGCCTTCGAATTCACCGCCATCGATCGATCGATCAATCGAACACGAACCGCATTGCATCAGAATTCATAATCTGAGCGGTAGATATAGAGTTTGAGAACGAGATCGCCTCACCGAAAGATTGATCTGATGCATGATCTGCTGAGTTGTTTTTGCGCGATGGCCAATGGAGGAGGCATTGAGTAAAACAAAAAGCACCGCAACCGCAGCCGCAAGGGCGAGACGATTTGGGCGACCAATAGAAGGATGCCAAAGCGGAGGAGAGAGACGCAGAGAAACCGAAATGAATATGAAAAGCGCAAACGCCAAAAACGCATTCCGAATTTCTTTTTGCGCGAGACTCAATTTTCTGTTTTAAGTAAGACAAACGCTCAGCTTTTTCTCTGACAGATCCCTTCTCCTTTCCATAAAAAGGTCTATTTTAACCTTTCAATTTTAAGGCCTCTTTCTTTTTTCCATCTCTTCTGATTATTTATTCCTCTCCAATACTCGACTTTCAAAAATCATAAATTGGCTCTCGAGTTTGCTACATTCATTTCCAACACGATGGTCTTACTCAAAATCATCTTCATGGAAGTCGATGTTGGGCGGCGAACTGGATGTGCAAGTCTCAAGCATAACCCTTTTTCTTTTTCACAGACAGTGCCAATTAGTAATGACAAAATATGAGTAGGGTACTCACATTTGACTTTCACGTACCTCAATAATAAATTTGTAACAAGTGTCGGACGTTTCTGGATCCCGCATGACCACCTACTCTCCCGCCACATTTAGCTTCCTCGATTCTCTCGTTGGGGATAGGTTTTCTCTCTGTTTTATCTTCCCTGTGTCTCCATTCAAAAAGACAAATCCACAGAAAAATCCATATTCCATTCGATTCGAACTCCGATTCCCTTCGCCACACCGTTTCACGCCGACTTCTCTCTCATTTTACTATTCATTCTTCTCGGTAATCCAACTCTCTCCACACACACTCTTCACACTTATCCACATCTCACCAAACTCTCTGCCATTTCCCCCCATTCATCCCTTCTGGTCGTTCGTTGGTTGGCTGACCCTCATCATCATTTACGATTATCCATTCGCCTCGGTTCTAGCGACGACCTCCGTAGATTGTTTGTTGCGCTCTTTGCTGGGGTCTTTGTGGTTGCTTCTGAGCAGAGGATGACGATGAGTAGGCCTCAACAAGATCCCCAATCTGGATTTTTGCACGAGATTTCGTCTCTGCTTTTGAAAATTCTCCGATCGCCGCCCCCGCCGGTGCCATTTGCAGATCATGTGCTGGAATTATCTTCCGCTATTTCGTCTTCCTCGATAACTTTTCCTTCGTCCCAGATGTCACCGACTGGATTCGTGGCGCTGCTTTTGGGGATTTCGCTGGCTTTGATGCTCTGTGGATCGGTTACCTTCTTCCTTGGCTTCATGTTGATGCCCTGGATTCTCGTTTTCGTTATGATTTTCTACATGGTTGGGATCGTTTCTAGCGTCTCTATGTTGGGACGCTCTATACTTTGTTGTTTCACAGCTCCAACACCCCGGAAAGATTTTCATGGCGAGTTTCTTTTCTGCCTCTGTTTCCTTGTGTTTATTAGATTTGGTTTTTGCTTCATTTCCGTATCTGAATCTTGTTGCTTGAAGTTTGATTTCACTAATATATGCATATTATCTGTACGTCTGAATTTTCTCAAGGCTTCTGCCTTTTCTTATGCAAAATTCGTATCTATTTGCCCATTGCCTTGCGAAGTATCTTGTCAATAATTGATGTTTACTTCGTTTTGTATGCTTTGTTACCTGAATTTTCTCTATGGAAGTTGTTATATAGTCAATATAAACACATGTTTGTGTATGTGTTAAAAATTTTCAAAGGATTGTGAGATTTGGTAAGGCGGTGTGGTAATGGTTAGGATGGGGATAGCGACTTTGATCTGTGGGTTAACATATGATAAGCCTTGATGTCTATTGTAGCTACACGTGAATTAATGAGGTGGGCCGTGAGTGTAATGCAAGGAGTGGATTTAGATACCCCCAATATTAGAAAAAAGAGAGTAGAAGAGGAATATCTGGCTATATCTTGTTCGGTAACGTCAGAATTTTCTTGTCTTTTAATGTTTGCTCTCTTGATTTTGTAGTTTGAATTTTGTTAACGAAGGTTGGCTATATCAATACGCACACATGTATAAATCTGAATTTTCTTAGGCTTCTGTTTCTGGTTGTGCCAGATTCGTTACTACCTTGTACAATGACACTAGTGAACGAGTCATTTGCCATATTACAGGAAGAATTTAAAGGAAATTTTAGCTAGGCAAGTACTTTATCAAATGCAAGAATATTAATGCTGTATTGCCTATATGATATCTTGGTAATTATTTTCTCATACTTCCATCGACGCATTCAAATTCCATGTAGACGCCAAGTATAAGAATGCTTAATTTTTTTTTTTTTGAATTTGGGTGTTTTGTGTGCATACACGTTCAGCATGCTTGAATTTGTAGGACTTCTTGTACATGAATTTTTTGGATTTCTGATACTTGAATTCTTATAATTGGTATTCATCTCTGTTATTTGGAGTTTGGAGGGATTAGATTGGGTTTTCTCGTAGCGCCAACTGAATTCTATGTATCTGCTCTGTGTCGGAAGCCTGCTTTTGAATAGAGGTTGCAGCATATAGCTATTGTTTCAAGTTTTAAGCAATTTTTTGCAGTATCGATAAATTTGATCATTTTGTGGCATGCTCTTGTTTATTAACTTTGTTTATTTGTTATTATTGTTGCTGCAGCTTGGGAACAAATGTAAATATGAAGTGGCTTTGGTTCAACCAGAAGGTTAAATTATTTAGGATGGAGCACGCGGGGCTTACAGGAGAATATGAGTAAAGATGCCCTCGTTAATGTGAATGGTGCTGCCTCTAGAAATATTTAGGCAAGACGAGGTTTGAATTATTGACCACAGTTTGTTGTTTTTGAAGTTGTGGGAGTAACATTGTGTTAGAATCTTCCTACTTTTGAGATTGTTTCAGTTCATTTCTTCCATTGTTTTCTAGTCTTTTGATCGTATGTAACTGCCACGGTTTGAAATGCCTGTTGGGCAATAAAAAAAAAATGGGAGGAAAAAAGGAAAAAGAAAAATAAAAAAACAATCCTTGTCAACACAGTCTCAAGATCATCGTAGCTTTGAATTGATAAAATCACCTATATGTTACACCAAGATCGATATTTGGCTCACACACATGGAAAACTGTAGGACATCGACGGAAAAGAAAACTAATTACTCAAATAACATCACATTAGAGAATTAGAAACAAACAAGAAATGTCGCATCAGGGGGGAAGATTTAGGAACCAATGTAGAGGTGATCCTGGAGGGGTGAGTGTTTGCATCGGGGAAGAATTAGGAACCAATATAGAGATGAACCTTGATGGCAAGCAAGAAGACGCAAATGAGACCGAAGTAGAGAACTGAATGAACGATGATAGCAGCAGCACTGGTGTGAAAGTTGCCGAACTCCAAGCACCTGCGGTTGCCAGGAAGCTGAAACAGCAGACCTGGAGTTAGCAAAACAAACAGAATCACAGCTACAAAAACCGGCCCCCAATCAGCCATCACTCTTCTTTGTTTTTTTCTTTGCTTCCGTCAGAAACTGTTTGATTTACGTCAAGTAATAGAGCTTTATATATATATATACAGAGAGAGAGAGAGAGAGAGAGAGAGAGAGAGAGAGAGGGAAACTTTGGTGGGAAGAAAGGGGAATATGGGGCGGAGGCTTGGAGCAGTGGAGATCCTTTGATTCATTTTCCTCCGATGACCCATTTTGGGTAATCCCATGTGCTTATTTGAGAATAACTTGCCTTACCCTGCTTCCTATTTTAGGTTCTCAAGTACTTGCTTTCTATAGCCAGAGACTAAGAATTCAAAAAAGTTGAACCGAGTAATTTGATGCTTGAATAACACATGGTAGTATTATCCGTTTGAATGATTTTGTATGTTGTATGTGATTTATGTTCATGATCCTGATCCTGACTTTATATGATTATGCATATGTTATATGTGATACCTTGAACGTGATTAGGTATATGTTATACAAAATACCATGAGCTAAAATGTTGATCAAGTATTATGAAGTCATTGAATGTATAAAAATGTTACGGTGCATCATATCACTTTACTAATGGTTTAAAATGTACGACCTTGTGTAATCATTGATTATTTCTATGGTTATGTATTGTATAGATGTGTATACTCACAACAATATTTACATTCTTATCTTTCTATTAATTTCAACAGTGTGAGCGTGCATAACCATAGTAACTTGGGGGTGCATCAATGGACATGCTTAGTGAGTCCACGTGCATGATGTATGCGAGCAAGAATTATTATGCATGCAACCGTGTCTAGAAATGAAGGTAGAGTTCAACAACAATCATGAATTTAGGTTTCAACAGTCATGATATTTGTTTTATGATATATGTTTTATGTGTTGAGCAGTAATTTAATATTCAAATCTCATTTCTAATATTGTTCGGGACAATGACAAGAGAACACTTGTTGACTTGTTGAATAGTGATGAATCTCATTGTTTTCTAATATTGTTTAGGACAATGGCAAGGGAACACTTGTTGACTTGTTGAATAGTGGTGTAGAGTCTACAATATATATCAGGAGTGTTTAAATTTGAAACCGTTTTTATATAAGAGAAATGCTTTAAAAAATGATTTTTTTGAAAATTACTTTTTTTTTTTTTTTTTTTTTTTTTTTTTTTTTTTTTTTTTTTTTTTTTTTTTTTTTTTTTTTTTTTTTTTTTTTGTTACCGACAAATTCAAATCGACCTCAGTCATTTTAAGCAAGTACATTACTGAAAATCCAAAAAGAAATTAAAATCGTAGTTATTAAACGATTAGCTTGGATTTAAAATTTTGGTTAAAATTTCCTTAAGATATTTAGAAATAGGGAAAAAAAAGAGAAATTATAATTTAAAATTACAACTGTCGTACTATGAAGTGGATCCCGTTATTATTTCTGCGTGCATTCTGATTAAAAAGAAAGAAGAAAAAAAAGAAAAAACGAATTTGTTGTCTATTTCCAGAGGGAAAACGAATTTGTTATTGTTATTTATTTTTCATTAATTAATTTCGTCGAGCACACTGCGCTGTGACATTTGTCGTCTTTATCTGCTGCCAATTTGCATATGCTCGAACGGCCCCAATTTCTCTTCGAAAGGACGAAAATACCCTACTCACCGACTTTCTCCTCTTTTCATTTCTATTTTCAACGTAGAAAAATTATTTAATAAGAAAATGTCTTATAATTGCTAATAGATTTGGATTTAATAATTTATCTGGCAAATAAATAACTAATATATATATTATATATATCGAAAAAATAAATTCATAATATATTTGTTTTCTTTGGTTGAACTACAATAATTAGTTATTTTCAAGTTTATTTTTATAGTTATATTTTAACTCTAATTTGAAGATTTCTTTTAGATCAATAGAAAATGGATGAGAGGATTCGAGTAAAAAAAAAAATTCCAAATTTCTAATTCCGATTGCAGGCTTCTGTCCATTTTCGTTTTTTCGTGTACGCGAAATCGAAGTGCACAAGAAGACTGGCACATGGAAGATCCATCTGTTGAATGTGGAAGTCAATTCTCCATTTCCCATTTTCAGCTCCGCGGTGATCCGGCTTTGACACCGCCGGCGAAATCTTATTTCTGATCTCTCTCTCTCTCTCTCTCTCTCTCTCTCTCTCTCTCTCTCTCCCCCTCTCTGCTGTCTCACAACTCGGAACAGTCGTGCTCCTGCTGCAAAAGGGCAAGTTGAATCTCTTCTCTGCAATTCGGTAGGAATCTGAAATGTTTTCTCTCATTTCTTCTCGTTGAAAGAGCTGATGCGATCTGTACATGATGAACGACGGTAAGTAATGGAGTTGGCAGTTTTTCCTTTTTCTTTTTGGGTTTTCAATGGAGTTCATATTTTTCCTGATGTCGACGTGAATTTCTGCTTATTGATTGAGGAAGTTTAGCGGAATGTGATTTTAACTAGTATCAGAAGTGTTTGCCGCCAAGTGTAACCGTTGTACGGTGGAAGGTTATTGGGGATGATTGGTCCGCGTTTGATGAAGAGCTAGATCATATTTCAGTTCTAGTGACATAACCTGAGCTGTTTCGTGTTGATTCAGTGTAGAGGCGGCTGTGAGTTGTTGATGAAGTCACGTGTTTATCTAAAATCAACCCTTGAGCTACTGGGAATGGGCTTGTATTTGAATTAAAATTAAGGATTTTAGGAAACTTGAAAGAAACGGTGTTGCTCTTTATGTTAATTTAAGGCAATATATTTTCAGCAGCTTCGTTAAGTCCTACTTCTTTTTTATATATATATTTTTTCTTGCGTGTACTTCGATCGTAGTACATGTCTATCATCCGCAAAATAACTACAGAAGATTAGAGAAGTTTTCTTTCTTCTTATTGAGCATGTGTCTGATGAGATTCATAATACGAAGGAAAACGTTGTCTGCACAACTAGACGGCTAAGGTTTTTCTTCAGGACATCGTTCTTTTGTGTTTGATGAATGTAATGTGTAGCCCAATTAACTTAGAAAATTCATCTCAAGCATGATCTCCGAACTCGTGTCAGGCTTTGCATTTTTGGCACTACATTCAAGCTAACTTGGGAACTGAACTGAAATTTGAAAGCCTTTTCTTATCATCGTCTCAGGATATGATGTTCGTGACCTTTATCGAGAAGCACAAACACGTTGGCTGAAGCCTCCTGAGGTGCTATTTATCTTACAGAATCATGAGAAGTATCAGCTGACTGAGGAGGCCCCTAAACAGCCAACTAGTAAGTAACCCTTATTCACTATTATGTTTCTTTGGAATGAATTTTGATGGCATATCGTGCTAGCGAGTTGTTTTATACCGTTTGGATAATTATTGAACAATAGAGTTGCAACAGGTGGTTCCTTGTTTCTTTTTAACAAGAGAGTACTCCGTTTCTTCCGTAGAGATGGTCATAACTGGAGGAAAAAAAGGGACGGAAGAACTGTTGGAGAAGCACACGAACGACTTAAGGTTTTGTATCATGCTTCAACTCCATTTAACTCATTTTCCTATTAACTTTTCCATCTGCTGCAATAATATACCACGGCATGGTTTTTGAGTTTGTTTGCCCTCCCTAATAGAAAGGATAGATTTTGCTTAGAAGAGACAAAAAAAAAAAAGGGCGGGTGTAGTGTGGTGGGGAGAAGCCAACCTAAATGAGTTTTCTAACAATGGTGCTAACTGAAAAATAATCATAAAAATTAAGGGAGCGTTTAACTCGCTTGTTATATTTATGTAAAATTGAGCCAAATGTTTGATATGTGAGTTAGCTAACTATCGCACACACGCAGATACCCTTCAACCCTCCTCTACCTATGCGTATGGGTGGAATATGCTGTAATGCCTACACTTGTTAGTGTTTTTAGCATTAAATTTTTGAAAACTTTGCATGCAAACTGCCAAATATAAGAACTGGCAATCATTGAAATAAGTAGATTAAACGAAATGATGGCCAGGACTACATGTCTGCATGGAACATACTATGGTAACATAGTTTTGATTCCAGGACTAATGAAACGCTACAATGGTGAAGCCCAAGAAATTGAGCGTAGAAAATGAACTTTAAGATGTAATTTCAAGCTGGTTAGAGTTGTCGTATGGGGAAAATATTATAAGCCTTGGATGTGGTTAGTTCAACATCAACTTTGCTGGATTTCATGCTATAGGCAACTAAAACTTATTCAATGGCTTATGTGATATAAATTTTCCATCACCTCGAGTGCTATACTACCCAACCCACTGATCTGTCTGCTTTAGATCTTTTGAGATCAACAAAGTTTTCTGACTGATTGCTCTGGTCGGGATTATTCTGCACGGTTAGGTTGGAAATGCTGAAGCGTTAAATTGCTATTATGCACATGGAGAGCACAATCCCAATTTCCAGAGACGTAGCTATTGGATGCTGGATCAGTGAGTGTTCCTTTTACATTATAGAATGCACTTATGTGATTCTGTTTTAAGGCCTACTCTCTACCTCTTGACTTAACCATCTGCCCGTTGTATCCTATAAAGCCTAAACACTTCAATTCTATTAATTTGTTTGCATATGCTACTAAATACTCCCACACGTACAATTGGTTGGACACTCAAACCAAGGTTTTTATATTTCTTTTACAATTTCTATTTATTTTTTTGATATAGCACATGAACATAAACAGAATTTACTCTAGAGCAATAAGTTTTGTACGGAAAACTCATTTTTCTTGTTTTTTTTAACGTGTATTTGTAATTTATTAACACATTGGATCCTGAATTTTCATATTATATACTGAATAGTTTTTTGGTTTCAGATTTTCTTTTAAATATTTATTAGCAGGCATTGCATGTGTAGAAAATTGTAATCAACTTCAGTTACTTTTACGATCATTGAAATTGCATGTACTTTCACTTCGTTCATATTGTATCATCTTAAATGTAAATGAAAACATTTTATTTACATTTTTTTTTTTTTTGCTTGAAAATAATCATATTGTGAAAAACATTCAAGTATGTGATGTTTTAATAAATGGGTCTGTGACCCATAATGGAGAAGGTTTTGCTTCTTCATCCTTTAAGTGAGGAGCAAAATCCTTTGGCAAGTTTGTTTCTTCACGGTTGTTTGGAGATTTGAATTGAGAGTAATCATATAATTTTAGAGGGAGTGAGAGACCGGTGGGGAGTTGTGGGAGATTATTAGGTTTAATGCCTTGGTTGGACCTTAGTGACTAGATCTTCTGCAATTATCTATTAGACTTTATTTATTGGATTGGAGTCTGCTCAAAATATCAAGAAGGAATTACAATTTTTTTCTTATTTTCTTTAAGTATAAAGTTTCACAAATAGAGGAAACACTCCTTACAAATAGATAAAATTTCAGAAAATATAATACAATAAATACCAAATTTCTAATTTACACAAAAGAAAATAATCAAGACTCCCCTCAAGTTGGTTTGAAGATAACTTTCTTAGCAAGCTTGTCGTTCAGTTTGATGAATTGTAATTTTTTGGTAGTCTTTTTTAGTTAAGACATCAATGATTTGATTTGTTGACGGAAGATGGAGAATATATATTACTCCAACATCGTTTTTATCATTTTTCTCCTTTATGAAGTGTTTATCAACCTTGATATGATTTGTTCTATCTCGAAAGACAAGATAGTGGACAATGGAAATTACAGGCTTGTTGTCTAAGCATGAACGTCATCTGAGGGAATTTCAATTCTTCCAATAGTCTATTTATCCATATACCCCCACAAATTCCATGGACTTACGCCTTAAACACTACTTTAACTCTACCGCACTTTGTTTATGCACTAGGTAGCTATATTCCCTTCAACAAAAGAGCAATAACAGAAGTAAATCTTCTATTTGTGATGTTGCCTGCTCAATTAGCATCAGTGTATACTTCAACATATAGGTGACCATGCTTCTTAAACCGCATGCCCTTTCCTAGAGTACCTTTCAAGTATATTAGGATTCCATAAACTATTTCAAAGTGAGTTGACCTTGGAGCATGCATAAACTGACTTACCATACAAACAGCAAAAACAATGTTTGGACGTGTGTGAGATAGGTATATGAGACTCATCACAAACCTCTGGTATTTTTCTGTCTTTTACCTCTTCTTCTGTCGCAACTCAAAATTTTAAATTCAGCTCAATGGAGGTGGTAAGTCTATAAACAGCAAAAACAATGTTTGGACGTGTGTGAGATAGGTATATGAGACTCATCACAAACCTCTGGTATTTTTCTGTCTTTTACCTCTTCTTCTGTCGCAACTCAAAATTTTAAATTCAGCTCAATGGAGGTGGTAAGTCTATAAACAGCAAAAACAATGTTTGGACGTGTGTGAGATAGGTATATGAGACTCATCACAAACCTCTGGTATTTTTCTGTCTTTTACCTCTTCTTCTGTCGCAACTCAAAATTTTAAATTCAGCTCAATGGTCTGGTATTTTTCTGTCTTTTACCTCTTCTTCTGTCGCAACTCAAAATTTTAAATTCAGCTCAATGGAGGTGGTAAGTCTATAAATTTACCTCTTCTTCTGTCGCAACTCAAAATTTTAAATTCAGCTCAATGGAGGTGGTAAGTCTATAAATACCTCCTCTTCAAGATCCCCATTAAGAAAGATATTCTTTTCATCAAGTTGATGAAGATGCCAATCAAAATTGACAGTNATAGATAAGAGAGCTTCAATAGAGTTAATTTTAGTTTTAGCAATAGGAGCAAATGCTTCTTGATAATCGATTCCATAGGTCTAGTTGAAACCTTTAGCAACTAGTTTGAATTTCTATCTTTTAATTGCTACCATCGACATTAAATTTTACAGTAAACACCAATTTGCGTTCCACTATTTTCTCATCCTTTGGTAATTCTACTAAGTCTCATGTAAAATTTTGTTTAAGAGCATTCATCCCTTCCATAACTGCTAATTTCCAATTTGAATTATTGAAGGTCTCATGTATATTCCTTGGAACAAATAGGTGGGTTCCTTAGAGGTGAAGGGTGTATAACTATGAAACAATTTGGTGAGAAAGATAGGTTGCAATAGGATATTTGGTGCAAGTTTGTATACCTTTCCCCCAGGTATTGAATCAAACATGCCCTAAATTTCTTATGTATTGAATCAATTTTAAAGCCCTGATTTATAAAGAAGATCTCCGCTAGGATTATGCAAATGGTAAAGGAAAACAAAAAAGGAGAGGTTTTTGAGGGGAGGGAAATCAGGAAGTGATATCAAGGACCAGAAAAATAAAGAATAAAGAAACCGCGTAAACACCCAACGAAGAGAAAAAATCTAATAGGCAAAGAGAAGGGCCAAGTGACCAAGCCTAGGGGCCTGTATGACCCAGTGAGAAAATTAAAGCACATTCAACCGTTGAACACCAATGCAGATTAAGTTATCCACTATTTATTTATCATTGTGAGCAAGTGCATTTATGTTTAATTTTGTTATTAGAAATTTATGTGCTTGTACTTAATTTTCTTGGCAGGTCGTGTGACCACATTGTTCTTGTACACTACAGAGATATTAGTGAGGTGAGTTACAACAACAACAGAATAGATAAAGCAAGAATGAGCTAATACCATCACTATTCTTTTATCTTGAAATACAGAATTTGTCAATATCTTGTACTTGTAGATGCTTCAAAATTATTTTGACGTGACCTACAATCATGCTTTTAAAAATGAACTCCCCATGCTTCTTGCCTGGTGAGACCAACCCCTGTTACCTGCAACAGAACAAGAAGAATTATTTAAAGATCCTAGGAGATACAAAAGATTGGTTAAGAAGTTGAATTATCTAACACTGACATGACCAAATAGTGCTTATCCAACAAGTATTGCAAGATCAATATATGTCTTCACCTAAAGTGGATCATTGAGCTATAGTAGAATAGGTTCCATGCTACCCAAAAGCTACACCTAGATGTGAATTCTTATATAAAGTTCATGGTAATACAAGAGTTGATTTTTTTCAGATTCTGATTGGGTTCGATCTAGAAAGGATAAACAATCAACTTTGGATCTTGTGTAGTTGCTTGTCTTGGAAGAGTAAGAAGTAGAACATAGTTTGACATTTAAATCCTGAGTCAGAACATAGAGTTATGACAGTCTGTCTAGAAATAGTGTGGATACATCGAACTTTAAATGAGATATGCTTATGTATTATCATGTTAGCTAAATTGCGGTGTAACAATCTGGCTACACTTCACATTGCATCTAATTCACGGTTTCATGAGTAGACTAAACATATTGAATAGGATTGTCATTTCATTTGTGAGAAAATACAGCAAGACATCTAAAGGACTTGTGAAGATTAGAGAATAATTAGAAGATATACATACCAAAGCCTTAAACGGAGCAAGAATAAATTATCTTTATAACATGGTGGGTCTGATTAACATATTTGTTCTAGCTTGAAGGGGGAGTGTTATAATGTATGTTATTTTGTATAGTTGTCCTTTATTATAATTATACATTTCTTTAGTTTACGGTTCTTTTGTGTATCTATCTATATATGTCAGGTCTCACCGTAATGGAGATGACTTAAAATTTCACTACTTACGAAAATAAGCATATTAGTATTATATCTGATAAATATACAGTTTTGGGGTGGTTTTGGGGTCATTAATTTGATTTTTTTTTTTCAGGTTCGTTGTGCTGCCTTGTTAGTGTTAGGTTCCCATGATTCGCCATCCCTTGAGCATGATTAGGAATAGTCTTGACTAAGAATGCTTGTTATGATGGTACTTTATTTGTGTGTGGGTGGGAGCATTTTTTTGAACCAGGTTTCACTATAAACTTTTGCGCTAGTTATTTTCAAGAATTTTCTTCAAAGCCCAAAATCCATTAGTACAGAAGTTTGTGCCAGCAATTCTGTGTTTGTGATATCAGGATGTATTCAGCTAGACATCTCTTCTATTCCTAGGGAAGACAGATATATTGGCTCCACCAAGTTTGTACTTGTACTATATTATATGAAATTTAAGCACGTATTTGTTCTATTTTGAGTAGATTCATTCACATTTAAATGAGATTTCTGTTGCAGGGAAGGTCTGGGGCGGAAAGTGTTCCACAATTATCTCCAGCATCGGCTTCTAGTTCTGGTTCCTATCCGTCCCAAAATCATGCTTTGGAATATCAACATTTATTGAGCCCAGGGTCTGTTGAAGTTAGTTCTGAAACTGGCAACCGTACTATTGCGTCAAATGGCGTGGATAGGCAGTATGAAATATCAGAACTAAAGAGTTCAAACGATCGTGAGGTTTCTCAAGCTTTGAGAAGGATAGAGGAGCAATTAAGTTTGAATGAAGACAGCTTGAAAGACATTGGTCCATATTATGGTCACGAGGAAGGTTCAAATTTTAACCTTATAGACTACTATGAGATGTCCATTGAGGATCAGTTTTCAGTACTTCAGCATCCAGAGAATGCTGTCCATGATAATAGTTATACGTCATTTGAGATGCAAGGTAATTTCAACACGGTGGTGCTGTTTCAAGATATAGTTCGTAAGCTTTATCATTATATGGAGAATTGTCGAGAGTTTATCAATGATCGATTTGCTTATTGAAGTCCCGTTGAATCTGAGGCTCTTAATTTTACTTACTATAGAGGTTTCTTTCTTGAGTTATATTTTGATAAGGAAACGAAATGATTTGTGGCTACAACAGTGCACACACTCGATCTAGATGAATACAAAGAACAAGATAGAAAAAATGCAAGGAGAATATTGGCTAAAGATTTTGTATTGATGACTCCAGGTATGTACAGTAAAGAGATATAGAAAGTACATTTTCAAAGCTCTCCCTAAGGGGATATATATATGGTTTAGCTTAGTATATATAGCTTTACGAGATATAATCATCTACTATATATAACTATCTACCATATATAGCTTTTTACTATACATAGCTATTTACTATTTATGACAATTTACTTTAGCATATAGTTTTCTATGTATAACAGTTGACTAAGCTATAAATAATCAGCAGACTCCATAACCTAACAATTTCCCACTTGGAGACTGATCCAGTCAACCAAGAATGTTATTCTCAAATGAACGTGATCATTTTCACTTCACTTACCAATTGAGGCTTTGCACAACTTCAATATTCCAACATCAACACATTTTGTCAACATGTTTGCTGGATTCTTTGCACCCTCTATCTTCTCAAAACACATCACCATCTTCCACTAACCTGCAAGTGAAATGGTATCGCCTTCCGTGTTTTATTTTTAAATGATAGACCGGGTTCCTCACCAACTGTATGGCACTCTGACTATCTTTATAAAGAATCTTTTTGTGCTGCTTCTTGTCCAATTCTTCCGAATAGTCAGTCATCCATATCGTCTTCTTTCTAGCTTCAACTATTGCCACGTACTCAGCCTCAGTATAACACATTTTTGAAGCCTAGACATCCCATCATCCATGACTTGCCTCCACTTGGTTGTATCCTCCAACTGTATGGTCTCATCAAAGGGCTTTGGTTCCCTTTCATCAGCACTAGATAGTGTAATGAAGGTACATACATATCTGGTACTCTAATAGTACTGAATGATCTTCTCAACACCGGTTCAGGTGTCATTTGCTCTATTGCTGGTTCCTCTACAACAGTCTCTGAAGTTTCTTGAGTATCTGATACAACATCACTAGATGATTTTTTTCCGCAACTCAACCTCAACTCCCACTTGGTTCGATGTCTTGGAACCTTGCTCCACATCTGGTTTCTCAGCGGTAGTCTCAGGAGTTTCATGAGTATTTGCTACAATATCACTAGGTGAGTTTCCTTGCAACTTAAGCTCAACTCCCACTTGCTTTGTGGTTTTGGAACCTTGCTCCACATTTGTATGGACCATTTCCAACCGCACTTTCTTCAATTCTCTGACAGTCTTTGTGAAGCTAACTCGTTTATGCTTGCTCATAACACAATTCTCATAATGACCCACATCAATAGGTTTCATACCTTCTAAAACTCCTTTCGCAATCAACATCTTCATTCCTTTCACGCTCATATATCCAAGTCTATTGTGCCATAGACTTGAATTTGAAGCACTCTCAGCAACAACAACTATGTTCATATACCTTGCAGTGGTGTATAAGGTTCCAGATTTTGTGTCACGTGCTACCACCATTGCACCCTTTATAATCTTCCACGAACTCTTCTCTAACTCTGTTGCATAACCTGTGCTATCCAACTGACCAATAGAGATCAGGTTCTTCTTGAGACTAGGAATATATCTGACATCCTTTAATGTCCACGGATTTCCTGCCAGAGTTTTTATGCAGACATCCCATTTTTCTTTAATCTCTAAATCTTTGTTGTCGACAAGATACACCTTCTCGAAATTTCCAGACTTGAAATTCCGGAACAACTCTTTATTTGGAGACGAATGAAAAGATGCATCTGAATCCAAAATCCAGGATTCAATCGAACTGTCCACGCTGAAAATTAGAGCATTCCCAATGTCTTCTGCTGAATTTATTAGAATCATCATCATATCCAGATTTGTGATTCTGCTTTCTCTTTGGTCTTGTGCAATCTGTTCGAAAGTGACATTTGTCTCCACAATTCCAACATGTTACGTTTGGTTTATTTGGAGATTTTTCTCAGTTCTTTGATTTTGATCACCATTTGTTTGGGCCCTTCGGTTTACTTCTTCCCCGTTGGTCAACACTGAGAACACTACCAGATGAATTTTCAATTACACGTTTGCGAATACTTTCGTTGAGAACTACATCTCGAATTTCATCAAACTTCAATTTATCAGATCCTCGGGAACTGCTAATTGCGGCAACATTAGTATCCCATGACTCGGGTAAAGATGACATCAAAATCAATATTGAATTTATTTATATGATCAACAACAGATTCACCTTCAGACATCTGTAGATTGAACAATCTCCACATCAAATACACCTTGTTTATAGCCGATGGTTTTTCGTACATATTCGACAGCGCCTTCATCAAATTTGACGTCTTCTCCATGCTGATGTTGAACGCCATGTTTCTGGATAGCGTCAACCGGATCAACCCCAAGGCTTGTCGATCCTTGAGCTTCCACTGTTCCGTGGTCATGGTATCCGGCATCACCCCCAACAGGGGTTGATGAAGACCTTTCTAATACAGATAATCTTCAATCTGCATTTTCTAGAAACTGAAATCGGATCCATCGAACTTCTCAATTCCAATCTTTAAGCTTCCCATCTTCACAGATTGTGATGAATTCCACCTTGCTCTGATACTAGTTGTTAGGATCGCACAACAATGCACACACTCGATCTAGATGAACATAAAGAACAGGATAGAGAAAATGCAAGGAGAATATTGGCTAAAGGTTTTGTATTGATGACTTCATGTATGTACAGTAAGAGAGAATACAGAGAATATAGAAAATACATTTTCAAATTTCTACCTGGGATATATATATATATATATGGTTTAGCTTACTATATATACTACTATATATAATTATCTACCATATATAGCTATAGCTTTTTACTATACATAGCTATTTATCATTTATGACAATTTACTTTATATGTCATTTATTTACTATGTATAACCGTTGGCTAAGTTATAAATAAGCAGCAGGCTCCATAACCTAGCACAACACACTATGGGAGTTCAAAGCAAAGAAGCAAAATTGATGCTAACACGTCCCCAACACACACACACACACTCCTTTACTTGATAGAGTGTTCCCTTGAGCCCATTCCACCCATGTATTTGCCCCTCATCCTGGAACAGTTGAGATGCACGTTTATTCCTAGTATTACTTGAGTGAGATGCATTTTGCCAATTGAAAATAAGTATACATACTTTTACTTTCACATTCTTCCTGCCTGCTTTCCTTTATTATTTTTGGAGATAATATTAAATTTTAGAAAATCATCTGATGTAGCCTCTTTCTAATAGATGCTAGTGGTAAACATTACCGTTATGATATGGCACATGAGTTTATATTTGGTGGTGAAGGAACTCGACCATTGGGTGATGCACTTGGTTCAAGTAAGACAACCGTTCTTGAGTCTCAAGATAGGCATTCTCTCCTATGGAATGAAAATGTAAGTTCTCCAGCTGTAGTTTAGAAAATTCAAATTTGTCAGTTCTAACTCATTTCTTTCGGGGATTTTCCTTTTAATTATTAATATTTAATTAACAACAGGAAAATCCATCATCATCTTCAACCGTAGACAATGAGCATCGCAACTGGCTGGACAGCGGAGGAAAAAGTACTGTAACAAATTATTTGATTTCCGTCTACTCTATTTACTATCAGTAAATTAAAGGGAAATGATTTCTGTTGTTAAGTTATGATTATCTATGCTACCAGCTTTTCCTATGCTAGGAAGCTGCACATCTCCAGAATATGCTTCACCACTAGACACTCATGATGATAATTCCAACTACCACTTATCATTCCTTAAACAAGACCATGGAAATTCTTTTGAAGTTGATACCAGTTTAATTGTTGCACAAGTGCAGAAATTTACAATCCGCCAAATAGTACCTGAACAGGGTTATGCCACTGAGAGTACCAAGGTACTTGTAATTTTTTGTATTTCTGTGCTGCCATGATCATGCATTGCCTTCCGTAGTTACACAGTCTCTTATGCTTGATATCTACCCTTGATAGTCCTGTGAATTCTTTGTTTTGTTTGTTTGTTTGATTTTAATTTTTTTTATTCAGTTGCTTTCTCGAATGGACTATTGCGAGGTTGAGGCTAATGCAACTGTACGTCTGTTGTTGACCTGCTAATCCAATGGCAGCTTGATAAACTTTTAATTCTGTTTGATCACCAATAACATAAATGTAAAGATTATGATAAATTTATATGGCTATACTTTGATACTCTCCCACCCTTGTGACTTGGACATATGTATAAATGTACAAAGTCTTTACAAGTGGAAATCATTATTAATTGGAGAGAAAATAACTTTACAAGACTTCCTTCTTCGATACCATAACACGTTAAATCACCAATCAACCCAAAAGCTTAGAATTTTCGGTAGTATTCTGTATTTTTTCTTTTAATACCTAGAATATATATATATATATATATATATATATATATATATATATATATTTTACTCTTATTCTTTCCTTTCCTTTCCAGCTGCAAACATGTACCTTGAGCTGATGCCACATTTTCTATTTGCGTCTTTCTTAGTCTGCATATGAATGCGTATTGGGAACAAACATATACTTAGTAGCCTAAGACCAAAAAGTACGAAATATTTTAATTGAGTTAAGATAGAAATACAAGTAGGACTAGCTTTTATTCTAGTTTTTTAGCTGGTTAGTGTGTAACTGCCAACTTCCTAACAACCAAATCAACCTGAAACCGCTGGTTTACAAATTAAATTTTTTGCCTCCAACAGTTGGTTGAAACTAACATACCCTTAACCAACCAAATAGTAGCCTACCTGATTTAGCCTACAAGATTTCATATGTTCTATGTACTCATTTTCAGTGGGACCTCATAGATAATGTTTCTGATCTAACTTGATCAAGGTTAACTCAAAATTAAACCATTTGAACAAGGTATTTGTATATTTGTAGAGTTCATAGATATAGAATACTAGCATTGGCTCCAGTCCAGAACTGTTGCAATTGCAATTACTTGGTTCCGAACAATGATGCAGGCTCTCATAGAAGTAGTAGCAGGAAGTTTTACAATTTTCACACTGTTTTGATTCTGTTCAGATGCAGCCTCTGTATTCTCATGAAGATTCAAATATTAAGGTCACAAATTCTCTCTATCCAGGTCATAATTATTGGATCTTTTCTTTGTGATCCTTCAAAAGCACCATGGGCTTGTATGTTTGGAGATATCGAAGTTCCTCTTCAGGTTGTTCAGAATGGGGTCCTTTGTTTTGAAGCGCCTCCACACCTTCCTGGGAAGGTTGCTTTCTTTATTACATCTGGCAATCGGGAACCCTGCAGTGAAGTCAGAGAGTTCGAATATAAAATGAATGTTTGCAGCCATTGCCAATCACATTCAAGTGGAGCTACGAAGAGCCCAGAGGAGCTGTTATTACTTGTCAGGCTTGTGCAATTGCTGCTCTCTGACTCATTAATGCAGAAATTTGACGAGGTAGATTCTGAAGTTAGGAGCAATAATTTGAAAGCTGGCGACGATCAATGGAGTTCTTTGATAGAGGCTCTTCTAGTTGGTAGTGAAACTCCTTCTGGTACCATGGATTGGCTACTTCAAGAGCTACTAAAAGACAAGTTGTATCTCTGGCTTTCTTCGCAGAAGAAAGATAGACACGATCTGGCAGGCTTTTCCTTGTCTAAGAAAGAACAAGGTGTCATACACATGATTTCCGGTTTGGGATATGTGTGGGCACTAAACCCGATTCTCAGGTGTGGAGTAAATATAAATTTCCGTGACATTAATGGATGGACTGCTCTACATTGGGCAGCACGATTTGGAAGGTTAAGCTTTCTAGTGTTTATCTTTACTTCTATGATTTTAGAGCTTAAAAATATTGACAGAACTTCCTCAGAAAGTATATATATCTTTGAACTGATTAATATTCTAGAGCCTATGGCTCGAAGAAAAGATAATTAAGTAACCAAGAAAGGTGAGAAAAGAGAATTATATGTTATTTTCGGATTTCTCTTCATCCCAATGAGAAGCTAAAAATTTAATTTTCTATACCGACTTTATTTTCAAGGAAAACTTTGCCAACAATGTTTCATTTATTTTCTGCTCCAAAACCTAATCATTCATAGCATTTTGAATATCTGATAAGTAGTTTGGATCCACTGGCACAAAAAAACTGGAATGAATGGCACATCTACTTCACAAGGTTGGAAACTACAATAAAGAAGATTTCTTTTTTCATACTGTTTATCCCCCATTCTGGAAATGCCATATAAAATGAACTAGGAATTAACAGATTAAGGAAGAATTGCTATGACCACAATTCGAAAACTTACTTTTGATTCATCTCTCTCTAGAACGACTTGAGTCGATATATGAGTAATGCAACATAAGTGTGGATACCATTCCTTCGGCATATTTGAGTTTTATCTTAGTAGTGCTTATGAAATGACTTTTTTTTTTCTTTTTTCCTTCTTCTGAATCAGGGAAAAAATGGTCGCTGCATTAATAGCCTCAGGAGCATCAGCTGGCGCTGTGACTGATCCTAGTTCACAAGACCGAGATGGTAAAACTGCAGCATCTATTGCAGACATCCATGGACACAAGGGACTTGCTGGTTATTTATCGGAGGTTGCCCTTACTAGTCATCTTTCATCCCTCACATTTGAAGAAGGTGAACTTTCCAATGGCTCTGCGGAGATAGAAGCAGAAATAACTGTAAATTGCATTTCAAAGGGGAACCTCTCTTCAGCTGAGGACTGTATCCCTCTGAAAAATACGTTAGCTGCAGTCAGGAATGCTGCTCAGGCAGCGGCCCGTATTCAATCTGCTTTCCGTGCTCATTCTTTCAGAAAGCGACAGCAGAAGGAGGCAACTTTTGCAGCTTGTATAGATGAGTATGGAATTGATCCAAATGACATACAGGGGCTCTTAGCTATGTCAAAATTGAACTTTTCTAATCGGCGTGATTACAATGCTGCTGCATTATCTATACAAAAAAAATATAGAGGTTGGAAAGGTCGTAGAGAGTTTTTATCAATGCGTCAGAAAGTCGTGAAGATACAGGTACTATATTATCTCCATAACATTTATGTACATTCCCTCACTGATAAGTTACTAAACACGCTAGTCAACTTATTCTCAAAGGAAGTAAGAATATGTGAGCTTTAAGAGTATCGGATACATATCATGCCTTCTACTAAAGATTCAGATGCTGAGGCTGTTCCATGTTATTATTTGAAAGATTTTTGTCATTTTCCATTGATAACAGGCACATGTGAGGGGGTATCAAGCTAGGAAGCATCACAAGATAATTTGTTGGGCTGTTGGGATTCTGGATAAAGCTGTATTACGTTGGAGAAGGAAAGGAGTTGGGTTGAGAGGGTTTCGTAGCGAGATAGGGTCCATTGATGAAAGTGAAGATGGCGATATTATAAAGGTGTTCCGCAAACAAAAAGTGGAAGGAACTATTGATGAGGCTGTTTCACGAGTGCTTTCCATGGTTGACTCTCCAGATGCTCGTCAGCAATATCATCGTATGCTTGAAGGATTTCGAGAAGCCAAGGTGAGTAGTACTTTTTAATGGTACTTATGAATTTCAATGGTGTCTTATTTCTTAAGGGCCTATGCTTGATTCTGTATCACGATACCATTTTTTTTGTCTGGCAAAGTAAGTAACTGGATTTTGTGTAACGTGAATCAGAGAAAATAAGTCCACTTTTCAACATTGCTGGAACATTTTAACAGCCCGAAACACTGATGGTATTGTGACTCAGAGTACAAGGAACTTTGGCTTTTGGCAATTAGCAGGAATATGTGTACTTTTTGTGCTCACTGAACCTATGCTATGCATCCATCAGAAGTTTGGCTTTAGTAGTGACAAGCCTTTTGATCATTCATCAGTCGTAGTGCTTTAGACCGAGTTTGGAGCGAATTTTGAAAAAAAAGAACTTAGACTGAAAGCATTTCTTTTGTAAGCACTTGTGGGAGAAGTGCTAGTATTTTTTTCTAAAAGAAAGATGGTTTTCTAAAATCAATTATCTTATGCTGGTTAGTGATTCCTAAGTTCTTTATTCATCCTTCCACAATTTTGTCCTAAACATTTTGGTGAGTTGGTGAGTTAAGGCGTAGATGAAGCCTTATATTGGCCATCTTATGGAGCTGAATTCGTTGTGCTATCGTTTTCCATAACTTTTGCAGGCAAAACTAGATGGCACCGGTAATGAATCCGTAGAATCGACTTGTTTCAGCGATGGTTTCTGAAATGGAAGATTGTAATCAATATCCTAAGTTTGTATAGGAGCTACTTGGTGATCCTAATTAACCTAACATTCACTGATTTTCTCTATGCTAAGTTACCCTTTTAGTGCCCCATCGCGTGTACACTAGCCCTACTGATTATAGTTGGTAACCAGATGTTTACTCCTTTGTTTCTGTAAATGATTTGTATTATTGCTGTAAATGGCTTCGGTGGGATTAGATATTGAGATTGATGCAATAATCAAATTTACTTCCTGGCACCCAGCCTTCACAGTCCATCCTCGTTAATTCAAGCTTTTAAAAAAAAATCATTTATTTTCAATTAATCAGTTGAAATTTATGAGTACAACATAAGGATGTGAAAAATAAATGGATGATTTCATAATCAATTTTATTTACTGTTTTATAATTTTTATTCTCTTTTCTCACCTATAACTTACCATTTATTTTCAACTGATCAATGTATCAATATGGATGATATAAACATGTCATTTCTTTTCCTGAGTTGGAGTGGACGTGTACCAATTCTGGTGGTGCATAAGTGGAGTCCCAAGAGATTTTTCCTCAATTGATTAGAATTAGCTCCAAGTCAGATGAGGCTCCGCCATCATAGGCTGCATGAAGTTAAATAGTTAACTTTCACTCTTATGATCTTCATATAAACATGTCATTCATATGCATGAGGTCCTAGATTGGGCACACACAATACACATATATGCGCATACAACCATCACCACATTCATCACATTAAGGGTCATTAGAAGAGCTGCCCTAAAGAATGTTTTGTAAGCCTTTGCTAAAGAGGAATTTTTGAGGTATACAAGAAGCATTTATAACCAACGGGACCTTGACCAATGTTGCACTCAAGATCGTGTTGTCCCAATTTGTGTTGGTTTCGATAGTTAACTGATAGGTTTCGACATGTTGTTGGCATCAATGGTAAATAAAACCGTCAATGATCAGGTACACTTCGTAGGCAGAAAATGCACGTACATAGTGAGGCTGTCTATCATAATCCTAGTTACAGTTACCTTCCCAGTCAGGTTTACCCAAATAGGACGAAAAAAACAAAAGAAAATAATGAAAACCAGTAGAGAAACTAAATGAATGGTGAAATTTTTATACAGAACACAGACCTGAAGGAATAGGAATTGTCTGCAAGAAATGTACATGATCAATTTTTTCAAATCTGACAGTGTGAAGAGTTTTTATCCTATTTTCAGTTGAGATAGATAAGTATACAACAAAATTAGCAAAACGAAAAGCAATAGCTAAACTTGTGTGAGTACAAACCAAACATATTTTTAATATACAAGACCCTTCTTTCTTCATCCTTTTCTTCCATCTAAATTGATTTCTGCAGTGCCATTTCTGGCCCTCTGATGAGCAACTTGTAGATATAAACGAGGCAAAAAGATCGCAAACCGGAGACTTCAATTACTTTTGTATGAGAAGTACCTATTGAATTCTGCTTCCAAATGAATCTTGAATTTCTAACCTCGTCGACCCAGAAAACATAGTTGACATTTCTAATTTGTTTCGTCCAATGACGAAAGCTCCACCCAACCACTCATGTCTGTCTACTATTTACACTCCACAAAATTTAGGCATGCCTGGCATACTATGGAGCAATCCGAGAAGTCAATCACCTTCGACTGCGAAACACGGAATATGATGGAATAATTTCATCACTATGATATATTTAACGTTGTACTTGATCCTATGCCTTTCTGGGGAATGGAAGTTAACAATCAAAATCTTCTAATAGAATACTTACTCGGAGGTAATTTACACCCTTTTAAGCATGCTGTACATTCCTGAGTGAACAGACCATCATCTGCAACCTCGAATATATGATTGCTCTCTACAAAGTTCCATTTGAGGTTCTGCGGAAACATTGAGAGACTTCTCGGTAAAGCCGTTCAACTTCAAATGGTTTCGAAACATACCCATTCATCCCCCCCTTTAGGCATTCCTCATGTGTAGCCTGGATTACGTCTGCAGTCATGGCCAAGATGGGTACACCCCAATCGCATTTATTTTCGTATGCTTCTATTGATAGTTCTCCAGCTTGGATACCATTTTTTATTTGAAGTTCGATTTCCCGAATTCTTCTTGTAGCTTCAAAGCTGTGAGGCAGAACATTAACCACTCAAGTGATCAGCTCATTTACCACTTATGTATGTTCATAAGTTAGAAGAACTGTCAAATCAAAAGGGTTTTATTATTTATTTATGAAAAAGCCAGCTTTCTTTGATGCATATACGAAAGGCATTCCTATCGCCACAAGTTCTTTAGAATGAACGAGAAAAAGGAAGTAAATTTATGACATACCCGTCCATTTCTGGCATCTGAATATCCATGAAGCATGCATCAAAATGGTGGGGTGGCGTAAGCAGTCGGATTGCTTCTCTTCCACTGTTTTCACATACGACGTCCGCTCCATACCGCTGTAGAGCACCAGCAGCGACAATACGATTTACCTTATTGTCATCTATTACCAGAATTTTTCGACCAAGAAGTAAATTACGGAGTGAGAGTACAGGAAGCTCTCCATTGCGAGGATTACCCTTGATCCCTACACCCATGACTCTGTGAAGAGAGGCAGCGAGCATGCCTGACCTCAAGGGCTTTAAGATGACTGTGGGAGTGAATACATCAGAAACTATAGTGCTAGCTTTTGAAGAACTAATGGAGGTAGTAAGAAAAAATAGTTTGGGAGGAACCCCATAAGAATTTCTCAAGTTCTTGATAAAGAGATCAGATGTGCTCGTATCCTTATCCCAAAGATCTTGCTCAACAAAAATCATATTGATAGTTGAACCACTAATAGTCGAGGAAGACAGGCATTGATTCAAGTCAGATAAGACTTCAACATTTATTCCAAGGCGTTGAATATGATATCTTGATACTTTGGCCCGAATAGGTCGATGGTCCACAATTAGTGCCCTCATACCCTTAAATTCAGAGGATGTTGGGATGGAAATGTTCTTAATTTGTTGGGTTTTGTTATATTCACTTGAATTGGAAGAGCATTTTGTGAATACCGCCGTGAATGTGAAGGTAGAGCCAATCTTAGGTACACTCACAAAACCAATCTCCCCCTTCATGAGGCCAACCAAACATTTGCTAATACTCAGCCCAATACCCGTTCCCCCATGCGTTCTAGAGATGGATGGTCGAACCTGCATGAAGGGAGTGAAAACGCATGATTGGGCTTCCAGAGGAATACCAACGCCCGTATCTTCCACAGATACCATGAGGTTAATAAGCTCTGGTGGAGATGGCATGAAATGACAAGCAGAGGGTCTCTCTTCACTGAACGTTTGAAATCCTGCCCAGCTGAGACGTCTATTGGCAATAGGATAGCCACTCAAGGTGCTATTTGTTGATGACTCGATCTCGAGATCAATCGATTCAATAACCTCCTCGACGAGATTAACAGTGACAAAGATGTGTCCTTTCTCTGTAAACTGCCAAATCCAAACACACTGACTTAGCAGCTAAACAAAAACCAACAAGCCAAATACATTGGATTCATGTTTCTAAAAACAAAATCATCTTCACTACTTCTAACATATTTCACCAGTTCCTTTGAGTGCCTATACCAGAATTCACAACATCGGTAGACCTGGAACAGTTTCCAGTCCATTTAATGATTAGGTCATTTGTTCTTAATTTCTCCATGCATACATCAAAGAAACACAACGTTTAAACAACATGGGGCATTGATTGACCAACGAATGTGACTGCATTCAAATCCTAATCCGATTCCCCCCCCCCCCCCCCCCCCCCCCCCCCCCCCCCCCCCCCCCCCCCCCCCCCCCCCCCCCCCCCCCCCCCCCCCCCCCCCCCCCCCCCCCCCCCCCCCCCCCCCCCCCCCCCCCCCCCCCCCCCCCCCCCCCCCCCCCCCCCCCCCNCCCCCCCCCCCCAAACCCGATAATCCTACTAGTTTTTTAGCAGTACAGAAGAAAGCATTACTTGCCTTGATTGAGTTTCCTATGAGATTAGTGATAATTTGCCTAAACCTTCCAGGATCACCAATAAGCATCTCAGGAACACTATCTGAGATGTAAACTGCCAGCTGCAATCTCGATAAAATGACCACGCAATATAAATGAGTATAATAACAAAACGCATGAAGATGAGGTAACAGAAAAGTAAGCAAGAAGAATGGTGTGGACTGTGGAATTCGAAGTGTATATTACCTCCAGTCCTTTTTCTTGAGATTTCCCAGAAAAGAGCGATAAAATATCATCCAAAATTGCTCGGAGATTAAATGGTATTGCTTCAAGCTCAAGCTTTCCAGATTCAATTTTTGCCTGATCCAAAACCTCGTTTATCAATGATACCAAAGCTTTTCCACTATCTTGTGCAGTTTTAACATAATCTTGTTGAGTCACATCCAAGTCTGTGTCCATTAGCAAATGCAACATTCCTGAAATATCCAAAGAAATAGGTTACATTATTACTGCAACAAGGTATAATTTGAAGAATTTATTAGAAAGAATTAAAGCAAGAGAGCCATCTGTGAATTCTCACCTAGAACACCATTCATTGGGGTTCTGATCTCATGGGAAACAGTTGCAAGAAACTACAAAGGGTTGAAGAATTCTTGAGACTTAATTCATGGACGAATGTAGAGAAATAATTCTAATCTCCTACTAAATGACATGTCCACATACCTGGGATTTGGCAACATCAGCATCTTCTGCCCGTTTCTTGAGTTCCATCATCTCATGATAATCATCCTCCACTTTAGCAATTCGGTTCAAGGTTGCATGGAATATATACCCCAAAAGCAATGCAATAATGAGTATGCCAATTGAAGTTGTCATTGCTAACCATGGCCAAGCTTGTTTTTGTTTGAATCTGTGTCAGAAACGTAATATTCACCATTCTGCAATACATACTAGTTTGATATCTCAACGACTACAATAACCCAGATTTAGATCCCACCAAAAAGAAAGGATAGTTGAGTTTTGAGTAGATGGGAAGTTCCATGAAAAAAAAAAAAAAAAGATCATTTTAAGACAAACAATATTCTTGAACATATTGACGTTGAGTGGAATAGAACAAACCAAGCTAAAGAGGATGCATCGAAATGAAACTACGTTTGTAATAATTCATTTTGTTACCTGCATCGCATCTCATGCTTCCTATCTGGATCCCCAAAGTTGAGGGGACTAACATGCTGCAACCCATCTTCTGATACATCTTTACCATACATACTGATCGGATGTGATTGGTTAGTGGTATCATAAACATTAACTAAGATGGTTTGGTTGCTTGCAAGCTGTTGAAGTAACTTCTCCACCAGCGACTCGATATCAAAAACTCCCCCAAGATACCTGTTTGTCAAATATAGATGCAAAGATTACAGAATTGACAGCTTAAGTACTTCTCTTTTGCAATCCATTAAATTGTAAGAAGCATAATACTGCACTCATCCTTCAATGTTTGGTTTAGGTTTGATGATTCAGATTTAGATAAATTGCATTATTCCATTAGAGGGCACATGAACAACAACTAGGCATACCGATTTTGATCATCAGAAAGAAGACATACCCATCTGTAGCTTGAATCCTCTCATTTGGAGTGGCATTTGATGGAAGATCTCTCTTGTAGACCGCAAATGTAAGTATGACGCCTAGACGATTTGTTTTGATTAACCTGAATGGAGCAGTTAAGACTCCCTTTCCTGACGCTCTAGCACGAATTACATTCTTACGGTCTTCCTGGTTATGCAAATAATTCAGTACTAAAGTTTATGATTTCAGTGTAGAACTGATGTAATTTAGTATGACATCACATGTTAGAAGCTCAAAGCTTTTCAGGGCATCCTGAAAACGTACAAGTCTAATCAAAACTAGGGCATTTAATTACCAATTTCAACGAGAAGTATCAGGATCCAAGAAAAGGATTGAAGTGAGAAGAAGACTATTTGTCTACAAATTGTCCGCTTAGGACCAGCACAAGATAACTGGAATCTTATTGATATGAAAAGGTTTCAAAAGATAAGAAAGGATCTCACCACTCCCGACAGCATATCAAGAGAAACGACATGAGAAATTGTATCCTGTGCGAAGATTACAGGAGCATATTCGTCTTGGGTGGGTGATGGCTCCAGGTCTTCTGGAGCATAGTCATCTTCGTGAACCGGGCTTTGTTCAATTTTGTCCATCCTTTTAATTGTCCAGCCCTGTTGCTTCTCAAAATGTTCTCTTTCAGAATGAAGCACCCTTACTGCATACGCCACACCACTGGTAAGAGGCCTCTCAAAAGCAGTTCTTTCTGTGTACCTCGCAAAGGTCCTCTACATGTCTGAAAGTTAGACTTGGTAGAATGGATAACAGAGATCATACTTCAAAAGAATACAGTTCGGTTCCAAAAATATAACATAGATAACTTTAAACTTCATACTTAATGATTAGTAACCAAGAAAACTAATTCTGATCTAACTCTAAGTTTCAATGCTTATATGGTTAACATCATACATAACCAAACCTTGGATGGATGCATATAGACAAGAGGTAAAATGGAAGGTAATAAGGGTTATCAATAGAAGGTGTTTGAATTTTTTGGGGATGGGGAAAGAGAGAGAGAGAGAAGGAAGAATATGAAAGAAAGTATTTACATTTGTACCTGATCTATAGCAGATACGTTCTTGCCATGATGGAAGGTGGAGATGAGGATAGACATTGCCTGGATATGATTCATGCTGACATTAAACTGGTCTTGAAGCATCCTAGCCCTCTCATCACACATGCTTCCCAAGGCCTCTTTCCTCTTTTCTGTAGCTTGGGAGCTCATGTAGTGGAAGATCCATAAAGAAGCAAGAGCAGAGCTAAGAACCCAGGCCACCAAAACCCTCCTCCACCATGTTTTTCTCACTTTCTTGGATCCAATATACTGGTAGTACTGGTGATGCATCTTGAAACAGTTCCCAATGACCTCCCACAATTGGAGCCATATCTTCCCACCCCCACCAAGCAAACCAGTCTTAGCTTCCATACCTCCACCATTAATGAACCAGTTCATGGAAATCAACCATATAATCTACAACCACAACTGCACATCAACATAAGCATCAAACGTAGATGCCCTAACTTTGAGCTAAACCCCCAAATACATGAACCAAACTCATCCAAACCAGTAGCCGACACAAGTTAAACTCGACAAAGTGACCAACGTGAGGTGGGTCTTACCTCTTTGTTAAACTCAGTTAGAAGTTTTAGAGAGAGAGAGAGAGAGAGAGACCCACTATCAAATCTACAGGGAAATGTCTAATTAAACTCAACACTTAGACATGGGAAAAACAACCCAAACTCAGGGTAGGTTGAAGGATGATGATGCAGAAGGAGAAGGAGAGGAAGAAGTAAGAAATGAAAGAGATTGGAACTGATTTCAAGGTTATGGCAAGAAGATGCTTTCTTATCCGCCCAGCCCAGATGAGTAGAAAACAAGAACGCTATAGTAAGAGCCAAACTTTCATTTGATTAAGGATCAGAAATTCACATGCCAACAAAAAAGAAGCCAGAAAGAATCCTAAGATTTCCAATTTCTAATACCCTAAACAGAATTTGGTTTTTTATCCCTGCAGCTGCCCACCTAAACCCAGAACAAGGAATTGGTCCAAACAGAACCCCCAAAAGATTCCGAAACTTAATTAATAAGAAAAAAAAGAAAGAAAAAAAAAAGAAACAAAAGGACCCCAAACCCAGCAAATGAATCAAATAGGAAGAACAAGACCCAAATGATCAAAAAACAGAGGAAACAAGCATTTCATTCATATGAGTCTCAATGTTTGACTCTGTAGAGAACCAACCTGAAAAGATCTATAGAGCAGAAAGACATTAAAAGGACTAGAGCTGGCAGTAGAAGTTGCAGGTGAAGAAGAAGAAGAGGAAGAAGAAGAAGAAGAAGAAGAAGAGAATGAACTCATGGAAGAAGCTGAAGAGAAGAGAGAGAGTAAAAGCAATAGAGGGGTAAAAATGGGTATGGGACTTTCCCAATTATCTCTTCTTCTTTTTTTTCAAATAAAGAAAAAAGAAAAAAGAAAAAAGCATTTATTTTTGCATTATACCATTACACATCCACTCAAATTGATGCAACCTTTGTTAAGAAGGATGGATAGAAATAGACCCAAAACAAAACAAAATGAAAATTACATCATATTCACGATGAGGTAAAGGGTAGAAAAGCCGTAGCCCCACCCATCAAACAAATTAGTGCTGTTTTTGATATCCTTATCCAATTCCATCCCCCATTCCCCATCCCCGACCCTGCACAGTTTCTACACGCCAACTCCTTCTTGCAGCGTTCTACTTTTCGTGGACTAAACTACCCTTCCCGCCCACCCATCATATTCATGAGGACCTGGTCCTTTTTTTGCAAAAAGTGTGTATTTTTCATGTCTCCACACAAACTCAAGATTTAAAGCTTCAGATTTGAATGGAACAAATACAGCAGGATTTCAAGTCATAAACTTTGGAACAAAGACAATACATAAATAACGCAAGTGTAAGGGTAGAGTTGTAATTTTCAATATCAGAAAAGACAAGAAGTCGCAATAGTGGTGAAACGGTAATTAAAATCAAAAGCAATGGGGGCTTTGTCAACAAGTCATTGGGCCATCACTACTACATACATTACCCACTTCTTTTTCCCCTTCCAGAAAAAAACAATTATTATTATAATATATTTTAATTGCGGTGGTTTTGTGGGGCCCGCCTGATGGGAGCTGTTCTGACAGAGACACCTCCCACGTCAGCGCACCGGTTTTTACATATCCTACCAATCGAAAGACCTCACGTGTCACGGGCACCATGGGCTATCTGCCACGTGTCAAAATCCAAAGGAAGAAAGCATTAAATATTTTAATAATAAATTTAATGAAGAGCATCCCTGTCCCACACGTGTACGGCGACTTCGACAACCTTGTCGGCTTCGCTCTACACATTTTTGTTATAGTTTTCTTTTTCTTTTTCTTTCTCTATTATCGC
Source organism: Cucurbita maxima (assembly GCF_002738345.1). Classification (NCBI taxonomy): domain Eukaryota; kingdom Viridiplantae; phylum Streptophyta; class Magnoliopsida; order Cucurbitales; family Cucurbitaceae; genus Cucurbita; species Cucurbita maxima. Next base: position 6,795 of record NW_019272029.1, on the reverse strand, counting down.
GTAAGAAAGAAGTTCTTCCTTCGCTTACAAATATTCCATAATTCTCTCATTGTATTTGCCATTAAATATTAACACTTCAAAAGGAATGACTTAATTGCTTTAATTTTTTTTATTAGAAGTTGTAGGTGTGAATTGTAATCCTCGAGACAAGACCAATTATATTTTTTTTATTATTTCTCATTCACTTGAATTTTTCAATTTATTAATCCCTAAATTTCTAAAATATTATTTTATATCTTGAAAAATAGTGCTGTTTTTGTTTTTGTTTTTTTGTTTTTTTACTATGGTTTGGTTCTCGGATTCAATGTTTACGTGTAGTTTTGAATATGTAAGAATTAAATTATATTTTATTTTATAGTCTCATATTATCATTTTTATAACAAATAATGAATGGTAGTATAATTTTTATTAATTGATGCACGCAGTTAGTTCCTTTTATTTCTTTAAAAAACTAATTACAAAAAGACGGCAGATAATAATAATTTTCAAAAAATTCACGTAATGAAAGCTTGATATTACCTGGTGACTGCTTTTGAGCACCACTTTCTCCCTCTCCTGAGCGTAATAATTTACTTGTAATGAGTACATATTTTATGGTTTTTTTTCATTTTTTTTTTCTCTCTTAGTTTTTATTATTTTGTATTTTAAAAATTATATTTATTTCTGATGACTTCAATAAATATATATTTGTAAAAGAAAATTCCAAAAGTCATTTATGTATTTTAAAATTCAGTTTCAATCAAGAACTCTTATTACTAATTTGTAACTTGTTATTGTTATTATTTCATTTTAAAAGCCCATATAGAAGGACCAAAAAAAAGATACATTCATTCTCTCATTACAAATATTAATTTAATTATTGTTATAGGTCCACAATATACGGTGGTGAATAGGTGGAAAGCAATGTATTTAAGTGTTTTTTTTTTTTTTTTTTTTTTTTTTTTTTTTTT
>NW_019272029.1:0-5836 GCF_002738345.1 Cucurbita maxima | reverse complement strand
AAAAGCATACGAAATGTGGCCTGTTATTTTATAAAAATTATGAATTTCCATACAAGACGTTATTTAAAAAAATAGTTGACAAATAATTAATTATTTAATTAAGGAGTTTAAAAATGTAATAAATAAAGCCAAAATTGCATAGCTTTTGAATAATATAAACCTAAATTGCAAGCAAAAACCCATCTCTTTTTAGTTTTTCCACTCTTTTTCTTTTATTTCAATTTTTGGATTTTGAAAAATATTTCATTTTTATTTACATTTCCAACTTTTAAAGTCTCTATTTATAGCTGTGATATTTTTAAAAAAATAATATATATTATTTTAGTTATCATTATTGTTCATCTCTGCTGTATAAAGAATAAATATTCTCTCTGCTATATAATATGTTTTTAGATTGCTTTAGCTTTCTCTAAAGCAAACTTATGATTAATAAATAAAATTAATTAAGCATACTTATCTCATTCCCCTAAATTTTATTTTAATTTATATTAAAAAAAAACGTTAAAAGTATATTTCTTTTCCTTTTACTTTACTCGTTCATGGCAAATCTACGTTATAATATTTAAACGAAAATTTTAACCTCAATTGTTTGATTAAATTTTTTCAATGATTTCTACTATACCACTGAATGAATTTACTCTAAAAAAAAACATATCAATTTACTGAATCACAAATAGCATAGTTGACAAGTTTTCTTTTTCTTTCTTTCTTTTTTTTTTTTTTTTTTTTTTTTTTTTTTTTTTTTTTTTTTTTTTTTTTTTTAAGAGGATAAAATTTCAAGCTGCCGAACTTAAAAGAGGTTGCCGGTATCTTGACCCTAGAGTTGGCATCAAGATCAATATTGTTCAGTAATCGGTTTAATTGTGATTAAATTTTAAGGAGTAAAATGAAAAATAAAAAAATAAATTAATAAAAAGTAACAAAAAATAAGCATGGAATAAATAAAAAAAATTTGGGGAGAGAGAGAGAAAGAAAGGATTGTGGGATAGCGCCCACCCTGTTGTCTTAAGAATAATTTAAGAAGAACATATTGTCATCAACAAGAATAATTAAAGGCTTTTTAAATCTTTTAACAAAACCAAGCATCTCTCTCTCTTCTTTTAATGGAGTTCCTTTTTATCAATTGATCAAGTTCTTACTTTTTATCCCCTTTAAGAACAAAATAACATTTAGGGTTAGTTTGATTATATTTAAAAAAAAAACTGGTTATAGGAATTAAGTTCATAAACATTAGTTCTAACCCAATAACATTATATAAAATCAAGCCAAATTTTGAACATTAAAATATGTAGTTTTCAAAAAGTTAAATTCTATTTTTTTAATTTAGTTATAATATCGGTGCTTTGTTTTTTTTTTTTTAAAAAAAAACGAGGAAATACATCCCTTACCTTAATAACATGTTAGAAAGAGAATTTAAAACTTTGACCATTTAGTAAAAGTTAAAGTTCAAATGGGTCATTTAACCTTAGTTTATTACTATAAAAAAAAATTAATAATAAAATTTTATTAACACAACCATATATTTGGTCAACTAAACTAAAAAATATATCAAAACTTTGGGCTGACTCCCAACCTAACTCAACATCAATACCATGTAAGATCAAGGCCATACACGTTGCATTTAGTTGGCATCCAATCCCCATGAAGGCATGGAGAATGTGAAAATTATATAAAGAATTAATGACAATTAATCATTAGTTAAAATAATTAAAGATTTATTTATCTTCAGAGCATTTTCGGGTCCATAGTGGGCCCTCCAAACCAGCCCATTAAAGTGGCCTTTTTGCCTGATGGCGACATGTCGAATGTCATTGATGGTGGGAAGTTGCCAAACTCCAATATTTTTTTTCTAACACCTTTGAAAAAGAAAACAAAAAAGGATTATTCATGTTTCTATTGAATGTTAAATTTCTATAATACCCTTTAATTATATGATGTATTATTCCATTGAAAACGACCGACGTTTACTTTTTCTTTACAAAAGTTCAAAGGATATTTATGTAATTTAAATTTGTTTAATTGTTAATTTTATTGAACAAGACAGCTCAACGACATCTAATAATTAAAATTTAGCTTTAATTAATCTAATTAATCTCAAACTTTGGTTAATTGCGTGTGGTAAGTGGAAACCATGTAGGGTTATCAGCTAGAAAAGGAGGAGATAACAACATTTAATATACTTTGTAACCATTAAAATATAAGTTAATGAGAGTTTTAATTACAATGGACAAAATATTTTAAGTACGTTTGATAATGTTTTTAATAGAATATAATATAAAAGATGGAAGATTGAGAATTTGGACCTTCAATTTATGGCAATTTTTTTTTATTAATTTTCTGAGTCATAATAAAATATTACATATTACAACTCTGTTTTTCAAAAAAAAAAAAAAAAAAAAAAAAAAAAAAAAAAAACTANATTTTCAAATTACTAAGTACACCCAAAATCTTATAATAAGAGTTTTCTATCAAAGTCGTAGAATTATTTTATGCTTCTCACCTTTTTAAGTGATCGGATCCATTTTTAAAAAAGTTATCTTTTTAACTCAAATTCAAATTTAACACCATATTAGTATTTATTACATTTTAGAATCTCAAATAACCATATAGTTTGTCTTTAAATTTAGTGTTGAAAGGATGTTTGGTATCCAGGAACCATCAACCAAAATTGGATGATCAAATATAATAACAACAAACACTAAATAGCATATCGCTTAACACACCACACTTTTATAATACTAGATGAGATGGATGCTTGATTTGTCTATTCAAACCAAGCACCCTCAATTACCTAATTGTGATAAGTGCATACCCACTTGTATGGCAAGGCCATCCACAACTCGAGTCATAACACATAAGTCTTATGGTTAATAATATAGAGGAAAAAAGATTAAAGGTGGATGGAAATTTTTTATTTTAATTTTTTAAAATCAAACACCAATTTAATTTAAACAACAAAGGGCATTCCACATAAACTAATCACCCATCATTTACACAAATTATTAAAAACAAAATACTAAAATATATTATGCATTTCTTTTAGAAGGCGATTTTATATATGAAAAGAAAAGTGGAAGGATAAAATCATAACCTTTCAACTTCCAATTGAATATGATGGATGGATCTAAACCCTAATAATGTGAACACTTGTAAAAAAATAAAAAGGTAGAAACATGTGTAAGTGTACGCAAAATGCAAGAGGGAGAGAGAAAGAGAGAGAAAATATTAGTTTCACCCTAAAAACAATTGAAAGCGATGGGGTTTTTGGAAAGGGAAAGGCACAAGTTGAAGTTGGCATCCATTGTCCTTCACCAGCAACCAGAAAGAGAGAGAGCATGAGAAGGAAGCAAAGTTGATAAGCCCACTTAGGGTTTGGAAAGTCTTAAGATGATGAAACAATCCACTTCCCATTTTCATCACAAACCAAAACTTATTTTCAATGATTGAGATGAGCATTACTTGGCAGCACTTAGCCTATGGTTATCATTAGCATGCAAAATGAACCCAAGTTCACCCACCAAACATTATTTTTGTAATGGTCAACAAGTCATTTATTAGTTCACTAACGAATAATTAACTAGTAACGAATAATTAGTTTAGTTAGATTGAGTTTAAATACATTGCAATTCAGCTTTATCAACTAAGTTCAATTTAATTACTTTTGACAAAGTTCATCCTACTATTTATTGCCAACTTAATAGACTTTAAATAATAGTGTAAATAAAGATCTTAAGAAGTTCTAGTGAGTGACTTGAAAATCAACTCAAATTAGATGATTTGGGTTAGATTATAAGTTTAGTTGAGTTAAATTGAGTTCTAATTAAACCTATTTGGTTGATCCATTAATATTTCTAAAATTAGTTTAAATTCAACCTTGTTTTACTTAAAATTGATAGACTTAATTATATTATATTGTAAGAATAATAAAATTAATGAGTTTTGTTAAAATAAAAGGACCACTAGATTCTTTTCAAATAATTATCTCTCGTATCTTAACCTTTAGAAATCATTAGCACAATACCTTTTATAGATGAGACAGAAATCATTCATATGTTACCTTTTGTCTAAATGTAGTTTTCTTCCATTCTTAGGTCAACTTCTTTGAAACTTCTTTGAAAGAAATGTCCTATTTAATACACTAGCTTACTTAATCGTATATTAGGAGATGTTTATCACTTTTAATCGACTAAAAAAGATATCATAAAGTCTCGCTATAAACGATTGGCTCTTTATATTCACTTTTTTACCTCATTAAAAGTTTGATCTTAATTTGATCAAACATCTAATTTAGAACATACTTACTACTTGTTCGTATGTGTTGGAACTATACTCTAAGAGTTCTTAATTATTTTTGTAAGACACGTTTGATTAAAAATAAAATAAGATTATTATTCTTAGTCTACACATACTTTTCTCTTTATAGTCTATGGTGAACTCTTAATATGTCATATTTACAACTCCCCCAAAAACGGTGGTACATTGGAAATAAGGTTGTTGGAAGTGTATGAGTGATAGAGAAAGTGATAGCACACTTTGGTTTAAATGTTTAATAAAATGACTAAAAGAAGACACAAAGGACAGAGAGGTTGGTTTTCCATTTATTGCATTCTTTGTGTGTCCTTCTCTAATTGAATTTATTGCTATGCTAACCTTTTGTGATTTGACTGTATTCTTTCCTGGTGTCCTCTACTTGAATTAATTGCACTATTAACTTCAGGTTTAGGGTTTTAGGGTTTAGGGTGATAAGAATCACGGTGTTCCAAATGGACCTATTGCCAAGAAGATTCAAAAAATGATATGAAGATTCAAAAAAATAGGTCAACAACAGAATTCAGACCTATGCACGAAGAGCTCAATTGATTTCAAGCCTGTCGCATTAACCACTCAAGCACAAATGTTGGAAAAAACTATGTTTAATTTCATAAAATATATAAAAGTCAAAAGGTCAATTTGACTTATTCTTTTTGGAGATTAAAGGGGATCGGGAATAAATCCCGTCCACAAACATATCGGGATTGAATCCCGGCCAAAAACGTCATTTGATGGAAGACTATAAATACCCACAATATGTTAGGGTTTTAAGGTTTGGGATTTGGGGTTTGGGGTTTGGGGTTTAGGGTTTGGGGTTTGGGGTTTAGGGTTTAGGGTTTAGGGTTTAGGGGTTTAGGGGTTTAGGGGTTTAGGGTTTAGGGTTTAGGGTTTAGGGTTTAGGGTTTAGGGTTTAGGGTTTAGGGTTTAGGGTTTAGGGTTTAGGGTTTAGGGTTTAGGGTTTAGGGTTTAGGGTTTTAGGGTTTAGGGTTTAGGGTTTAGGGTTTAGGGTTTAGGGTTTTAGGGTTTTAGGGTTTTAGGGTTTAGGGTTTTAGGGTTTAGGGTTTTAGGGTTTAGGGTTTTAGGGTTTAGGGTTTAGGGTTTAGGGTTTTAGGGTTTAGGGTTTTAGGGTTTAGGGTTTTAGGGTTTTAGGGTTTTAGGGTTTAGGGTTTTAGGGTTTTAGGGTTTTAGGGTTTTAGGGTTTAGGGTTTTAGGGTTTAGGGTTTAGGGTTTAGGGTTTAGGGTTTTAGGGTTTAGGGTTTAGGGTTTTAAGGTTTAAGGTTTAGGGTTTAGGGTTTAGGGTTTAGGGTTTAAGGGTTTAGGGTTTAGGGTTTAGGGTTTAAGGGTTTAGGGTTTAAGGGTTTAGGGTTTAGGGTTTAGGGTTTAGGGTTTAGGGTTTAAGGTTTAGGGTTTAGGGTTTAGGGTTTAGGGTTTAGGGTTTAGGGTTTAGGGTTTAGGGTTTAGGGTTTAGGGTTTAGGGTTTAGGGTTTAGGGTTTAGGGTTTAGGGTTTAGGGTTTAGGGTTTAGG
>NW_019272028.1:5461254-5651415 GCF_002738345.1 Cucurbita maxima | reverse complement strand
AAAACAAAAATTGAGATATAAAATTTTAAAACTACTTTATGCTTTCGCTTAGATTTTGAAAATATTTCTTAAAAGCCAACAAAACGAAGAAATACTAAGGGGAGAATAATCCTTTTAAATTTTATGTCAATTTTAAACCTTTCTAATAAATTAATGATTTGAACTTTCATTTTAGTGTGAATCAAAATTTTCAAAAATGGTTGTGTATTATATATAAAATATAATTCTGTAATTAATAAAATCTTAAATTTTTTATTTTGTATTTAATAATTTAGTAAATCTTTGATATTTTTATGTGGATTGAAAAATTTCAAATGTTCCAGACATTGTAAGACTGTTGCTCAAGCAATGAAATCAAGTGTTCAAGAGACAAGGGTTCATGATCCACCCACAAGATAGGCAAAGCTAGGGAGAGAACCAAGGACCCAATGGCCCATCTCCTACCTTTCTCGTAGAGATCTCTGAAGTAAGATTAAACTTCTAAATTTGAGAGAAACCTAGAGAGCTTTTGGAAGAGAGATGAATCACCCAAAGAGAGGAGAGATAGATGAAGAAGAAGAGAGACACACATAAATGAAGAAGAAGAGAGGGTCAGTGACTACCTAGTGAAATAGGGCTTCATCAAGTTAAAAGCAAGAGGAGAAGCTGTCAATGGTTGAATGGATGAGAGTAGCCCATTCTGAAACATTCTTAGTTGGAATTGAATTTTATATCCATAGTTTCAAGTAATTTTACAAAATTGGGTACTTCAACATAAAGTGAATTAAAAAGAAAAATCAACATAAAACATTAAAAAAAGGAAGTAAGATCTTACATTTGAGAGCTCCCTTTTAGATTGCAAAAGGAAGGCAAAAGGTGGGGCTGAATGGACAACACCTTGCAATATGAGGAGCAAAAACATGGAGGGGGACATTCATTGAACACGTAGAGGGCAATTACAAAATAGAAAGTTGTGAGGTGAGTTTGAGTTTCAACATAGAATACTTGGTGGGTACACGATTCTGAGTAGAAATGATAATTATGCCAAGTTTTGTATGGATAAAAATGAACAAGGCCCGACTTTTTGTGAGGATAGTCATAACTGTAAGAAGACAAAGAAATGTGTAAAAGGATAGAGAACTTCGGAGAAATGTGTAAAAGGACAGAGAACTTCGGAGAAATGTGTAAAAGGACAGAGAACTTCGTAGAAATGTATAAAAGGACAAAGAACTTGAGGACAAAATAGAGGAAGGGGGTGTGTACCCTCCTATTCGAGTCCTCGCTTTCATCTCCTCTCTTGTTCTAATCTCACTTTGAAACTCGGCTTTACATGGAGGGTTGAACTGTCTTTACTTTTGGCCCTTCTTTCCACATCTCTGTTGTCGTATACAATTCAAATCTCCAGCTAATTTCTTTTTACTCCTTTCCCTAGATTAGATATCTCTGCCATTCAAATCTTGAACTAATTTATTTTGTCTCTCTCAATTCTCTCTCTTTTTATCTTGGCAATTCAAATTTTAAACTAATTTATTTGACTTTCACCTCAATCTTACTTCTAGCCCCTCTTTCCCTCTCTATTTCTAATCTCACTCTGTGGCTTTCTCTCGCTCTAAGGTGGGCTTTACAGGAATGATATTTGTTCCTCTTCCTAGATTTCTCTTGTTACATGTGATGAACTCTTCACCTTCTCTCGTCACATGTGATGAACTCTTTACCTTTCACTTCAATCTAGCTTATCGCTCTCCACCTTTCACTTTCACCTAACATCTACCCCTCTTCCCAAATTTTTCTACCTTTCACTTTTACTTATGTCCCTTTTTTCCACTCTACTTCTACCCTTTTCCACTCTCTTTTTCTAATCTCACTCTGGTAGCTTTCCGTCTCCCTTTGAAGAAATTGCGCATGTGATGAACTACTCTACTACACTTTTGACTTTCACTTCAATCTTACTTGTCTCTAAGTCTGGCCCCTCCTAGATTTCTCTCTCATTCCACACAATTCAAATTTTTGAACTAATTTTGTATAAGTTAGTTGAGATTCAACCCTCTTTTAACTTCCACTCATTCAAAATTAATAATAAAAAAAAAATACTCTTTTATTTTGTTTAAAATATTAAGTTTTGGTGTTACTCTTCTTCCATTTTTTTTAAGAGAATTTCAAAAATACTTCTAAATAAAAAATAAAAAAATACCTTTGGTTACTTTTGGATGAAAAGCATTTGTTTTTTTTCAAAAACATCCTTAAACTTTCAAAAAAAAAATAAAAAAAAAATAAAAAAAATAAAAAAAATATCATTAAACTTTAAAAAATGTTTCAAAAGTACCTTTGAGTTTTTAAAAATTTGGAGATAATTTATGAGAGGTGGATGTATCATAAAAAAAAATTAAAATTTTCTTACAAAGGTGGAGGAGGTTAATGCTACTTTTAAAGTTTTCTGAGTATTTTTTAAGCATAATAGTAATAGTAAAAGTATTTTTGAATTTTTTTTAAAGGTGAAAAGTATTAACAAATAATATTTTTTATTTTAAACATAATAGTAATGGCGAGTTGAAAAGTATTAATGAATGATATTTTTGAAACTCCCTAAAAAGTTCAAAAGTATTTTTGAAATAAATTATATTTTTAATTTTTTTATATATATTTTTAAATTTTTTTAGTTTAAAGTTGTTATTTAAATTTTGGAAAGTCTATAAGAATTTTTTTAAGATAAAGTACTTCCCATATTTTTTTAATTTTAATATTTCAATTTTCTATTAATAAAACTGGATTTGATTTTGAATTTGATTGGGTATAAATAACCCGATTAAATTAGGGTCTAATTGTCTGACTTAAAAAAAGGATTAAAAGTAAAAATAGAATTAAGTATAGTCGTTAATATTAGAGGTGTACATTGTTTGAGTTGGGTTGAAAGATTTTTTCTTTACCAACCCAAAATTGGTTTCATTGGTAACCCAACCTAATTCGAAAATTTTCACCAACCCAACCTCTATAACCCTCTAATTTCAAGTTGGGTTCTAATTAGGTTGTCTATTAAAAAACTTTTTTTTTTAAAAAAAAAAATTGATTTATCCACCATTTAAATACAATCATAAAAGATATTAAAAGTTCACAAATAAATAAACACAAATTAATCTATAAACTAAAGACAACTAAATACATAAAACTAAATACGATACTTTTTTTAAAATTGATTAGAGTAAGAATAAACTAAAGACAACTAAATACACTTTTTTTTTAATTGGTTAGAGTAAGAAAAACAATCATGAAATTAAGTTTAAAGATATTATATATAATAAAATTAAAAAATATATAAATTGTGATATAATAACGTTACAACAAATAGATAATAAATATATCACGATCATAACAATTTCATAAACTAAAACCTCATTGAATTTCTTTCAAGACTACACTTTGCCACATGTTACCATATACAAAAAGAAGCATAGCATTAACTTTAGACCATTACCTAAAAAATTAAAATTAGGATGGCGAAAGAGACTCATGAAAATATTGTGATGCTCTTCACCATTGTAAGAGTATTGCTCAAGCAATGAAGTCAAGTGCTTGAGAGACAAGGGTTCATGATCCACTAGCAAGATTAAGAGTGTTGCTCAAGCAAGTCAAGCAAGGAAGTCAAGTGCTTGAGAGACAAGAGTTCATGATCCACAAGCAAGATATTAATATTTTTGGCAAAGCTAGGGAGAGAACCAGCTACCAATGACTCATTTACTGCATTTCTCATTTATCACAGAGAAAATGAAAGAATGGAGATTAAACTTCTAGATTTCCGATTATTTCTCAAGGGAAAATTTTCAGATTTTTCTAGATTTGAGATCATTTCTCATTTCTCACAGAGAATCTGATGTGAGAAATCTAAAAAATTAAACTTCTAGATTTGAGATCATTTCTCATTTTAAAACGATAATTCTCACTGATAATCAAGGGAGATTAAACTTATAGATTTAGATCATTTCTGAGAGAGAATTTGTGAGAAAGGAGACTAAACTTCTAGACTGATAATCAAGGGAGATTAAACTTATAGATTTAGATCATTTCTGAGAGAGAATTTGTGAGAAAGGAGACTAAACTTCTAGATTTGAGATCATTTCTCATAGAGAATTTGTAAGAAGGAGATTAAGCTTCCAGATTTGAGAGAAATTGAGTGGGTAAATTTTGGGGGAGAGAGATAACGAACTCAACAAGAGAAGAGACAGCTAAAAGCTCAACATGCAATAAGAGGGAGAGAGTCAGTGATGGTGATTAGTGAAATAGAGCTTCATCAAGGCAAAAGAAAAGGAGAAGCGGACTATTGGATGACAGTAGCCCATAGTTGAAGGAGTCTTAGAAGGAATTAAAATTTATATTCACGGTTTGAAATAATCTTACAAAATTTGGTGCTTCAAAAGAAACATAGTGTGGATGAAAAAGAAGAAATCCGACATGGAAAGACATTAAAAAAAAAGGAGGGGACATTCATCAAACACAGAGGGCAATGACAAAGTAGGAAGCACCAAATTGGATATTTATCAAACACCAAGTAGGGTACACAAATCTGAATTATTTTTTTCTATTTTTCATCTCCTTCCTTTTTCAGTTTTTCACTAGTTTTTGTTCCTTTGGTGGCTTTCTCTCTCACTTTGACTTTCACCTCAATCTCTTTTGGCCTTACTTGTGGCCCATTTCGAATATTTGTCTCTTAGTGTTTACAGCTCCTTTCTCATATTTGTCTCTCGCGTGTTTACGATCCCTTTCTCATATTTGTCTCTCACGGTTTACCACCCCTTTCCCATATTTCTCTCTCACGTGTTTTCCTTTCCCATATTTCTCTCTCACGTGTTTCCCTTTCCCATATTTCTCTCTCACGTGTTTCCCTTTCCCATATTTCTCTCTCACGTGTTTCTCTCTAGGGTTTCCCATATTTTTCTGTTTTCCTTTCTCTCTCACTTGTTTTCCGCCCATTTTCCATATTTCTCTCTAGCGTGTTTTACCTCCCTCGCATGCAAGTAGATACTTCTGCCCCTTTCTTTCCCAGTTTTCTCCCTAATCTCACACAATTTCTCTCTCACTTTTAAACTTGGGACGTTACATGCAGTGATTAATTGCACCTTTGACTTCCACCTCAATCTCACTTGTGGTTATTTTTGGCCTTCTCTTGATTTCTCTATTATCCTACACCATTCAAATCTTAAACTAAATTTGTATAAAGAAATTAGTTGAGATTCAGGTCCCCACTTGTGGCTACTTTTCAGGTCTAAAACCTTTAGTTTTGGATGGAAATAGTTAATTTCTTTTTTAAAAAATATAACTTAAAGTTTCAAAAGATCATTAAACTTTCAAATATGATTCAAAAAGTACTCTTGAGTTTTTAAAAATTTGGAGCTAATTTATAAGAGGTAGATAGATCGTAAAAAAATTAAAATTTTTCTTATAAGACGTAAAGGGTATTAATGTGACTTTAAAAATTAAAATTTTTCTTATAAGACGTAAAGGGTATTAATGTAATTTTATGAGTATTTTTTATAGATAAAAATATTTTTGAGCTTTTTTTAGTTGAAATGTGTTTTTAAAACACCCTTAATAGTATTTTTGAAATAAACTATATTTTTTAATTATTTTTTTAATTTAAAATTGTTATTTAGATATTTGAAAGTCTATACATAAAGTATAGACATATTATTAATTTAGTATTTATTTTATTCTCAAGTTTATTTAATTGGAATATTTCAAATTTTTAATTAATAAAAATAGATTTAGTTTTAAATTTGATTAGGTATAAATAATAAGATTAAATCAGGGTTTGATTAATGGATCCACCTCTTTTTCCTCTATAAACAATAATATCCAATGAATGAGAGTGTGGGTTAAAAATGATTAAAATTAAAAATAGAATTAAGTGCCGAAGTTAATAAATCCTTCTCCACATTTTTCTTTTCTTTTTATAAGTTTTTCTGTTATTTATTTTTATTATATTATTAAGTTTGGATTTTGATTTATTTTTTACAACTACTGTTTTATGAATTTCTTTTATAAAATTCTGAAGATATGAAATAAATTGGGTTTACATTTATTGAAACTTTTAAAGAATGTGGTCTTTGTTCTCGAGATTGAATCTTCAATCTTGAAGTGTAGAAAGTTTTGCTTTAAGTTTGTTGAAGATATTGAGCTCAATTCTAATATATGATATTTTAATTCTTACGCTCTCGTATGTATTTGATTTGAGGGTTAGACTGTTTATCCGGCTTCTTAAGATTCTTCAACCTCCCGCTAAGAATAAATCTTTAACTTTTAGTCTATGGAAGATTTTAAAGACATTGAGAACATTGTAGAAGTAAAACATACCTATTTATTAATTGATTTTAAGAAAGTTTTCTGCATTGTTATTGATAAAGCTATCTCAATCGCTTTCGTTTCTGAGAACAATGTTCCTTAGCTACTCATTGTATTTATCTACATCACTCAGATTAAAGTTGCTACCAAAGTCGTGTGGATCGTCTTCTAAAACATTAAAGAGATAATCATATTCTGCTAATTGTTGTTGGCTTCCACCATTTCCAAAATTTGCAGCAACATTGTCCAAGTTGGTTGAATCAAGTAAAGCGATGTTCTTTGACATCAACTGAATCCCTTCTGATATGCCACTAAATTCCATTGCTTCTAGCTGCTGAGCTACATCAACTTGATATATATTTGGGACTTGAATTTCATCAAATACACGAAAAGAAGTTACCTCTCGAGTCGTCTTATTGATGCTATATAGAACTGAATTGTAGTTTGAAGTAACATGCTGAAAAATTGTGGTCAAGCATTCTGAGACCATGATTTACAAAGTTGGCGCTAACAAGCAGTCTAGGATTAGGCACAGGTTTAGGAGCAATAAGTTGGAATCTTTTCCCTTCTGAAAGAGAGGTTGAACCTCCCTATGTAGATTTGTTTGCCTCATGATTGTACTGCGTTTGCACCAATGGAGGAAATTGAGTATGGATTGAGAAATTGAATTTGGATGCTTTCATCCTTGGACCTAATTTATTTTTTCTCCCCTTTTCGTGGACTTACTTGGCTTTGTATTTCTAATTCCTCATTTATTCATAAACAACTAGAAGTACATATGGGAAAATAGTAAGCAAACTTGATAGAAGAATACCTGTAGGTGGTTAGCTACCTGGTCCACGATCAAGTATGGTCCATTCAGCAACTTAAGTATAAGTTTTGGGCGACCTTCAAAACATAATAACAACAATTAGAAATGCATCATCGTATTCAAATCCTAAAAAAATAAAAATAACTCGTGTGAGAGGTAAAATTACATTTATCACCCAGTTTGTTAAGGACGTCAAAGAACTTACGACGTCGTTCCACATTCCAAACAATACGTGGTCTGGTATTACGGGAAATAGAATATTCCTTCCCTCTTCCATTATCCTCATCAGCTCTTGTATGTTTAAAATTAATAGGTTTTGAGTAACATGTAACTATCTTCTCCTTGTTTGTTCCTTCTAAGTCATTCGTTGATCTCTTTCCTTCGAAGTATGAAGCAACTAGGGTATCATGGGAATTCGTTGGCATATTTTGCACTTTTTCGTTATAGCTCATAAGTTGATAGATAATACTACAACTATTATTATAACTAGCAGCATCGGTGGACTGAGACAAAACAACAATGTTGTTTTGGATACCGACAGATTCTTTTCCAGATTTGGCATTTTCTACGCAATTTGCTATATGGGTTAGCTTGGCTATGTTTATGTTACTATGATACACGTGTTGCCATACACATTTGAGATCATCCTTAGAAATAGGTTTTTGAAGAAAATAACATGTTCCTTCTACCCATGCTTTCGTAGCTAATAATAGATCAGATACACACATAATTTGTCTTATTGAAACATGAAGAAGGAATACATTCATATCTTATACTTATGAATTTATTTTTAATTCCCGTAAAAAGAATAAGAAGAAATAGTTAAGAAATCAAGTTAACAGTTTCTTTTTTTTATTTGAGAAGTTGTTGATGGATAAAAACAACTATCCATAAGAATTTCATAAATTCAAACCCAATCATACATCTACCACTAAAATGAATTGAGTTTTTTTTAAGGATTGCAACATGTAACCCGATACAAAAAGAAGCATAACATTAACTTTAGACAGTTGCTTAAAAAATTAAAATTAGAATGGTGAAAGAGATTAGTGGAAATACTATGATGCTATGTACCATTATAAGACTGCTGCCTAAGCAATGAACTCAAGTGCTTGAGAGATAAGGTTTCATGATCCACCACCAAGATATGAAGATTTTTGGCAAAACTAGGGAGAGAATCAGGGACCCAATGATTCATATCCTGCAACATTTCCTTTGGAGAGTTTGAGAGAAAGGAGATTAAACTTCTAGATTTGAGAGAAACTAAGAGGACAAATTTTGGGGAAGAGAGATGAACAACCCGAGAAAGAGCAGAGACAAAGTTAAAAGCTTAACATGCAGAGACAAAGTTATAAGCTTAACATGTAGAGACACAAACACAGAAGGTGACACACACACAGAAGGAGACACACAGAAAGTCAACAACGGTGCTTGGTGCTTAGATAAACGGGGCTTCATCAAGGCAAAAGCAAGAAGAGAAGGTGACAATTGATAAATAGACGAGAACAAAGAGTGAATGAAAAAGAAGAAAACTGAAATGGAAAGGCATTAAAAGAGGAGGAAGTCAGACCTTAAATTCGAGAGCTTCCAAAAGTTGGTAGAGGCAAAAGATGGTGTTGAATGAGCAACACCTTACATTACCACCCGCAAAAACAACATGGGAGGTGGGACATTCATCAAACACGTAGAGGGCAATGACAAAGTAGGAAGTTGTGGGGGTGAATTTGAGTTTAAAGGAGAATACGTGGTGGCTACACGAATCTGAGTAGAAATGAGAGTGAGACCGCACATATTATGCCAATTTTTAGATGGATAAAGATGAACAAGGCCCAACTTTTTGTGATGATCACCATAGAATGGAGAACAGAGGACAAAGGGAGAGGAAGGGGGAGGATACCCCCACTGTGTGTACCCTCCCCTCAATCCTCGGTTTCATCTACTTTCTTTTTCTAATCTGACAATTTTCTATCTCTTTATTGCTTTTTCTCTCACTTTGAAATTAGGCATTACATGTAGAGATGAACTGCTTGGACTACACCTTTGACTTTCACCTCATTAGCTTCTGTTGTTGCCCCTATTCCCTGATCTCTCTCTTGATTTCTCTCTCATTTCACACCATTCAAATCTTGAAAATGAAAAGTCATTAAAAGAGAAGAAGTCACACTTTAAATTTGAGAGCTTCCAAAAAGAAGTAGAGACAAAAGATGGGGTTGAATGGCAACACCTTACATTACCACCAACAAAAACAACATGGGAGGTGAGACATTCATCAAACACATAGAGTGTAATGACAAAGTAGGAAGTTGTGGGGGTGAGTTTGAGTTTAAAGGAGAATATTTGATGGCTACACGAATCTGTGTAGAAATGAGGGTGAGACAGCACATATTATGAAACAGTCTCAGTTTGGATGAGAAGCGGGCAATTGCTGAATGGATGAGAGTAGCACAGAGCTGAAACTGTCTCAGTTTGGATTGAAATTTATATCCACAGTTTGAAGTAATTTTACAAAATTGGATGCTTCAAAAGAAATAAAGAGTGAATGAAAAAAAAGAAATCCAACATGGAAAGACATTAAAAGATAAGGAACTAAGATCTTACCTTTAAGAGCTTCCAAAAGGGATTGAAACAAGGAGGAGGCAAAAGGTGGGGTTTAATGGTTAACACTTTGTACTATCAGGAGCAAAAACATGGAGGGGGACATTCATCATACGCTTTAAGCATACCATTAGCTTTAGATCATTGCATAAAAAATTAAAATTAGGATGGTGAAAAGAGATGAATGGAATACTCTATATCATTGAAAGATTGTTGCTCAAGCAATGAAGAAGTGGTTGAGAGACAAGGGTTCATGATCCACTAGCAAGATATAAAGATTTTTGGCAAATCTAGGGAGAGAATCAGCTGCCCAATGATCCATTTCCTACATTTCTCATTTCTCACAGAGAATCTGAAAGAAGGGAGATTAAAATTCTAAATTTGAGATCATTTCTCACAAAGATTTGTAAAAAGGGAGATTAAACTTCTCTATTTGAGAGAAAACTAGAGAGTAAATTTTGGGGGAGAGAGATGAACAACCGAAAAAGAGAAGAAATAAAGCTAAAAGTTGAAAATGCAAGAAGAGGGGAGAGTGAGTGATGAGTGATGCTGCTTAGTGAAACAGAGCTTGATCAAGGCAAAAGAAAAAGGAGAAGCTGGCGATTGGATGATAGTAGACCATAGTTAAAGGAGTCAAAGAATTGAAATTTATATCCACGAAATAATTTTACAAAATTTGGTGCTTCAAAAGAAACAAAGAGTGGATGAAAAAGAAGAAATCCGACATGGAAAGACATTAAAAAAAAGGAAGGAGGGAGACATTCATCTATTTAGGAAGTTGTGGGGTGAGTTTGAGTTTCAACAATACTAGGTGGGGACACGAATTTGAATTGAAGTAAAGATACCCTGTATTATGCCAATGAACAAGGCCCACTTTTTGTGATGATCACCACAATTGTAAAAGGAAGAGAATTGTGTAAAAGGATAGAGAACTGAGGACAAAGGTGATGATAGGTGTGTATCAACAAAGGCAGAGGAAGAGGGATGGTACCCCACTAGGTGAGTATCAACAAAGGTGAGGAAGGGGAAGGACCCCCACTCGGTGTGTACCCTCCCCTCCTTGCGGTTTCATCTCCTTCCTTTTTTCTATTTTTCATCGGTTTCTATATCTTTTTGTGGCTTTCTCTCTTACATGTAGTGATAACTTGTTTCATCTCCTTTCTTTTTCTCTTTTTCATCAGTTTTTGTTTTTGTTTGGTTTTTTTTTTTTGCTTTCTCTCTCTCTCCTTTCTTTTTATGTTTTTCATCCGTTCTCTTACATGTAGTGGTGTGGCCTTCTCTCTCTCCTTTCTTTTTTGAGTTTTACATCTATTTTTGTTCTTTTGCATGGTTTTCTCTCTTACATAGCAGTGAAGAGCTCTACACTACGCTACAACTTTGACTTTCACATCAATCTCTCTAGGCATTACTTCTAGCCCCCTTTTTGTAGCTTTCTCTCTTACATGTAGTGATGTACGCAAGGTTATATATTGTAAGCGGTTGTTATCTCTCTCTTGCTTGCTTGTATAACATCTCTTTCAAAAATCTCTCTCTACCCTCATTTTCTAAAACCTTCTTTTAAAACCTAGCCTAGAGGCTCGATCATACGTCGCTTGACCTGATGCAAGAACAAATTGGCTTAGCTCACTTATCATTGGAAAGTGAGTGCCGCACAATCGCTACTCCGCTGCCTTTAAAAGTGCGATTGTGTCAAGAACTGCTCTACACTACACTGCAGACTTTCACCTCAACCCCTTTTTGTGCACCTTTGACATTCACCTCAACCCCTTTTTGTGGCTTTCTCTCTCTCAACCCCTTTTTGTGCACCTTTGACTTTCACTCAACCCCTCTTTTTTCTCTCTTATATGCAGTGATGAACTGCTCTACACTACACTGCACCTTTGACTTTCACCTTAATCTCTCTTGGCGTTACTTCTAGCCCCTTTCTCATATTTCTGTTTCATATAGTTACTTGTGGCCCCTTTCCTGTATTTCGCTCTCACTTGTTTCCATTTTCCATTTTTCACGTGTTTTCGTCTTCCCATATTTCTGTCACGTGTTTTCAGCTGCTTTAGACCATATTTCTGTCCATTTTCCATTAAAATTAGGATGTTATCCGATACAAACAGAAGCATAAAATTAGCTTTAGACCATTAAATTAAATTAGGATGGTGAAAGAGATTAATGGAAATATTGTGATGCTATGTGGTGAAAGAGATTAATGGAAATATTGTGATGCTATGTACCATGGTAAGACTGCTCCCTAAGCAAGGAACTCAAGTGGTTGAGAGATAAGGTTTCATGATCCACCACCAAGATATGAAGATTTTTGGCAAAGTTAGGAAGAGAATCAGGGACCCAATGACCCATTTTCTGCATTTACCGGAGAGTCTGGAAGAAGAGAGATTAAATTCCCAGAGAGGGAAAGGAGGGAGATTGAGAGAAACTGAGAGAGCGAAGAGAGATAAACCACCCCAAAAGGCTAAAAGGAGAAGAGACAGCTAAATTCTCAAACATGCCAGAGGCCTAAGAAGGAGATGAAGGAGGTGAAGAAGATGAAGAGGATGAAGAAGAGAGAGAGTCAAGGAGGGTGCTGTTAACCAGGCAAAAGCAAGAGAAGAAGCTGGCAAATGCTAAATGGATGAGAGTAGCCCATAGCTAAAGAGTCTTAGTTGGAATTGAAATTTATATACAAATTTTACAAAATTGAGTATTTTACAAGAAACAAAGAGGGAATGAAAAAAAGAAAGAAATGGAAAGGCATTAAAAGAAAAGTAAGATCTTACCTTTGATAGCTTCTAAAAGGGATTGAAACAAGGAGGAGGGAAAAAGATGGGGTTGAATGTGCAACACCTTGCACTATCAGAGTAAAAACATGGAGGGGGACATTCATCAAACACGTTGAGGGCAGTGACAAAAAAAACTTGGGTGAGTTTGATTTTCAATGGAGGATACATGGTGAGTATCCTACTGTGACAGTGAGGTGACAGTGAGGCACCATATATTATGCAACTTTTTGTGATGATCGCCATAACCGTAAGAGGACATAAGACAAAGGGGTAAAGGAAGGGGGAGAGTACCCTACCCTCGCGGTCCTCGTTTTCATCTCCTTTCTTTTTCTTTTTCTAATCTCCAAATTTTCTGTTTCTTTTTGAACCACCGTTACATGCAGGGATGAACTACTCTGCACTGTATCTTTGACTTTCCCTCCTCTCTTTTCCTCAATCTCGCTTTTCCTTACATCTGGCCATATTCCCATATCTCTCTCCATTTCTCTCTCATCCCATCCATTCAAACAAATTTTGATCTAATTTTGTATAAAGAAATTTGTTGAGATTAGAAACCTAACTTTTTATGTCTCCACACAAATTTTGTATTTTGTTTGAAAAAAATAAGTTATTCTTTCATTTTTTAAGAAAATCTCAAAAAATACTATTAAATTAAAAAAAAATGTTAGTTTTTGGATAAAAATAGTTAATTTTTATTTTAAAAAATACCCTTAAACTTAAAAAAAAAAAAAAAAAAAAAAAAAATTAACTTTTTAAAGATGTTTCAAAAATACCCCTAAATTTTTTAAAGTTTGGAGATAATTTATGAGATGTGACATAGATAAAAAAAATTTAATTTTCTTATAAAGGTGGAGAGTGTTAATGCTACTTATAAAATTTAATTATTATTTTTAAAATATAGTACTAATTATAAGAGTATTTTTTAACATTTTAAAAAAGTTGAATAATATTAATGAATGATATTTTTGAACCATGGTTATTTTTGAAATAAAATACTAATGTAAGGATATTTTTGAACTTTTTATAAATTTAAAATTACTATTTAAACTCTAGAAGTATTTTTATTAATTTAACCTTTATTTGGTTCTTAAATTTGTCACGATTTAATTTTAAATTTGATTAAAGATAAATAATAAGATTAATTAATAAATAAAATGAAATTAGGAGTCTGACTTATGGATTCAACCCCTTTTCCCTCTATAAATAATATCCAATGAAAACGCAAGTTAGAAAATGATTAAAATTAAAAATGGAATTAAGTTTGCCTGTTAATATAATCCTTCTCCACATTTTCTTTTCTTTTTTAGGATAAGTTTTTATTTTATTTGTTTTACTCTAATGGTTTTTATTATGTTATTAAATTTTCATATTTTGATTTTTATTTTATTTTACCACCAATATTTTTTTTATTTTAAAATATCTGGACAAAAGTCAATACATTTTTTAGTTCTTACTCATATATATATATTTGATTTAAAAGTCAAACTGTTTTTTTAGCTTCCTATGACTTTTCAATCAATGATAAATTTTTAACTTTTAGTTTATCAACTTAGTCAAAATAAATAAATAAATAAATAAATGTCTTTGACACACGGTCCACACACATACACCTGGACCTACTGAGTGAGCTCGTTAGCATATTCCTTAGACTTGTCTATAGACTAGCGCATACTCACTCATTTGAAACCGATAGAAAAGAAAGGAATTTGAATAATCGTACAGTACATGACTGGAGAAGTAATTCATGACTCCATGATCATACAACGTCTCAGATGATTTGTGTTCGTACTCAAAGTCTTTCTATCATACTTTGTACAACATCTTTAGTTCAGGGTGTTTGATATAAACATATATTAATCATATAAAGTTACATCATATCATAAATGAAAATACACATATCAAATAAATCATATATAATAAACGAAATAATTTTAATCAGTAGAGTTATGCGTCAAACAATTCATCTAACCTAATTTTTAAAAGTCTTGGATCAAACTTACTTTGATCTAAAATATCCTAAACTTAAATGAATCAACCGACTTAAAATAGATTTGAATTGGACATGAAAAGCTTAAATTGACTAAACCAAAATTGAAACAATTGAACCAAGTGGATTGAAAGTTAGATGACTACGACCAGCTACATGAAAATAGAAGGTGTGCCTGGGCTTGGGCAACTATTTGGGTAGTTGGTGGACTGGAGTTATTGGATCATGGGCCTTGGTTAGAGTAACAAAAATGAAAGATAGGTCTGAAATTAAATAAACAATAAATTAGTTTAATTAAATATGTTTAGTTATACGTGATTTTAAAGAATCCTAAACTATTAGAAAAATAAAAATATATATAAATTTGGATACAATAATGTTGCAACAAATAATAATAAATACATTAGAATTTAAAATATATTTTAAAATTAATAGATAATAAACCCATTGGAATTTAAAATGTACTTTAAAATTATTTATATATATATATATTTTATAAACGTATATATATTTATGAACATTTAACGTTATAGACATTTGTTTCAATATACGTATAAATTCTAATTAATAAACTTATCCAAAATCATATTCTTAAATTAAATAATATAAAAGTGTGATAGTTATTTAAAAATAATAAAAAATGTATGTTAGTTATTCGAATGGGTTTTAAAATAGTATAAAATATTAAAGTATTTTTAAAATAGAGGTATATAAAAGAAACTAAATAACTAAATTAAAATAATATAAAAGAAATTATACCCCATAATAAAAAGAAACATATATATATATATATATATATATATAAAATAAACAAATTAAAAATAATAAAATAACAAAATAATATAAAAGAAATTAAAAAAATAATAAAAAGAAACATATAAAGAACTAAACAAAAAAATTAAAAAGAATAAATTAATAAAATAACAAAATAATATAAAAGGAATTAAAAAAAAACATATATATACCTAAAAGAAACTAAATAAAGAAATTAAAAATAATAATAATATAAAAGAAATAAAATATAGAGTATCACTTTAACAAACCCATTAATATATAAAATTTCTTAATATATTTTACATATTTTTATTTAGCTTGTGTCAATTCGAAGGTTTTGTCCCACGAATCCGAAACCGAATCGATTCAGTTCAGGTTCAGAAAAATGAATCCAACCCTACTCGAAATGCTAATCCAACGAGCCCACTCTTATAGTTTGGGTTAGGTTAGTCCGAGTTGTCGGGTTGAATGTACACCCCTAACAACCATCTATAACAATTTCATAAAATCAAACTCCATCATAGATCTGCCACTAAAATGCATTGAGTTTCTTTGAAGATTACACTCACATATTTCAATGTGTTACTGGAAATAAAAAGAAAATTAACATTAACTTTAACTTTAAACCATTGTTTAAAAAATTAAAATTAGGATGGTGAAAGAGATTAATGAAATGCTATCTAGCTCAAGTAATGAAGTAAGTGCTTGAGAGACAAGGATTCTTGATCTACTAGCAAGATAGGTAGATTTTAGGCCAAGCTAGGGAGAGAATTAGGGACCCAATGACCCATTTTCTCCATATCCCATAGAGAGTCAGAAAGGGGGATTAAACTTCTAGATTTGAGATAAATTTGAGGGAAAAAGATGAACAACCCAAAAAGAAAAGAGAAAAAACTAAAAACTCCACACATGACGAAGAAGACGATTTGTTAGTAGACACAAATGTTGAAGGGGAGAGAGAGTTAGACACAGATGATGAAGGAGAGCGAGAGTCAAACGCAGATGATGAAAGAGAGGGAGTGATGAAGGAGAGGGAGAGACTGGGTGCTTAGTGAAACAGGGTGACGAAGGAGAGAGAGAGACCATGCGGGATTTCGTAAGTCAAAAGCAACCGGAGAAGTTCACAATTGCTGAATGGATGAGAGTAGTACCCGAATAAAAGAGTCATAGTTGGAATTGAAATGAGAAAAAAAAAATCGATTTTCTGTTAACTTAAATTAATCAAAAACTCAAAATTAATTAAAAAAAAAACTAATTTTATTAATTTTGTTTTGAATTTATTAATAAAATAAAAAAAGTAGAGACTTCAGTTAAGGACGTGACTCTAATACCATGTCATGAATCAAGATCTCTACAATAATATAATATTGTCAACTTTAAGTATAAGTTATCATAACGACTTTATACCAATAGAGATAGAGATGTATTTCTTATTTATAAACACATGATCATTCCCTAAATTAGCCAACGTGGAACACAACCTCCCAACAATTAGCCAATGTGCATTACATGTGATGAACTCTTGTCACATGTGATAGACTCTTCACTTTTGACTTTCACCCACCCAATTTAAATATTTGCAATAATTATGTAAAAAGAAGTTAGTTGAGATTCAAATATCTTTTAACTTTTTTTTATGAACTTAAAATACTCCACCCATTCAAAATTAATAAAAAATACTTCTTTCTTTCAAAATTAATAAATAAATAATTAAAATACACTTTTCTTTTGTTTAAAATATTAAGTAATAAGAGAATTTAAAAAATATTCTTACATTAAAAAAAAGGTGCTATACTTTTAGATGAAAAACATTAATTTTTTTTTAAATGTTTAAAAAATATCACTAAACTTTCGAAAAATGTTTTAAAAATACTCTTAAATTTTTAAAAATTCAGAGTTAAACTATGAGATGTTAATAGATAGATCAGAGATAATCTATGAGATGTCCATAGATCATAACTAATGGTAAGAGTATTTCTTAACTTTTTTTTTAGTTTAAGGTGTTATTTAAACTTTTAAACTAGAGTATTTTTTAGATAAAATATTAGCATATTTTTATTAATTTAATATTTATTTAATTTTAATATTTCAATTTTCTATTAATAAAAATTGATTTGATTTTGAATTTGATTAGGTATAAATAACGAGATTAAATTAGGAGTGTACATTGTTTGGATTAAAAAATGATTAAAACTAAAAATAGAATTAAGTGTAGTTATTAATATTAGAGGTGTATATCGATTTGGTTGGGTTGAAGGATTTTTTTTTTACTCAACCCAAAAGTTTAATTGGTTTGATTGGTAACTAAAATTTTTCACTAACCCAACCTCTATAACCCTCTATTTTTAGGTTGGGTTCCCGTTGGGTTGTTTAGATAAATTATTTTTTTAAAAAAAATTTGATTTATCCATGATTTATAATTGTTTAGATACAATCTTACCTGGAAGATATTAAAAGTTCACAATCTATAATTATTCCAAAAAAAAAAAATCAATTAAGAACAACAAGCAAAAAGTGATATGGTCATGAAATCAAAGAAATTAAAAAAACATAGTGTAGATCATGAAATTAAAAAAATAATATATATATATATATATATATGGTAATATAATAATATTATTACAAATATATAATAAACACATTACCACATGTTATATGGCCACATGTTACCCTAAAAAAACATAACATTAGCTTTAGACCTTTGCCTAAAAATTAAAATTAAGATAAAGAAAGAGATTAATGAAAATATTGTAATGCTCTTCACCATGGTAAAAGTGTTGCTCAAGCAATCAAGTCAAGTGCTTGAGAGACAAGGGTTTATAATCTACCATCAAGATATGAAGATTTTTGGCAAAGTTAGGGAGAGAATCAACAACTAGTAACCCATTTCTTCCATTTCTCATTTCTCCGAGAAAATATGAAAGAAGGAGATTAAACTCTTAGATTTGAGATCATTTCTCATGGAGAATCTGAAAGAAGGGAGATTAAACTTCTAGATTTGAAATCATTCGTCACGGAGAATCAGTAAGAAGGGAGATCAAACTTCTAGATTTGAGATCATTTCTCACAGAGAATGTGTAAGGAGGGAGATTAAACTTCTAGATTTGGGAGAAACCCACAAAAAATTTTGGAGATAGACGAACAACCCAAAAAGAGAAAAGACAGCTAAAACCTCAACATGCAAAAAGAGGGAGAGAGAGTCGGTGACGGTGCTTAGTGAAACAGAGCTTCAAAAGCAAAGGGAGGAGCTGGCAATTGGATGAGAGTAACCCATAGTTTAAGAGTCTTAGAAGGAATTGAAATTTATATCCACAATTTTATAAAATTTGGTGCGAAAAAGAAGAAATCCGACATGAAAGACATTAAAAGAAAAGGAATCAAACACGTATAGAAAGTTGTGGAGTGAGTTTGAGTTTCAACTAAGAATACTTGGTGGTACACAAATTTGAAAGGAAAGAAATCATATATTATCCAAACATACAATTATATAAAAGGACCGAAAAAGGTGGAGGAAGGATGGTACCCACAAAGTGTGTATCAAGAGGGGGAGGGGTATCCCACTAAGTGTGTATCAACAAAGGCAGAGGAAGGGGAGGAAATCCCCACAGGGTGTGTACCCTCCCTCCTCGCGGTTTCATCTCCTTTCTTTTTCTGTTTTTATCTTCGTTTTGTGGCTTTCTCTCTTACATGTAGCTATGAACTGCTCTACACTATACTGTACCTTTGACTTTCACCTCAATCTCTCTAGTCGTTATAGAGGGGGAGGGGTATCCCACTAAGTGTGTATCAACAAAGGCAGAGGAAGGGGAGGAAATCCCCACAGGGTGTGTACCCTCCCTCCTCGCGGTTTCATCTCCTTTCTTTTTCTGTTTTTATCTTCGTTTTGTGGCTTTCTCTCTTACATGTAGCTATGAACTGCTCTACACTATACTGTACCTTTGACTTTCACCTCAATCTCTCTAGTCGTTATGGGTGGCTCCTTTTCCATGCATCTTTGACTTTCACCTCAATCTCTCTAGTCGTTATGGGTGGCTCCTTTTCCATGCATCTTTGACTTTCACCTCAATCTCTCTAGTCGTTATGGGTGACTCCTTTTCCATGCATCTTTGACTTTCACCTCAATCTCTTTTGGGTTATTTATGGCCCCTTTCCCATATTTCTCTAGGGTTTAAACTTCCCATATTTCTCTCACGTGTTTGCTACTCATTTCCCATATTTCTCTCTCACGTGTCTCAGGTGTTTCAGTTTCCATTTCAATTTTCCATATTTCTCTCACACCTGTTTTCCGCCCCTTTTCCATATTTCTCTCTCATGTGTTTTGGACCGTTCCGTTTTAGTTTTCCATATTTCTCTCTCACGTGTTTCCTACCCTTTCATTTCAGTTTTCCATATTTCTCTCATGTGTTTTCAGCCGTTCCGTTTCATTTTTCCATATTCCTCTCTCACGTGTTTTTCGCCCCTTTCTCAATTTCTCCACGTGGGTTACATGCCATGATAAATTGAGTCAACCTAACCTCCCTCTGTTGTCGATACTTCCACCCCTTTTTCCTCTCTAATCTCACACAATTTCTCACCTTGAAACTTGGGGCCACACAATTTCTCTCACTTTGAAACATTCCTCTCTAATCTCACACAATTTCTCTCTCACTTTGAAACATTCCTCTCTAATCTCACACAATTTCTCTCTCACTTTGAAACTTGGACATTACATGCAGAGATGAAATGAACCTTTGACTTTCAACTTGCTTATGGCTCCTATCCCCATATTTCCAGATTTCTCTGGATTTCTCTCTCATCCTACACCATTCAAATCTTTTACTAATTTTGTATAAAAAGTTAGTTAAGATTCAAACCTTTTTAACTTTTTATTCCTCATGCTCCATTCATTTAAAATTAATAAAATTACTCTTTTGTTTTGTTTAAAAAATTAAGTTTTGATGTTACCTTCAATTTTTTAAGAAAATCTAAAAAAATACTTTAAATTTTTTTTTAAAAAATATAATGTTTAAAAAATATAGAGATTTTTAAAATTTGGAACTAATAGATAATAAAAAAAATTAAATGGGGAAGAGTGTTAATGCTACTTTTAAGATTTCATGACTATTTTTTAAATGAAGTGTATTAATGAATGATATTTTTGAAACATCATTTAACTATCAACTATATTTTAAACTATTGTTATTTAACGTCTAGAGTATTATTATTTTTTTTTTTTATGAAAAGTAGTATTTTTATTAATTTATTCCTTATTTTATTCTCAAATTTATTTAGAAATTACTTATTGAAAGTGCAGAATACTTCACAAATTTAAATAGAAATGACAAAGTTAAAGGAAGGGAGAGAGGGTACCCCACCAAGTGTGAACAAAGGTAGAGGAAGGTGTCTCTCTCTTGGAAATTGGGCCTTACATGCATTGGTAACCCTTTGTACGGCACCTTTAACTTCCACCTCATTCTTTCGAGTGCTCACTCGTGTTCTCTTACTAAATTTCTCTCGGGTCTCATACCATTCAAATCTTGAATTAATTTTATATTAAAGAATAGTTGGGTTGAAACCTCTTTTAAATTTAAAATTAATAAAAATGTTCTTTCCACTTTATTTTTTATTTAAAAAAAGTTTTAAAAATATATTTTTTAAAAACTCTAACCTTTAAAACTTAAAAGAAAAAAAAAAAAAAATTCAACAATAGGATTAACCTTTTAAAAATATTTCAAAGTAATTACAGTATCTTTAGATGGATCCAACTCTTTTCCTCTATATATGGAAGTGTGGGTTAAAAAATAATTAATGTATATGAAATCAATTGTATTTACTTATTTAACTGAATTTTTAATAAAATATAATTATTACTATTTTATGATTTTGAATTCCAGAATAATTTTTTTTTTTATATATTTCAATGGTTTGAAAATATTTTTGCATATATCTTTTTATTAGATATTTTTAAATATATATATATATATATATATATTTGAAAATATTTTTGCATATATCTTTTTATTAGATATTTTTAAATATATATATATATATATATATATTGTTTTTTTAATGAAACATATGCTCTTTGTTCTCGTGATTGACTCTTCAATTTTGAAGATCTCATATATATTTGGTTTGAGGGTTAAACGGTCTTAAGACCCTTNATTAGATATTTTTAAATATATATATATATTGTTTTTTTAATGAAACATATGCTCTTTGTTCTCGAGATTGACTCTTCAATTTTGAAGATCTCATATATATTTGGTTTGAGGGTTAAACAGTCTTAAGACCCTTCAACCTGTCGCTAAGAACAAATCTTTAACTTTTAGTTTATCGAAGATTTTTAAAAACATTGAGAACATTGCAGAAGTAAAACATACATATTTATTGATTGATTTCAACTCGAAAGTTTTATGCATTGTTATTGATAAAGCTATTTGGACCACTTCCATTTTCGAGAACAGTGTTCCTTAGCCACTCGCTGTATTTATCTACATCACTTAGATTAAAGTCGCTGCCAAAGTCGTGTGGATCATCTTCTAAAATATTTAAGAGATAATCATATTCTACTAATTGTGGTTGCCTTCCTTCATTTCCTAAATTTGCAACAATATTGTCCAAGATAGTTGAATCAGGTAAAGCGATGTTCTTTGACATTAACTGAATCCCTTTTGACGTGCCACTAAATTCCATTGCTTCTAGTTGCTGAGCTACATCAGCTTGATGTATATCTGGGAACTGAATTTCATAAAATACACAAGAAGAAGTTACCTCTAGAGTCGTCTTATTGATGCTATATAGAGCAATACATCCTAGTCTAGTGGTCGTAATTGAAGATTACAAAATAAAAAATAAAAAATAAAAAAATAAAATCATGTCATGCACATTAAGTTCATAGAAAAGGAAAAACAAAAGCTTAAAGTTGAATGATATTACTGTAATTAGTCCCACAAATGAATCAACAAACCAATTATACTTTGAGAAAATGGATAGATAATAGATAAGATACACATAAACAAGAAATGCATTCATATCTTATCCTTTTATGCTATGAATTTATTTCTAATTTTCAGAAAAAGATTAAGAAAATATCCTAATACTGAAACCATCACAACAACTATCAAAAACTAATAAAATAGTTAAGAAATCAAGTTAACACTTTTTTTTTTTCTATTTGGGAAGTTGTTGATAGATCACACCATCGATCCATAATAATTTCATAAGCTCAAACCCCATCATACATCTATCACTAAAATGCATGGAGTTTCTTTTAAGGATTGCAACATGTTACCTGGTACAAAAAACCAAAAAGAAGCATAACATTAGCTTTAGACAGTTGCTTAAAAAAAATTAAAATTAGGATGGTGAAAGAGATTAATGGAAATACTATGATACTATGTACCATTGTAAGACTGCTACCTAAGCAATGAACTCAAGTGCTTGAGAGATAAGGTTTCATGATCCACCACCAAGATATGATGATTTTTGACAAAACTAGGGAGAGAATCACTGAGCCAATACCCAATGACCCATTTCCTCCAAAATTTTCTTTGAAGAGTCAGAGAGAAAGGAGATTAAACTTTTAGATTTGAAGGAAACTAAGAGAGCAAATTTTGGAGGAGAGAGATAAACAACCTAAAAAGAGCATAGACAAACTTTTAGTTTTGAGAGGAGTTGAGGGCAAATTTTGGGGGAGAGAGATGAACAACACAAAAAGAGTAGAGGCAAAGCTAAAAGCTTAACATGCAAAGACACATACACAGAAGATGACACACAAAGAGTCAACAACTGTGCTTGGTTCTTAGTGAAACCGGGGATTCATCAAGTGACAATGAATAAATAGATGAGAACAAAGAGGGAATGAAAAAGAATAAATCTGAAATGGAAAGGCATTAAAAGAGAAGGAAGTAAGACCTTAAATTTGAGAGCTTCCAATAATTGGTAAAGGCAAAAGATGAGGTTGAATGGGCAACACCTTACATTACCACCCCCAAAAACAACATGGGAGGTGAGACATTCATCAAACACGTACAGGGCAATGACAAAGTAGGAAGTTGTGGGGGGTGAGTTTGAGTTTAAAGGAGAATACTTGGTGGCTACACGAATCTAAGTATAAATAAGAGTGAGATAGCACATATTATGCCAATTTTTAAATAGATAAAGATGAACAATGCCTAACTTTTTGTGATGATCACCATAGAACTGAGAATAGAGGACAAAAGGAGAGGAAGGGGGAGGATACCCCCATTGGTGTACCCTCCCCTCAATTCATTCTCATTTTCATCTACTCTCTTTTTCTAATCTCACAATTTTCTATCTCTTTCTTGCTTTCTCTCTCACTTTGAAATGAAGCATTATATGGCCAGATGAACTGATTGAACTACATTTAACTTTCACCTCAATAGGGTTTGTCGTGCCCCTATTCCAAGATCTCTCTTGATTTCTCTCTCATCCCACGCTATTCAAAAATTAGTTGAGATTCAAACCTCTTTCAATTTTTTTATTTTAATTTAAATTTTTTTTCTTCCACTCATTTAAAATTAAAAAAATTTCTCTTTTAACTTTTTATTTTTATTTTGTTTAAACTAATAAGTTTTAATAATACCCTTCAATTTTTTAAGAAAATCTCAAAAGTACTCTTAAATTAAAAAAAAAAAAATACTTTTCATCATTTGTATTTTAAAAATACCCTTCAACTTCCAATAAAAAGTTTCAAAAATATCATTAAACTTTAAATAATTTTTTTTAGTTAGTTAGTGAGATAAAGCGCTCACATATTTTTATTAATTTAATTTTTATTTTATTCTTAAATTTATTTAATTTTAATATTTCTATTAGGCTATTAATAAAAATAAATTTGGTTTTGAATTTGAATAGTGATAAATAATAAAATCAACGAATAAATAAGATTAAATTAGGGTTTGAACTAATGGATCAAATAATATTCCAAGAAAGTTTGGGTTAAAAAATGATTAAAACTAAAAATAAAATGAAGTGGAGTTGTAATTATAATCCTTCTATTTATTTATTTTTTTTATATAAGTTTTTCTGTTATTTGATTTACTCCAATTGTTTTTATATGTTATTAAGTTTTCATATTTTGATTTTTTTTTCCACCACCAATATTTTATGAATTTATTTATATTAAATTTATGAAATTTTCTAAAAACTATTTATGGATATAAAATAAATTGGGTTTAAAAATTCTTAGAGTTTGAGAGAAGCTGGGAGAGCAAATTTTGGGGAGAGAAAAGGAGAAGAGATAAAGCTAAATGCTCAACATGCACATACACAGGCATAGACGAAGAAGAAGAAGAAAGTAAATGACTCTGCTTAGTTAAATAAACGGGGCTTCATCAAGGAAAAAGTAAGAGGAGAAGCTGCAAATTGCTCCATGGATGAGAGGAGCCTATTGCTAAAAGAGTTTTAGTTGGAATTGAAATTTATATTTTACAAAAATAGGTGTTTCAAAAGAAACAAAAAGTGAATGAAAAATGACATGAAAAGGCATCGGAGTAAGATCTTACCTTTGAGAGCTTCCAAAAGGGATTGAAACAAGGAGGCAAAAAGTGGGGTTGAATGGACAACACCTTGCAGAGGGACACTCATCTAACACGAAAAGGGCAATGACAAAGTAGGAAGTTGTGGGGTGAGTTTGAGTTTCAACGGAGAATACTTGGTGGGTACACTAATCTAAGTAAAAATGACAGTGAGACAGTATATATTATGTTAATTTTTGGATGGATAAAGATGAATAAGGTCCTACTTTTTGTGATGATAACAATAACTATAAGAGAACAAAGATAATGGTAAGAGGACAAAGACATACAACAGAAGACAATGGGGTAAAGGAAGAGGAACCAGGGTCCTCTGTTTCACGCAAGCCCCTCCTCGGGCGGATTCCTCCTTTCATTTCCATGTAAAGATCATTTCCTTCACGAGTACGTTCACCTACTCCTCCAAATACGGATACACCTCCATGAGCTTTGGCAATGATTGATTTCTATTTTTTCATGCATCCTCTCTTACTTTGAAACTTATGCAATACATGAATTGTTATGCACTTTGGACCATTACTTCTAACCCTTATTCCAAAATTTCTCTCTCCTCCCACCTAATTCAAATCTTGAACTAATGGTGTAAAAAAATTAGTTGAGATTCAAACCTCTTTTAACTTTATCCGTTGTTACCGTTCTATTTTTTAAGAGAATCTCGAAAATACTTTTAAATTAAAAAAAAAAATACTCTTGAAAATCGTTAATTTCTTATTTTAAAAATACCCTTGAATTTTTTAAATTTGGAGATAATTTATGAGATGTTGACCCACTATCTACAGTGAATAAAAAATTAAAAATTTCTTATAGAGGGAAAGGATATTAATACTACTTTTAAAATTTAATGAGTATTTTTAAATGCAGATTCATTTGTTGTGCTTCAATTAAGTTCAACACTAATGAAATCCAATTTTTCTCTGCAATTTTTAAATCTAATTTTGTAAAATTAATTGAACTCAAGCTGAAATAATTGGACTGAGATGATTGAAAGTTAGATGACTACAACGAGTCACACAAGTTGATGCAAGACGTACATGAGCCACATGAAACTTAGACGACACCGGATAGTTGTGATGAGATGAAGGTGTGCATGGGCTTGGGCCACTATTTGGGAAGTTGATGGACTGGAGTTTGGCTTATTGGATCATGGCCTTTGGATTAGGATCCTTGTAATGGATTTCTATTTATTTGTGGTTTTGGTTTGGTGTGACCCAACAGTGATGTTGTAATTAATTATTTAATTTTTTATAATAATTATAATAATTTTATTTCTTTGAGAAAAAGGATAGATAATTGGCCTCGTAGAAACTTAAACAAAGAAGGGATTCATATATACTCACAATTTATTTCTAATTCTCTTTAAGCAAAAATGACTTACCTCTATGTTAACATTTCCCTTTCTTTTTCGATAAAAATCTTTTTCCTCTTTTGCTTCAGAGACAAGGGTTCATGATCCACCCCAAGACTTTTTACAAAATTAGGGAGAGAAACACGGACCCAATGATCCATCTGTCCCACATAGAATCTGAAAAAAGAAGATTAAACTTCTAGATTTGAGAGAAGCTGGAGATAATTTTGGAGAAGAGAAATGAACACCCCAACAAGCGCTGAAACAAAGCTAAAAGCTTAACATGCAGAAACAATTGCTAAATAGATATGAGTAGCCCAGAGCTAAAAGAGTCTTAGTTGAAATTGAAATTTACGTCCACCACAAACATGGGTGCTTCAAAAGAAACAAATAGTGAATAAAAAAGAAGAAATCCAAGGTGGAAAGGCATTAAAAAAAAAAATGAAGTGAGATCTTACATTTGAGAGCTTCCAAAAGGAATTGAAACACGGAGGAGGCAAAAAATGTGGTTGAATGGACAACACCTGTCAGGAGCAAAAACATGGAGGGGGACATTCATCAAACACCTAAATGACAATGACAAAGTAGTAAGTTGTGGTGAGTTTGAATTTTAACTAAGTATACTTGGTGGGTACACTTAATAGTAGAAATGCTAGGGAGGCAATATAGATTATGCCAAATTTTTTATAGATAAAGATGAACAAGGCTACACTTTTTGTGATGATATCCATAACATAACGGTACAGGGATAGAGAACAGAGGATAGAGGTAGAAGAAGGGGGTGTGTACCATAACATAACGGTACAGGGATAGAGAACAGAGGATAGAGGATAGAGGTAGAAGAAGGGGGAGGGTACACACCCCTCCCCTTCGAGTCTTCGGTTTCATCTCCTTTTTCTTTATAATCTCACCATTTTCTGTCTCTTTATGACTTTGTTTCTCACTTTGAAACTAGTGCCACTGATCTCTGCACATTTGACTTTCATCTCAGTCTTCTTGTGGTTACTTCTGACCCTCTTTCCAATTTTCTCTCTCATCCCATTCCGTTCAAATCTTGAACTAATTTTGTATGAGAAAATAGTTTTGTATGAGAAAATTTTATTTAAATTAGTTAAGATTTAAACCTCTTTTAACTAATTTTGTAGGAGAGAATTGAGTGTTTTAAATTAATCCTCCTCTTCTCTCATAAGCTTATAGGTAAATCAAATGCTTCCCTAGCAGCAACCACCTTCCACGGTCATCACTGGGCCCCACTCCCAATTTCTTTTTTTTTTTTTTTTTTCCTTTTTCACCTAATAATGAAAATTCCATTTTGTAGTAATTAAAAAAAACATAAAAAAATATTTTATGATTATGCTAAATTTTAAAAACAAAAATTGAGATATAAAATTTTAAAACTACTTTATGCTTTCGCTTAGATTTTGAAAATATTTCTTAAAAGCCAACAAAACGAAGAAATACTAAGGGGAGAATAATCCTTTTAAATTTTATGTTGCACTCAATTTTAAACCTTTCTAATAAATTGATGATTTGAACTTTCATTTTAGTGTGAATCAAAATTTTCAAAAATTGTTTAGTGTATTATATATAAAATATAATTCTATAATTAATAAAATCCTAAATTTTTTATTTTGTATTTAATAATTTAGTAAATCTTTGATATTTTTATGTGGATTGAAAAATTTCAAATGCTCGGTATATTGTAAGACCGTTGCTCAAGCAATGAAATCAAGTGTTCGAGAGATAAGAGTTCATGATCCACCCACAAGATAGGCAAAGCGAGGGAGAGAACCAGGGACCCAATGGCCCATCTCCTACCTTTCTCGTAGAGATCTTTGAAGTAAGATTATTCTAAATTTGAGAGAAACATAGAGAGCTTTTGGAAGAGAGATGAATCACCCCAGGAGAGGAGAGATAGATGAAGACGAAGAGAGAGAGAGACACATAGATGAAGAAGAAGAGAGGGTCAGTGACTACCTAGTGAAACAGGGCTTCATCAAGTTAAAAGTAAGAGGAGAAGCTGTCAATTGTTGTTGAATGGATGAGAGTAGCCCATTCTGAAACATTCTTAGTTGGAATTGAATTTTATATCCATAGTTTCAAGTAATTTAACAAAATTGGATACTTCAACATAAAGTGAATTAAAAAGAAAAATCAACATAAAACATTAAAAAAAGGAAGTAAGATCTTACATTTGAGAGCTCCCTTTTAGATTGCAAAATGAGGAGGCAAAAGGTGGGGCTGAATGGACAACACCTTGCAATATGAGGAGCAAAAACATGGAGGGGGACATTCATTGAACACGTAGAGGGCAATTGGTGAGTTTGAGTTTCAACATAGAATACTTGGTGAGTACACGATTCTGAGTAGAAATGATAATTATGCCAATTTTTGGATGGATAAAAATGAATAATGCCGACTTTTTGTGAGGATAGTTATAACTGTAAGAAGACAAAGAAATGTGTAAAAGGACAGAGAACTTCTGAGGACAAAATAGAGGAAGGGGGTGTGTACCCTCCTATTCGAGTCCTCGCTTTCATCTCCTCTCTTGTTCTAATCTCACTTTGAAACTCGGCTTTACATGGAGGGTTGAACTGTCTTTACTTTTGGTCCCTCCTTCCACATCTCTCTTATCCTATACAATTCAAATCTACAACTAATTTCTTTTTGACTCCTCTCCCTAGATTAGATATCTCTACCATTCAAATCTTCAACTAAAACTATATTGGGTCTCTCTTCCTAGATTTCTCACTTTGTGGTAATTCCTATCTATCCCAGATTTCTCTTTCATTCCTAGCTTTGTCTCTCATCCCACATACTTTCTACTCTAAAGTTATATTTGATCTCCCCTGCCAATTTTTCTCTCATCCCATATAATTCCTACTCTAATCCCATATTCTCTCTCATTCCACATAATTCCTATATATAGTTACTTTTCTCTCATCCCACATAATTCATACTAGATCGGGTCACTCTTACTTGTGATCCCTCTCCCCAAATTTCTCTCTATCCACCCTAATTCCTACTATAGTTAGATTTGTCTCTCTTCCCAGATTAGATTTCACTCTCATCCATTATTTGAATTAATTTATCTAATTAATTTCTTTCACATTCACCTCAATGTGGATTGCAGTTACTTCTTGTATTGTTACATGTGATGAACTCTTCACCTTCTCTCGTCACATGTGATGAACTCTTTACCTTTCACTTCAATCTAGCTTATCGCTCTCCACCTTTCACTTTCACCTAACATCTACCCCTCTTCCCAAATTTTTCTACCTTTCACTTTTACTTATGTCCCTTTTTTCCACTCTACTTCTACCCTTTTCCACTCTCTTTTTCTAATCTCACTCTGGTAGCTTTCCGTCTCCCTTTGAAGAAACTGCGCATGTGATGAACTGCTCTACTGCACTTTTGACTTTCACCTCAATCTTAAGTCTGGCCCCTCCTCCTAGATTTCTCTCTCATTCCACACAATTCAAATTTTTGAACTAATTTTGTATAAGTCAGTTGAGATTCAACCCTCTTTTAACTTCCACTCCACTCATTCAAAATTAATAAAAAAAAAAAAAAACTCCTTTATTTTGTTTAAAATATTAAGTTTTGGTGTTACTCTTCTTCCATTTTTTTTTAAGAGAATTTCAAAAATACTTCTAAATAAAAAATAAAAAAAATACCTTTGGTTACTTTTGGATGAAAAGCATTAATTGTTTTTTTTCAAAAACATCCTTAAACTTTCAAAATAAAAATAAAAAAGTTAAAAAAATATCATTAAACTTTAAAAAATGTTTCAAACGTACCTTTGAGTTTTTAAAAATTTGGAGATAATTTATGAGATGTAGATGTATCATAAAAAAAAAATTAAAATTTTCTTACAAAGGTGGAGGAGGTTAATGCTACTTTTAAAGTTTTCTGAGTATTTTTTAAGCATAATAGTAATAGTAAGAGTATTTTTGAACTTTTTTTAAAGGTGAAAAGTATTAACAAATAATATTTTTTATTTTAAACATAATAGTAATGGCCAGTTGAAAAGTATTAATGAATGATATTTTTGAAACTCCCTAAAAATTCAAAAGTATTTTTGAAATAAATTATATTTTTTAATTTTTTTAATATATTTTTTAATTTTTTTAGTTTAAAGTTGTTATTTAAATTTTGAGAAGTCTATAAGAATTTTTTTAAGATAAAGTACTCCCCATATATTTTTTTTAATTTTAATATTTCAATTTTCTATTAATAAAACTGGATTTGATTTTGAATTTGATTGGGTATAAATAACCAGATTAAATTAGGGTCTAATTGTCTGACTTAAAAAAAGGATTAAAAGTAAAAATAGAATTAAGTATAGTCGTTAATATTAGAGGTGTACATTGTTTGGGTTGGGTTGAAAGATTTTTTCTTTACCAACCCAAAATTGGTTTTATTGGTAACCCAACCTAATTCGAAAATTTTCACCAACCTCTAATTTCAGGTTGGGTTCTAGTTAGGTTGTCTATTAAAAAACTTATTTTTTTTTAAAAAAATTGATTTATCCACCATTTAAATACAATCATAAAAGATATTAAAAGTTCACAAACAAACACAAATTAATCTATAATTATTAAAAAAAAAAACAAATTCAATCAAAAACAAACAAAAATGGTAACTTTCAATATTGCCATAAAACTAAAGACAACTAAATACATAAAAGTAAATACGATACTTTTTTTAAAATTGATTAGAGTAAGAATAAACTAAAGACAACTAAATACACTTTTTTTTTAATTGGTTAGAGTAAGAAAACAATCATGAAATTAAGTTTAAAGATATTATATATAATAAAATAAAAAAAAAATATAAATTGTGATATAAAAACGTTACAACAAATAGATAATAAATATATCACGATCCTAACAATTTCATAAACTAAAACCTCATTGAATTTCTTTCAAGACTACACTTTGCCACATGTTACCATATACAAAAAGAAGCATAACATTAGCTTTAGACCATTACCTAAAAAATTAAAATTAGGATGGCGAAAGAGACTCATGAAAATATTGTGATGCTCTTCACCATTGTAAGAGTATTGCTCAAGCAATGAAGTCAAGTGCTTGAGAGACAAGGGTTCATGATCCACTAGCAAGATTAAGAGTGTTGCTCAAGCAAGTCAAGCAAGGAAGTCAAGTGCTTGAGAGACAAGAGTTCATGATCCACAAGCAAGATATTAATATTTTTGGCAAAGCTAGGGAGAGAACCAGTTACCAATGACTCATTTACTGCATTTCTCATTTATCACAGAGAATATGAAAGAATGGAGATTAAACTTCTAGATTTCCGATTATTTCTCAAAGGGAAAATTTTCAGATTTTTCTAGATTTGAGATCATTTCTCATTTCTCACAGAGAATCTGATGTGAGAAATCTAAAAAATTAAACTTCTAGATTTGAAATCATTTCTCATTTTTCAACGATAATTCTCACTGATAATTAAGGGAGATTAAACTTATAGATTTAGATCATTTCTGAGAGAGAATATGTGAGAAAGGAGACTAAACTTCTAGATTTGAGATCATTTCTCATAGAGAATTTGTAAGAAGGAGATTAAACTTCCAGATTTGAGAGAAATTGAGTGGAGATCATTTCTCATAGAGAATTTGTAAGAAGGAGATTAAACTTCCAGATTTGAGAGAAATTGAGTGGGTAAATTTTGGGGGAGAGAGATAACGAACTCAACAAGAGAAGAGATAGCTAAAAGCTCAACATGCAAGAAGAGGGAGAGAGTCAGTGACGGTGATTAGTGAAATAGAGCTTCATCAAGGCAAAAGAAAAGGAGAAGCTGACTATTGGATGACAGTAGCCCATAGTTGAAGGAGTCTTAAAAGGAATTAAAATTTATATTCACGTTGAAATAATCTTACAAAATTTGGTGCTTCAAAAGAAACATAGTGTGGATGAAAAAGAAGAAATCCGACATGGAAAGACATTAAAAAAAAGGAGGGGGACATTCATCAAACACAGAGGGCAATGACAAAGTAGGAAGCACCAAATTGGATATTTATCAAACACCAAGTAGGAAGCAACAAAGAATACTTGGTGGGTACACAAATCTTAATTATTTTTTTCTATTTTTCATCTCCTTCCTTTTTCTGTTTTTCACTAGTTTTTGTTCCTTCCGTGGCTTTCTCTCTCACTTTGACTTTCACCTCAATCTCTTTTGGTCTTACTTGTGGCCCATTTCGAATATTTGTCTCTTAGTGTTTACAGCTCCTTTCCCATATTTGTCTCTCGCGTGTTTACGATCCCTTTCTCATATTTGTCTCTCACGTGTTTACGACCCCTTTCCCATATTTCTCTCTCACGTGTTTACGACCCCTTTCCCATATTTCTCTCTCACGTGTTTCCCTTTCCCATATTTCTCTCACTTGTTTTGACCCTTTCCCATATTTCTCTCACTTGTTTTGACCCTTTTCCATATTTCTCTCTCACATGTTTCCTACTCATTTCCCATATTTCTCTCACTTGTTTCTGACCCCTTTTCCATATTTCTCTCACTTGTTTCTGACCCCTTTTCCATATTTCTCTCACGTTTCCATTCT
This sequence comes from Cucurbita maxima, assembly GCF_002738345.1. Lineage (NCBI taxonomy): Eukaryota > Viridiplantae > Streptophyta > Magnoliopsida > Cucurbitales > Cucurbitaceae > Cucurbita > Cucurbita maxima. The sequence goes on along the minus strand of NW_019272028.1, from coordinate 5,618,710 downwards.
CCATATTCCGTTTCCCATATTTCTCTCTCACGTGTTTCCGTTTCTCTCTCACGTGTTTCCGTTTCTCTCTCACGTGTTTCTCATGTTTTGGGCCACTTTCCCATATTTCTCAATCACATTTCCATTTCTCATATTTCTCTCTCACCGGTTCCCTTTCCCATATTTCTCTCTCACCTATTTCCTGTGTTTCTATCGTTTCCCATATTTCTCTATCACTTTTCTGGTTTCCCATATTTTTCTGTTTTCCTCTCTCTCTCACTTGTTTTCCGCCCATTTTCCATATTTCTCTCTACCGTGTTTTACCTCCCTCGCATGCATGTAGATACTTCTGCCCCTTTCTTTCCCAGTTTTCTCCCTAATCTCACACAATTTCTCTCTCACTTTTAAACTTGGGACGTTACATGCAGTGATTAATTGTACCTTTGACTTCCACCTCAATCTCACTTGTGGTTACTTTTGGCCTTCTCTTGNCTTCTACCCTTTTCCACTCTCTTTTTCTAATCTCACTCTGGTAGCTTTCCGTCTCCCTTTGAAGAAACTGCGCATGTGATGAACTGCTCTACTGCACTTTTGACTTTCACCTCAATCTTAAGTCTGGCCCCTCCTCCTAGATTTCTCTCTCATTCCACACAATTCAAATTTTTGAACTAATTTTGTATAAGTCAGTTGAGATTCAACCCTCTTTTAACTTCCACTCCACTCATTCAAAATTAATAAAAAAAAAAAAAGTCAGTTGAGATTCAACCCTCTTTTAACTTCCACTCCACTCATTCAAAATTAATAAAAAAAAAAAAAATACTCCTTTATTTTGTTTAAAATATTAAGTTTTGGTGTTACTCTTCTTCCATTTTTTTTTAAGAGAATTTCAAAAATACTTCTAAATAAAAAATAAAAAAAATACCTTTGGTTATCCATTTTTTTTTAAGAGAATTTCAAAAATACTTCTAAATAAAAAATAAAAAAAATACCTTTGGTTACTTTTGGATGAAAAGCATTAATTGTTTTTTTTCAAAAACATCCTTAAACTTTCAAAATAAAAATAAAAAAGTTAAAAAAATATCATTAAACTTTAAAAAATGTTTCAAACGTACCTTTGAGTTTTTAAAAATTTGGAGATAATTTATGAGATGTAGATGTATCATAAAAAAAAAATTAAAATTTTCTTACAAAGGTGGAGGAGGTTAATGCTACTTTTAAAGTTTTCTGAGTATTTTTTAAGCATAATAGTAATAGTAAGAGTATTTTTGAACTTTTTTTAAAGGTGAAAAGTATTAACAAATAATATTTTTTATTTTAAACATAATAGTAATGGCCAGTTGAAAAGTATTAATGAATGATATTTTTGAAACTCCCTAAAAATTCAAAAGTATTTTTGAAATAAATTATATTTTTTAATTTTTTTAATATATTTTTTAATTTTTTTAGTTTAAAGTTGTTATTTAAATTTTGAGAAGTCTATAAGAATTTTTTTAAGATAAAGTACTCCCCATATATTTTTTTTAATTTTAATATTTCAATTTTCTATTAATAAAACTGGATTTGATTTTGAATTTGATTGGGTATAAATAACCAGATTAAATTAGGGTCTAATTGTCTGACTTAAAAAAAGGATTAAAAGTAAAAATAGAATTAAGTATAGTCGTTAATATTAGAGGTGTACATTGTTTGGGTTGGGTTGAAAGATTTTTTCTTTACCAACCCAAAATTGGTTTTATTGGTAACCCAACCTAATTCGAAAATTTTCACCAACCCAACCTCTATAACCTTCTAATTTCAGGTTGGGTTCTAGTTAGGTTGTCTATTAAAAAACTTATTTTTTTTTAAAAAAATTGATTTATCCACCATTTAAATACAATCATAAAAGATATTAAAAGTTCACAAACAAACACAAATTAATCTATAATTATTAAAAAAAAAAACAAATTCAATCAAAAACAAACAAAAATGGTAACTTTCAATATTGCCATAAAACTAAAGACAACTAAATACATAAAAGTAAATACGATACTTTTTTTAAAATTGATTAGAGTAAGAATAAACTAAAGACAACTAAATACACTTTTTTTTTAATTGGTTAGAGTAAGAAAACAATCATGAAATTAAGTTTAAAGATATTATATATAATAAAATAAAAAAAAAATATAAATTGTGATATAAAAACGTTACAACAAATAGATAATAAATATATCACGATCCTAACAATTTCATAAACTAAAACCTCATTGAATTTCTTTCAAGACTACACTTTGCCACATGTTACCATATACAAAAAGAAGCATAACATTAGCTTTAGACCATTACCTAAAAAATTAAAATTAGGATGGCGAAAGAGACTCATGAAAATATTGTGATGCTCTTCACCATTGTAAGAGTATTGCTCAAGCAATGAAGTCAAGTGCTTGAGAGACAAGGGTTCATGATCCACTAGCAAGATTAAGAGTGTTGCTCAAGCAAGTCAAGCAAGGAAGTCAAGTGCTTGAGAGACAAGAGTTCATGATCCACAAGCAAGATATTAATATTTTTGGCAAAGCTAGGGAGAGAACCAGTTACCAATGACTCATTTACTGCATTTCTCATTTATCACAGAGAATATGAAAGAATGGAGATTAAACTTCTAGATTTCCGATTATTTCTCAAAGGGAAAATTTTCAGATTTTTCTAGATTTGAGATCATTTCTCATTTCTCACAGAGAATCTGATGTGAGAAATCTAAAAAATTAAACTTCTAGATTTGAAATCATTTCTCATTTTTCAACGATAATTCTCACTGATAATTAAGGGAGATTAAACTTATAGATTTAGATCATTTCTGAGAGAGAATATGTGAGAAAGGAGACTAAACTTCTAGATTTGAGATCATTTCTCATAGAGAATTTGTAAGAAGGAGATTAAACTTCCAGATTTGAGAGAAATTGAGTGGAGATCATTTCTCATAGAGAATTTGTAAGAAGGAGATTAAACTTCCAGATTTGAGAGAAATTGAGTGAGTAAATTTTGGGGGAGAGAGATAACGAACTCAACAAGAGAAGAGATAGCTAAAAGCTCAACATGCAAGAAGAGGGAGAGAGTCAGTGACGGTGATTAGTGAAATAGAGCTTCATCAAGGCAAAAGAACATGCAAGAAGAGGGAGAGAGTCAGTGACGGTGATTAGTGAAATAGAGCTTCATCAAGGCAAAAGAAAAGGAGAAGCTGACTATTGGATGACAGTAGCCCATAGTTGAAGGAGTCTTAAAAGGAATTAAAATTTATATTCACGGTTTGAAATAATCTTACAAAATTTGGTGCTTCAAAAGAAACATAGTGTGGATGAAAAAGAAGAAATCCGACATGGAAAGACATTAAAAAAAAGGAGGGGGACATTCATCAAACACAGAGGGCAATGACAAAGTAGGAAGCACCAAATTGGATATTTATCAAACACCAAGTAGGAAGCAACAAAGAATACTTGGTGGGTACACAAATCTTAATTATTTTTTTCTATTTTTCATCTCCTTCCTTTTTCTGTTTTTCACTAGTTTTTGTTCCTTCCGTGGCTTTCTCTCTCACTTTGACTTTCACCTCAATCTCTTTTGGTCTTACTTGTGGCCCATTTCGAATATTTGTCTCTTAGTGTTTACAGCTCCTTTCCCATATTTGTCTCTCGCGTGTTTACGATCCCTTTCTCATATTTGTCTCTCACGTGTTTACGACCCCTTTCCCATATTTCTCTCTCACGTGTTTACGACCCCTTTCCCATATTTCTCTCTCACGTGTTTACCATCCCTTTCCCATATTTCTCTCTCACGTGTTTACGACCCCTTTCCCATATTTCTCTCTCACGTGTTTACCACCCCTTTCCCATATTTCTCTCTCACGTGTTTCCCTTTCCCATATTTCTCTCACTTGTTTTGACCCTTTTCCATATTTCTCTCTCACATGTTTCCTACTCATTTCCCATATTTCTCTCACTTGTTTCTGACCCCTTTTCCATATTTCTCTCACTTGTTTCTGACCCCTTTTCCATATTTCTCTCACGTTTCCATTCTCCATATTCCGTTTCCCATATTTCTCTCTCACGTGTTTCCGTTTCTCTCTCACGTGTTTCCGTTTCTCTCTCACGTGTTTCTCATGTTTTGGGCCACTTTCCCATATTTCTCAATCACATTTCCATTTCTCATATTTCTCTCTCACCGGTTCCCTTTCCCATATTTCTCTCTCACCTATTTCCTGTGTTTCTATCGTTTCCCATATTTCTCTATCACTTTTCTGGTTTCCCATATTTTTCTGTTTTCCTCTCTCTCTCACTTGTTTTCCGCCCATTTTCCATATTTCTCTCTACCGTGTTTTACCTCCCTCGCATGCATGTAGATACTTCTGCCCCTTTCTTTCCCAGTTTTCTCCCTAATCTCACACAATTTCTCTCTCACTTTTAAACTTGGGACGTTACATGCAGTGATTAATTGTACCTTTGACTTCCACCTCAATCTCACTTGTGGTTACTTTTGGCCTTCTCTTGATTTCTCTATTATCCTACACCATTCAAATCTTAAACTAAATTTGTATAAAGAAATTAGTTGAGATTCAGGTCCCACTTGTGGCTACTTTTTAGGTCTAAAACCTTTAGTTTTGGATGGAAATAGTTAATTTCTTTTTTAAAAAATACTAACTTAAAGTTTCAAAAAGATCATTAAACTTTCAAATATGATTCAAAAAGTACTCTTGAGTTTTTAAAAATTTGGAGCTAATTTATAAGAGGTAGATAGATCGTAAAAAAATTAAAATTTTTCTTATAAGACATAAAGGGTATTAATGTGACTTTAAAAATTAAAATTTTTCTTATAAGACGTAAAGGGTACTAATGTAATTTTATGAGTATTTTTTATACATAATAGTAAAAATATTTTTGAGCTTTTTTTAGTTGAAATGTGTTTTTAAAACACCCTTAATAGTATTTTTGAAATAAACTATATTTTTTAATTATTTTTTTAATTTAAAATTGTTATTTAGATATTTGAAAGTCTATACATAAAGTATAGACATATTATTAATTTAGTATTTATTTTATTCTCAAGTTTATTTAATTGGAATATTTCAAATTTTTAATTAATAAAAATAGATTTAGTTTTAAATTTGATTAGGTATAAATAATAAGATTAAATCAGGGTTTGATTAATGGATCCACCTCTTTTTCCTCTATAAACAATAATATCCAATGAATGAGAGTGTGGGTTAAAAATGATTAAAATTAAAAATAGAATTAAGTGCCGAAGTTAATAAATCCTTCTCCACATTTTTCTTTTCTTTTTATAAGTTTTTCTGTTATTTATTTTTATTATATTATTAAGTTTGGATTTTGATTTATTTTTTACAACTACTGTTTTATGAATTTCTTTTATAAAATTCTGAAGATATGAAATAAATTGGGTTTACATTTATTGAAACTTTTAAAGAATGTGGTCTTTGTTCTCGAGATTGAATCTTCAATCTTGAAGTGTAGAAAGTTTTGCTTTAAGTTTGTTGAAGATATTGAGCTCAATTCTAATATATGATATTTTAATTCTTACGCTCTCGTATGTATTTGATTTGAGGGTTAGACTGTTTATCCGGCTTCTTAAGATTCTTCAACCTCCCGCTAAGAATAAATCTTTAACTTTTAGTCTATGGAAGATTTTAAAGACATTGAGAACATTGTAGAAGTAAAACATACCTATTTATTAATTGATTTTAAGAAAGTTTTCTGCATTGTTATTGATAAAGCTATCTCAATCGCTTTCGTTTCTGAGAACAATGTTCCTTAGCTACTCATTGTATTTATCTACATCACTCAGATTAAAGTTGCTACCAAAGTCGTGTGGATCGTCTTCTAAAACATTAAAGAGATAATCATATTCTGCTAATTGTTGTTGGCTTCCACCATTTCCAAAATTTGCAGCAACATTGTCCAAGTTGGTTGAATCAAGTAAAGCGATGTTCTTTGACATCAACTGAATCCCTTCTGATATGCCACTAAATTCCATTGCTTCTAGCTGCTGAGCTACATCAACTTGATATATATTTGGGACTTGAATTTCATCAAATACACGAAAAGAAGTTACCTCTCGAGTCGTCTTATTGATGCTATATAGAACTGAATTGTAGTTTGAAGTAACATGCTGAAAAATTGTGGTCAAGCATTCTGAGACCATGATTTACAAAGTTGGCGCTAACAAGCAGTCTAGGATTAGGCACAGGTTTAGGAGCAATAAGTTGGAATCTTTTCCCTTCTGAAAGAGAGGTTGAACCTCCCTATGTAGATTTGTTTGCCTCATGATTGTACTGCGTTTGCACCAATGGAGGAAATTGAGTATGGATTGAGAAATTGAATTTGGATGCTTTCATCCTTGGACCTAATTTATTTTTTCTCCCCTTTTCGTGGACTTACTTGGCTTTGTATTTCTAATTCCTCATTTATTCATAAACAACTAAAAGTACATATGGGAAAATAGTAAGCAAACTTGATAGAAGAATACCTGTAGGTGGTTAGCTACCTGGTCCACGATCAAGTATGGTCCATTCAGCAACTTAAGTATAAGTTTTGGGCGACCTTCAAAACATAATAACAACAATTAGAAATGCATCATCGTATTCAAATCCTAAAAAAATAAAAATAACTCGTGTGAGAGGTAAAATTACATTTATCACCCAGTTTGTTAAGGACGTCAAAGAACTTACGACGTCGTTCCACATTCCAAACAATACGTGGTCTGGTATTACGGGAAATAGAATATTCCTTCCCTCTTCCATTATCCTCATCAGCTCTTGTATGTTTAAAATTAATAGGTTTTGAGTAACATGTAACTATCTTCTCCTTGTTTGTTCCTTCTAAGTCATTCGTTGATCTCTTTCCTTCGAAGTATGAAGCAACTAGGGTATCATGGGAATTCGTTGGCATATTTTGCACTTTTTCGTTATAGCTCATAAGTTGATAGATAATACTACAACTATTATTATAACTAGCAGCATCGGTGGACTGAGACAAAACAACAATGTTGTTTTGGATACCGACAGATTCTTTTCCAGATTTGGCATTTTCTACGCAATTTGCTATATGGGTTAGCTTGGCTATGTTTATGTTACTATGATACACGTGTTGCCATACACATTTGAGATCATCCTTAGAAATAGGTTTTTGAAGAAAATAACATGTTCCTTCTACCCATGCTTTCGTAGCTAATAATAGATCAGATACACACATAATTTGTCTTATTGAAACATGAAGAAGGAATACATTCATATCTTATACTTATGAATTTATTTTTAATTCCCGTAAAAAGAATAAGAAGAAATAGTTAAGAAATCAAGTTAACAGTTTCTTTTTTTTATTTGAGAAGTTGTTGATGGATAAAAACAACTATCCATAAGAATTTCATAAATTCAAACCCAATCATACATCTACCACTAAAATGAATTGAGTTTTTTTTAAGGATTGCAACATGTAACCCGATACAAAAAGAAGCATAACATTAACTTTAGACAGTTGCTTAAAAAATTAAAATTAGAATGGTGAAAGAGATTAGTGGAAATACTATGATGCTATGTACCATTATAAGACTGCTGCCTAAGCAATGAACTCAAGTGCTTGAGAGATAAGGTTTCATGATCCACCACCAAGATATGAAGATTTTTGGCAAAACTAGGGAGAGAATCAGGGACCCAATGATTCATATCCTGCAACATTTCCTTTGGAGAGTTTGAGAGAAAGGAGATTAAACTTCTAGATTTGAGAGAAACTAAGAGGACAAATTTTAGGGGAGAGAGATGAACAACCCGAGAAAGAGCAGAGACAAAGTTAAAAGCTTAACATGCAGAGACAAAGTTATAAGCTTAACATGTAGAGACACAAACACTGAAGGTGACACACACACAGAAGGAGACACACAGAAAGTCAGCAACGGTGCTTGGTGCTTAGAGAAACGGGGCTTCATCAAGGCAAAAGCAAGAGGAGAAGGTGACAATTGATAAATAGACGAGAACAAAGAGTGAATGAAAAAGAAGAAAAATGAAATGGAAAGGCATTAAAAGAGGAGGAAGTCAGACCTTAAATTCGAGAGCTTCCATAAGTTGGTAGAGGCAAAAAATGGTGTTGAATGAGCAACACCTTACATTACCACCCGCAAAAACAACATGGGAGGTGGGACATTCATCAAACACGTAGAGGGCAATGACAAAGTAGGAAGTTGTGGGGGTGAATTTGAGTTTAAAGGAGAATACGTGGTGGCTACACGAATCTGAGTAGAAATGAGAGTGAGACCGCACATATTATGCCAATTTTTAGATGGATAAAGATGAACAAGGCCCAACTTTTTGTGATGATCACCATAGAATGGAGAACAGAGGACAAAGGGAGAGGAAGGGGGAGGATACCCCCACTGTGTGTACCCTCAATCCTCGGTTTCATCTACTTTCTTTTTCTAATCTGACAATTTTCTATCTCTTATTGCTTTTTCTCTCACTTTGAAATGAGGCATTACATGTAGAGATGAACTGCTTGGACTACACCTTTGACTTTCACCTCTTTTGTTGTGGCCCCTATTCCCATATCTCTCTCTTGATTTTTCTCTCATTTCACACCATTCAAATCTTGAAAATGAAAAGGCATTAAAAGAGAAGAAAGTTAGACTTTAAATTTGAGAGCTTCCAAAAAGAAGTAGAGACAAAAGATGGGGTTGAATGGGCAACACCTTACATTACCACCAACAAAAACAACATGGGAGGTGAGACATTCATCAAACACATAGAGAGTAATGACAAAGTAGGACGTTGTGGGGGTGAGTTTGAGTTTAAAGGAGAATATTTGATGGCTAAACGAATCTGTGTAGAAATGAGGGTGAGACAGCACATATTATGAAACAGTCTCAATTTGGATGAGAAGCGGGCAATTGCTGAATGGATGAGAGTAGCACAGAGCTGAAACTGTCTCAGTTTGGATTGAAATTTATATCCACAATTTGAAGTAATTTTACAAAATTGGGTGCTTCAAAAGAAATAAAGAGTGAATGAAAAAAAAGAAATCCAACATGGAAAGACATTAAAAGATAAGAAACTAAGATCTTACCTTCAAGAGCTTCCAAAAGAGATTGAAACAAGGAGGAGGCAAAAGATGGGGTTGAATGGTTAACACTTTGTACTATCAGGAGCAAAAACATGGAGGGGGACATTCATCATACGCTTTAAGCAGACCATTAGCTTTAGACCATTGCATAAAAAATTAAAATTAGGATGGTGAAAAGAGATGAATGGAATACTCTATATCATTGAAAGATTGTTGCTCAAGCAATGAAGAAGTGGTTGAGAGACAAGGGTTCATGATCCACTAGCAAGATATAAAATTTTTTGGCAAAGGTAGGGAGAGAATCAGCCGCCCAATGATCCATTTCCTACATTTCTCATTTCTCACAGAGAATCTAAAAGGGAGATTAAAATTCTAGATTTGAGATCATTTCTCACGAAGATTTGTAAAAAGGGAGATTAAACTTCTCGATTTCAGAGAAAACTAGAGAGGAAATTTTTGGGGAGAGAGATGAACAACCGAAAAAGAGAAGAAATAAAGCTAAAGGTTGAAAATGCAAGAAGAGGGAGAGAGTGAGTGATGTTGCTTAGTGAAACAAGCTTGATCAAGGCAAAAGTAAAAGGAGAAGCTGGCGATTGGATGATAGTAGCCCATAGTTAAAGGAGTCAAATAATTGAAATTTATATCCACGAAATAATTTTACAAAATTTGGTGCTTCAAAAGAAATAAAGAGTGGATGAAAAAGAAGAAATTCGATATGGAAAGACATTAAAAAAAAGGAAGGAGGGAGACATTCATCTATTAGGAAGTTGTGGGGGTGAGTTTGAGTTTCAACTACGAATACTAGGTGGGACACGAATTTGAATTGAAAGTAAAGATACCCTATATTATGCCAATGAACAAGGCCCACTTTTTGTGATGATCACCACAATTGTAAAAAGGAAGAGAATTGTGTAAAAGGATAGAGAACTGAGGACAAAGGTAATGATAGGTGTGTATCAACAGAGGCAGAGGCAGAGGAAGAGGGATGGTACCCCACTAGGTGAGTATCAACAAAGGTGAGGAAGGGGAAGGACCCCCACTCGGTGTGTACCCCCCTCCTTGCGGTTTCATCTCCTTCCTTTTTTCTATTTTTCATCGGTTTCTATATCTTTTTGTGGCTTTCTCTCTTACATGTAGTGATAACTTGTTGTTTCATCTCCTTTCTTTTTCTCTTTTTCATCCGTTTTTGTTTTTGTTTGGTTTTTTTTTTTTTGCTTTCTCTCTCTCTCCTTTCTTTTTATGTTTTTCATCCGTTCTCTTACATGTAGTGGTGTGGCCTTCTCTCTCTCCTTTCTTTTTTGAGTTTTACATCGGTTTTTGTTCTTTTGCATGGTTTTCTCTCTTACATAGCAGTGAAGAGCTCTACACTACGCTACAACTTTGACTTTCACATCAATCTCTCTAGGCGTTACTTCTAGCCCCCTTTTTGTAGCTTTCTCTCTTACATGTAGTGATGTACGCAAGGTTATATATTGTAAGCGGTTGTTATCTCTCTCTTGCTTGCTTATATAACATCTCTTTCAAAAATCTCTCTCTACCCTCATTTTCTAAAACCTTCTTTTAAAACTGAGGCTAGAGGCTCGATCATACGTCGCTTGGCCCGACGCAAGAATAAATTGGCTTAACTCACTTATCATTGGAAAGTGAGTGCCGCACAATCGCACGCTGGCTTCAAAAGTGCGATTGTGTCAAGAACTGCTCTACACTACACTGCACCTTTGACTTTCACCTCAACCCCTTTTTGTGCACCTTTGACTTTCACCTCAACCCCTTTTTGTGGCTTTCTCTCTCTCAACCCCTTTTTGTGCACCTTTGACTTTCACCTCAACCCCTTTTTGTGGTTTTCTCTCTTATATGCAGTGATGAACTGCTCTACACTACACTGCACCTTTGACTTTCACCTTAATCTCTCTTGGCGTTATTTCTAGCCCCTTTCTCATATTTCTGTTTCATATAGTTACTTGTGGCCCCTTTCCTGTATTTCGCTCTCACTTGTTTCCATTTCCCATTTTTCACGTGTTTTCGTCTTCCCATATTTCTGTCACGTGTTTTCGGCTGCTTTCCCATATTTCTCTATCGGGTGTTTCAGTTCCCGTTTTCCATATTTCTCTATCGGGTGTTTCAGTTCCCGTTTTCCATATTTCTCTCACGTGTTTCAGTTCCCATATTTCTCTCACATGTTTGAGTTCCCATATTTCTCTCACATGTTTCAGTTCCCATATTTCTCTCACATGTTTGAGTTCCCATATTTCTCTCACATGTTTCAATTCCCGTTTTCCATATTTCTCTCACGTGTTTCAGTTCCCGTTTTCCATATTTCTCTCACGTGTTTCAGTTCCCGTTTTCCATATTTCTCTTACACGTGTTTCAGTTCCCGTTTTCCATATTTCTCTTACACGTGTTTACTGCCCATCTCCCATATTTCTCCCTATGGTTACATGTGTTAGATGAAAGTGTCCCACATTGGTTAATTTAGGGAATGATCATGGGTTTATAATCTAAGAATACACTCTCCATTGGTTTGAGGCCTTTTGGGGGAGGCCAAAGAACTCCAAAAAGAAAAAAGGAGTCAAGCCTCCTCGAAGGTACGAATTGGAGTCGAGCCTCGATTAAGGGGAGGCGTACTTTGTTCGGGGAGGTGTTAGATGAAAGTGTCCCACATTGGTTAATTTAGGGAATGGTCATGGATTTAGATGAAAGTATCCCACATTGGTTAATTTATGGAAGAATACACTCTCCATTGGTGTGAGACCTTTTGGGGTGTAAAAGGATAAAGACTTGAGGGCAAAGGTAGAGGAAGGGGGGTGTGTACCCTCTCCTCTGAGTCCTCGCTTCATTATAGTTACTTCCGACCCCTTTTCCTTTCTTTTTCTAATCTCACTTTGTGGCTCTCTCTCACTTTGAAATTGGGGGTGATGAACTCTTCACTTTTGACTTTCACCTCAATCTAGATTGTCCCTCTCCACTTTTCACTTTCACCTAGCTAGCCCCTTCTCCCAAATTTTTCTCTCATCTCCAAAATTTTTCTCTCATCCCACACAATTTTAACAGTGTTTCTACTCGTGGCATTACATGCAGTGATGAACTGAGTCAACCTAACCTCCCTAGCATGTTGATACTTCTGCTCCTTTTCCGAATTTCTCTCTAATCTCACACAATTTCTCTCACTTTGAAACTTGGAACATTACATGCCGTGATTAATTGCACCTTTGACTTTCACTACAATCTCACTTGTGGTTACTTTTGGCCCCTATCCAGAGATTTCTCTCTCATCTTACACCATTCAAATCTTAAACTAATTTTGTATAAAGAAATTAGTTGAGATTCAGATCTCTTTTAATTTTTTAGGTTTTAAAAAATTAAATTGTGATGTTACCCTTCAATTTTTCAAGAAAATTTAAAAAATACTTTTAAATTGAAAATACGTTAGTTTGGGATGAAATAGTAAATTTTCTTTTTTAAAAAATACTTTAAACTTAAAGTTTCAAAAAGACCATTAAACTTTAAAAAATGTTCTAAAGGTACTCTTGAGTTTTTAAAAATTTGGAGCTAATCTATAAAATGTCAATAGATCGTACAAAAATTAAAATTTTCTTATAAAACGTGAAGAGTGTTAATGTTACTTTTAAAATTTCATGAATATTTTTAAACCTTTTTAAAAGTTGAAGTGTATTAATGAATGGTATTTTTGAAACACCATTAAAATTGTTATTTATATATTTGAAAGTCTATGGATAAAGTATAGACATATTATTAATTTTGTTTATTTTATTCTCATAATTAATAAAAATAGATTTAATTTTGAATTTAATTAGGTATAAATAATAAGATTAAATTAGGGTTTGATCAATGGTTAAACTCTTTTTCCTCTTTTTCCTCTATAAATAATAATATCCAATGAATGAGAGTGTGGGTTAAAAATGATTAAAATTAAAAATAGAATTAAGTGCCGAAGTTAATAAATCCTTCTCCACATTTTTCTTTTCTTTTTATAAGTTTTTCTGTTATTTTTTTTAATTATATTATTAAGTTCAGATTTTGATTTATTTTTTACAACTACTGTTTTAGGAATTTCTTTACAAAACTCGGAAGATATGAAATAAATTGTGTTTACTTCTTTCACTCATTTTTTAACAAAATATAATTATAATTATTTTATGATTTTGAATTCTAGAATAATTTTTTTTTTTATATATTTGAATGGTTTGAAAATAGTTTATCGTATTTCTTTTTATTAGATATTTCTTAAATAGGTAAAATTACATTTAACACCTAGCTTGTTGAGAGCATTAAGAGAACTTGCGACGTCGTTCCACATTCCAAACGACGTGATCTGGTATTACGGGAAATATAATATTCCTTCCGTCTTCCATTATCCTCATGAGCTATTGTATGTCCAAAATTGGTAGGTTTTAAGTAACATGTAACTCTCTTCTTCTTGTTTGTTCTTTTTATGTCATCCGTTGATTTCTTTCCTTCGAAGTATGAAGCAACTAGGATTTCATGGGAATTCATTGGCTTATTTTGCACTTTTTCGTTATAGCTCATAACTTCATAGTTAATACTTCCTATTATTATTACTAGCTGCATCGGTGGACTGAGACAAAGCAACAATGTTATCGTTTTGGATACCGATAGATTCTTTTCCAGATTTGGCTTTATGGGTTAGCTTGACTATGTTTATGTTATTGTGATACACGTGTTGCCATACATATTTGAGATCATCCTTAGAAATAGGTTTCTGAAGAAAATAACACACTCCTTCTGCCAATGCTTTCGTAGCTACCTTTAAGCTCATCGCTGAAGACATTACTGCCCGACAACTAAATAGCTTGAGAATAATGAAGACATTTAATTGAATAAGATAGTAAAGCAAAATTGAGTTTACAAAGGACAACAATATTCATCTTAAGGAGGACGTGCAATAACGAAAAACTGTCCATATCAGGCATGCTACCGTTAACCATATCAGGCACACTAAGTTCATAGAAAAGGAAAAACAAAAATTTAAAACCGAAGGATATTAGGGTTTAGGGTTTGTGAACCAACAAACTAATTATACTTTTAAGAAAATTAATAGATAATAGATCATATACATACTTAATTTGTCGTATTGAAACATAAACAAGGAATGCATTCATATCTTATACTTTTAAGCTCTGAATTTATTTCTAATTATGAGAAAAAGGAAGAGAAGAAATAGTTTTGAGAGAAAGGAGATAAAACTTCTAGATTTGAAGAAACAAAGAGGCTAATTTTGGGGAGAGAGATAAACAACCTAAAAAGTGCAGAGACAAACTTTTAGTTTTGAGAGGAGCTAAGGGGAAATTTTGGGGAGAAAGATTAACAACCCAAGAACCCAAGAAGAGCAGAAACAAAATTAAAGGCTTAACATGCAGACAGACACAAAGGTGACACAAACACCAAACACAGACACAGAAGGAGACACATAGAGAGTCAGCAACGGTGCTTGGTGCTTAGTGAAACGGGACTCATCAAGGCAAATGCATGAGGAGAAGTGATAATTGCTAAATAGATGAGAACAAAGAGTGAATGAAGAAAAAATCTGAAATGGAAAGGCATTAAAAGAGAAGTAAGTTAGACCTTAAATTTGAGAGCTTCCAAAAGTTGGTAGAGGCAAAAGATAGGGTTGAATGGGCAACACCTTACATTACCACCAGCAAAAACAACATGGGAGGTGGGACATTCATCAAACCCGGAGAGGGTAATGACAAAGTAGGAAGTTGTAGGGTGAATTTGAGTTTAAAGAAGAATATTTGGTGGCTACACAAATCTGAGTAGAAATGAGAGTGAGACAACACATATTATGCCAATTTTTAGATGGATAAAGATGAATAAGGCCTAACCTTTTGTGATGATCACCCTGACTTTATGTGTACCCTCTCCTCAATCCTCCGTTTCATCTACTTCCTTTTTCTAATCTCACATTTTTCTATCTCTTTATTGCTCTCTCACTTTGAAACTGCATGCACATATGAATTTTTGGACTACATCTTTGACTTTCATCTCACTTATAGTTATTTCTCCCCCTATTTCGAGATCTCTCTAATTTCTCTCTCATCCTACACAAATTCAAATATTTAACTAATTTTGTATAAAGAAATTAGTTGAGATTTCAACTTCTTTTATTCTTATTCTTATTTATTTTTTTATTTCTTTATATTTTTTATTTTTGATCCTCACTTCTTTAAAATTTCTCTTTCAACCTTTAATTTTTTTTTTAAGCTAATAAGTTTTAAGTAATACCCTTGAATTTTTTAAGAAAAATTTAAAAATACTCCTAAATTAAAAAAACAGAAATACCCTATATGTTAGTATGTTAGTTTTAGATGAAAATTATTAATTTGTTTTTAAAAAATACTTTATGGGTTAGTTTTAGACTTAGGCCCAAATTTCATTGTGTTGTTTGATGGTGTTAATATAACACATGCGGAAGCAATTTGGATTAGGCACTTTTAGAACATCAATTATAGTAAATAACTAGCATGTTCATAAGTATTAAAACTTAATGAGTTTGAATACTAATTTTTTGTAGTTCAAATTTCTTTTTCCTTACGAACCGGTTTCGAACCACCACTAGTGTCTTCTCCACTATCCTCCGGCCTTAAAATGAGATTGTGGAATCCGGTGAGTGACTAAACTTGGGAGAGATTTTGTATGTATGAAGAGAGTGTTTGTGATAGGTTTTTCTCAAACAAGAAGATCTTTCATGTATTATGATCACTCTATTTATAGAGTCATGTTTGCATGCTCATTCAAAGTTGAGATCACCAAATTTTGACACTCAAAATTCCACTCAAATTTGTGGGGTTTATTTGGCAAGCATACAAGTTTGGTTAACCAAATTTTGACACCTCAAAATTCCACTAACATGTATTTTTCCATTAAATGAAGTCACCATTTTGACTTTCTTCATTTTGATTCAACATTCCATTTGAATTATTAATTTCAAATTAAAGTAATATTAAATGATTAATTAAACTATTTAATTAATATTTAATATTAATTCAAATGTCAATCCCAATTAATTTCGACATCTATTTGATTAAGATATTTAAATCTTATCTCAGATTCTCTCTTTGTGTTTAATTCGTAAATAAAACAAAAATGCAGTTAAATATATCGTATATATGTAACGCATTCTCCCTAATTTGAATTCGAACACTTCGAACTCACTCGTCACGTTGTTCTATGGTTTAGTCCGATATGAGCTAGCAGAGGGATCTAATGGACCGATAGATCATGGGCTCCAACGATCCAAGATTAACCGGTTAAACTCATTAACCTTGTTAACCAACATTTGTTAACTACTAAGACATTCCACTATAGCCTAGTAGTTGCACTCCCCTCACTATAGATATATTTATGTCCATTTGATATAACCATTATTAGTAAGTTGATCCTTCACATGTTGTTCCTAACTAGAGTTGGGTCAATTTACTGTTTTACCTCTAAAGTTACTTCTTGTTTCTTATGTCTCACTGATCCTCTAATGAACAATTGGATTGTGGTCCAACTAGTAAACCGAATCCCTCTCAAGCCAATGAGAGGGTGGGGCCCCTTGTTCAAGACATGAAATCAGTACTTAAGGGAACTACCTCTCTTCTATCCCTAAAAGTGGGTAGGAAAGAATTTCATCTTGCACCCCACGTCCCTAGCTATTTACCCAGTCTTACCCCTGAAATGGGAGGCCTATTGAGTCGGCGAACTTGAGCCATTCTCACCCATGCAAATATAAGGATAATTCCGAATAAACAGGAGTTCATGGTTAGCTCAGGATTAAGATCAAGTTACCTAGGTCATCGAATGAAAAGAAAATCAGTCTCAACAGTAAACGACATTATAAAGTGAGAGTGATTTTCTTCATGGTTCGATCTTATGCAATACTCATTGCATAGGATGCCCCCACTCACATGTCTCCACATGTACAATTTTAGTGATCACATTGTTTATATCATATACAAAAGTGGGCTGCATCCATAGTGTCCTCAGAATAAGGTACTCAGTCTTATCCTTATACTATAGATCATTTTGACTATATACTTGAACTTGATCAACTCTTATGTCTCTACATATAGTTCAAGTAATCATACTATAGCCAGAGTGTTCTTAGTTTATTGGATTTAGATTAATGATCGTAAAGTTCACTTTATTCAATAATAATCTTTACTGAATAAACAACAATAATAACTTTATTGAAAATAGAATATGTTTTTGTTTACAAACTATGAGTTTTAAGACATAAAACCCAACATTGCTATGTACACTATTGCTTAAATAATGAAGTCAAATGCTTGAAGAATGGTTCATGATCCACAAGTATGAAAGAAGAAGATTAAATTTCTAGATTTAAGAGAATTTGGAGAGCAAATTTTGGGGGAGAGAAATGAACAACCCAAAAAGGAGAAGAGACAACTAAATTTGAGAGAAGTTGGGGAGCAAATTATGGAGGAGAGAAATGAACAACAAAAAGGAGAAGAGATAAAGCTAAATACTCAACATGCAGAAACAAGACATATATGAATAAGATGAAGAAGAGAGTAAAGAGAGCAAGTGACTGTGAAACAAACGGCGCTTCATCGAGGAAAAAGCAAGAGGAGAAGCTGGATTAATGGATGAGAGTAGTCCATTGCTAGTTGGAAGTGAAATTTATATCCTTAGTACTTTTACAAAATTGGGTGTTTAAAAGGAAACAGAAAATGACTGAATTCAGACATTAGAGAAATGTGTACAGAAAACTTTACAAAAATATGTAAAAAGATAGAGAATTTTATAGAAATGTGTAAAAAGACTGAGAACTTCATAGAAATGTGTAAAAAGACAGATAACTTTAGACAAATGTGTAAAAGGAAAGAGAAACCTGTAAAAGGATAAAGAACTTGGAAGGACAAAGATAGGGAAAAGGGGTGTGTACCCCCACCCTCTCCTCCCAGCCATCGCTTTCATCTCCTCTCTTGTTCTAATCTCACTTTGAAATTGGCTTTACATGCAGTGATGAATTGCTCTGTGCTTACTTTTGGCCCCTCTCTCATATTACTCTTTTATCCTACCCAATTCAAATTCAAATCTTGAACTAATTTCTTTGACTCTTTTTTTATCTTAGATTTCTATCTTATCACCACAATCTTGCTTGTAGTTACCTCTAGCTCCTTTTTTCCATTCCCTTTCTAATCTCAAGTTGTGGTTCCCCTTTCTCTTTCTAATCTCACCTGGTGGCTTTCTCTCTCACTCTGAAGGTGGAGCTTACATGCAGTGATGATATGGCTCTGTTCTTACGGGTCCCTCTTCACAAATTTCTCTCTCATCCCACACCATTCGAACTAATTTCTCTCTCATCCATCACAATTACTATTGTTATTTCTGTCTCTCTCCCCGGATTTTTCTCTCATTCTATACAATTCAAATATTAAACTAATTTCTTGACTTTCATCTCAATCTCGATTGTAGTTACTTCTATCCCCTTTTCCTTTCTTTTTTTCTAATCTCACTTTGTGGCTTTCTCTCTCATTTTGAACGGGAGCTTTGTGATGAACATGTGATGATCTCTCATTACATGTGATAACTCTGATTACATGTGATAACTCCACCTTTGACTTTCACTTAGTGTCTTGCCCCTCTTCTCAAATTTCTCTACCTTTTCACTCTCACCTAGCCTTACTTCTGGCTCTTATTCCCAAATTTCACTCTTTATCTCACACAATTCAAATCTTTGAACTAATTTTGGAAAGAGAAGTTAGTAGAGATTCAAACTTTAACTTTTTATGTCCTTTGAATGTTCCCCTCATTCAAAATTAATAAAAAAAAAATACTCTTTTATTTTGTTTAAAATATTAAGTTTGATGTTACTCTTCTATTTTTTAATTTTTAAGAGAATTTCAAAAATACTCTTAAATTAAAAAAAAAAAAATCAGTTGCACTTGGATGAAAAAACATTAATTTTTTTTTTCAAAAATATCAATTTAAAAAAAAATAAAAAATATCATTAAACTTTCGAAAATGTTTTAAAAGTATCCTTGAGTTTTTAAAAATTTGGATATAATCTATGAGATGTCAATTGATCAGAGATAATCTATAAGATGTTGATAGATCATAAAAAAAAAAAAAATGCTACTTTTAAGGTTTCATTAGTAGTTTTTAAACATAATAGTAATACTAAGTGTCTTTTTGCACTTTTATTTAAAAGTTGAAACGTATCAATGAATGGTATTTTTGAAACACACTTCAAAGTTCAAAAGTATTTTTTAAATAAACTATATTTTTGAACTTTTTTAATTTAAAGTTGGTGAAAGTCATATTTTTTTTAGATATATTAGACATATTTTTATTAATTTAATATTTATTTTATTCTGAAATTTATTTAATTTTAATATTTCAATTTTTTATTAAAACTCATTTTATTTTGAATTTGATTAGGTATAAATAACATTAAATTAGGGTTTAACTAATGGATCCAACCTCTTTTCTCTTCATAAATAATATCCAATGAGGGTATAGGTTAAAAAATGATTAAAATTAAAAATAGAATTGAGTGTACGAGTTAGTTGAGAGATTTTCTTTTTATCCAACCCAAACATTTAGATGGGTTGGATTGGTACCCAAAAAATATTCATGAAATTAAAAAACAATAAAAATGGTTATTTTAAAGATACTCTATACAACAAAAATTCAAAATTAAAAAGAAACTATATAAATTATGATATAATAATATTATTACAAATACATAATAAATAAATCAAAAATGATTATTTTACTTTGTATAACCAAATTAAAAAATATATATATAAATTGTGATATAATAATGTTATTACAAATAGATAATAAATACATTATTATCCATGTGAATTTCATAAACCCAAACTCCATTTAGTTTCTTTCAAGACTACACTTATATATTGCCACATGTTACCATAGACGAAAAAAAGAAAAAAAAGAAAAAAGAAAAAAGAAAAAAGCATAACATTAGCTTTAGACCCTTGCCTTCACCATTGAAAGAATCTGCTCAATCAATGAAATCAAGAGCTTGAGAGACAAGGGTAACCATCAAGATATGAAGATATCAATATGTAAGAAGGGAGATTAAAATTCTAGATTTGAGAGAAACCGAGAGAGCAGCTAAAAGGCCAACATGCAAGAAGAGGGAGAGAGAGTTAGTGACGATGTTTAGTGAAACAAAGCTTTAGTAAGGCAAAAGCAAAAGGAGAAGCTGGTGATTGAATGATAGTAGCCCATAGTTACAAAATTTGGTGCTTCAAAAGAAACAAAGAGTGGATGAAAAAGAAGAAATACGATATGGAAAGACATTGAAAGAAAAGGAAAGAGGGAGACATTCATTAAACATGGCTAAAAGCTCAAGATGCGAGAAGAAGGAGAGAGAGTTAGTGACGGTGAAATCGAGCTTCATCAAGGCAAAAGCAAAATGAGAAGCTGGCGATTGGATGACAGTAGCCCATAGTTACAAAATTTGGTGCTTCAAACGAAACAAAGAGTGGATGAAAAAGAAGAAATCCGACATGGAAAGACATTAAAAGAAAAGGAAAGAGGGGGACATTCATTAAACACGTAGAGGGTAATGACAAAGTAGGAAGTTGTAGGGGTGAGTTTGAGTTTCAATGAAGAATACCTGGTGGATACACGAATCTAAATTGAAATGAAAGACATCATATATTATGTCAATTAATAAGACCCACTTTTTTTTTATGATCGTCACATCTGTGATAAGACAGAGAACTATGTAAAAGAATAGAGAACTTCACATCTCTAATAGGAAGGGGGAGGGTACCCCCACATGGTGTGTACCTTCCTTACCTCCCGTCCTCGTGGTTTCATCTCCTTTCTTTTTCTGTTTTTCACCACTTTTGTTCTTTTTGTGGCTTTCTCTCTTACATGCAGTGATGACTACATTACATTGCATCTTTCCCCGGTTTCTCTTACATGTTTCTTACCTGATTTCTCCGGTTTCTCTCTCACGTGTTAACAGCCCGATTTCTCAGATTTCTCTCTTACATGTTTTCGACCTAATTTCCCAGATTTCTCTCTCACGTGTTTCTGGCCCGATTTTCTAGATTTCTCTATCACGTGTTTCTGGCCTTTCCAGATTTCTTCACAGGCGTTACATGTAGTGATGAACTGAGTCAACCTAACCTCCATCGTTTGTCGATATTTCTGCTTGAGTCAACCTAACCTCCATCGCTTGTCGATACTTCTACTTGAGTCAACCTAACCTCCGTCCCCCTTTCCCAGATTTCTCTTTCACGTGTTTCTGGCCTTTTTCAGATTTCTCCATGGGCGTTACATGTATTGATGAACTGAGTCAACCTAACCTCCTCTTGTCGATACTTCTGCCTGAGTCAACCTAACCTACATCTGGTTTCGATACTTTTGCCCCTCTCCCAAATTTCTCCACTGTGTTACATGCAGTCAACCTAACCTTAGTCCCTTATTGATACTTTTGCCCCTTTCCCAGATTCCATGTAATGCACCCACTTTCACCTCAATCTTGCTTGTGGTTACTTTAGCTCCTATCCCCACATTTCTCTTGATATCTCTCTCATGCTACACCATTCAAATCTTGAATTAATTTTGTATAGAGAAATTAGTTGAGATTCAAACCTTCTAACTTTTTATGTCCTTGCAATGCTCCATTCATTAAAAATTAATAAAAATACTCTCTATTTTGTTTAAAAAATTAAGCTTTGATGTTACCCTTCAATTTTTTTAAGAAAATCTCAAAAATACTTTAAATTAATATATATATATATATATGTGGTTGTCTTAGTTTTAGATGAAAATAATTAGTTTTTTTTTATTAGAAAATACCCTTATCTTTCAAAAAAGTTTAAAAAATATCATTAAACTTTCAAAAATGTTTCAAAAGTACCCTTGAATTTTTAAAAATTTGGAGCTAATTTATGAGATGCCATAGATCGGAAAAAAATTAAATGGTGAAGGGTGTTAATGCTATTTTTTAGATTTAATGACTATTTTTTAAACATAACACAACTGATGAGTATTTTTTATTATTTTTTTTAAGTTGAAGTGTATTAATGAATGATATTTTTGAAACGCCATTCAACGTTTCAAAAATATTTTTTGAAATAAACTATATTTTTTTAATTATTTTAATTTAAAATTGTTATTTATACTTTTAAAAGTTTAGAGTATTTTTGAGATAATATTTATGGATGAATAAAAATAGATTTGGTTTTAAATTTGATTAGGTATAAATAATAATAATATCCAAGGAGTGAGAGTGGGGTAAAAAATTATTAAAATTAAAGATAGAATTAAGAGGTGCCGTTAATAAATCCTTCTCCACATTTTTCTTTTCCTTTTTTTTTTTATAAGTTCTTCTTATTTGTTTTACTTTAATTGTTTTTATTATATTATTAAGCTCATATTTTGATTTTTTTTTGTTACCACCAGTATTTATAAACTTCTTTATATTAAATTTATGAAATTTTATCAAAATTATTTTTTGATAGGAAATAAATTGGATTCACTCTTACATTTGACATATTTTATTGTTCGAAAGTTAGACTATTATAATGAGCCACACGAGCCGATGCAAGCCGCACATAAGCCACACGAAATGTTGACGACGTTGTGATGAGTCGAAAGTGTGCCTGGGCTTGGGCCACTATTTGGGTAGTTGATGGATTGGACTATGGGTAGGAAAAAAAAAATGAGAGAGTAAATTTTGGGGGATAGATGAACCAAAAAAGAAGAGACAAAGCTAATAGCTCAACATGCACAAACACAGATGATAAGAAGAAGAGAGAGAGAAAGTGACAGGGGATTAGTGAAATGGAGCTTCGTCAATGCAAAAACAATAAGAGAAGCTCCCAATTTTTTAATGGATGAGAGTAGCACAATTTTGCTAAAAGAGTCTTAGTTGGAGTTGAAATTTGATTTGATGGTTAAACCTTTTATCTTAATTCTTAAGACTCTTCAACCTAAAAACATTGAGCACATTATAGAAGTAAAACATACCTATTTATTGATTGATTTCAACTAGAAAGTTTTCTGCATTGTTATTGATAAAGCTATATGGACCACTTCTGTTTTTTAGAACAGTGTTCCTTAGCCACTTGCTGTATTTATCTACATCACTCAGATTAAAATCGCTGTCAAAGTCATGTGGATCGTCTTCTAAAACATTTAAGAGATAATCATAATATGCTAATTGTTGTTGGCTTCCTACATTTCCAAAATTAGCCCTGACAAGGCTGGTCACCTTTTTCTTGAATCATTGATAGAGCAATAGATCCTAATCTAGTGATCCTAATTGAAAATTACAAAAATAAAATAAAATTAAAAAATAAAATCATGTCATAAACACTAAGTTCATAGAAAAGGAAAAAAAAAAGCTTAAAGCTGAAGGATATTACTATAACTAGTCCCATAAATGAACCAACAAACCAATTATACTTTGAGAAAATGGATAGATAATAGATTAGATACACACCTAATTTGTCTTATTGAAACATAAACAAGGAATAGATTTATATCTTAACTTTTATGCTCTGAATTTATTTCTAATTCCCACGAAAAGACAAAGAAGAAATTGAGAAGATGGGACTGCGCTCAATCATTAAGAAAATATCCTTATATGGAAACATAGTATTAAATAAAAACATCACAACAACATCCATAACAATTTCTCAAGCTCAAACCCCATCATACATCTACTACTAAAATGCATTGAGTTTTTTTTTTTTTTAAGGATTGCAACATTTATTCTGATACAAAAAGAAGTATTACATTAACTTTAGACCGT
Source organism: Cucurbita maxima (assembly GCF_002738345.1). NCBI lineage: Eukaryota > Viridiplantae > Streptophyta > Magnoliopsida > Cucurbitales > Cucurbitaceae > Cucurbita > Cucurbita maxima. The sequence goes on along the minus strand of NW_019272028.1, from coordinate 5,594,842 downwards.
TGCTTAAAAAATTAAAATTAGGATGGTGAAAGAGATTAATGGAAATATTGTGATGCTATGTACCATTATAAGACGCTAAGCAATGAACTCAAGTGCTTGAGAGATAACATTTCATGATCCACCACCAAGATATGAAGATTTTTGGCGAAACTAAGGAGACAATCAAGGACCCAATAACCCATATTGTGCACCATTTCCTTTGGAGAGTCTAAGAGAAAAGAGATTAAACTTCTAGATTTGAGAGAAACTAAGAGGACAAATGTTGGAGGAGAGAGATAAACAACCTAGAAAGAGCAGAGACAAACTTCTAGTTTTGAGAGGAGGTAATGACAGATTTTGGAGGAGAGAGATGAACAACCCCAAAAAAGAGTAGAAATAATGTTTAAAAGCTTAACATGCAGAGACAAAGTTAAAAGTTCAACATGCAGAGACATAGACACAGAAGGTGACACAGACACAGAAGGAGACACATAGAAAGTCAGCAACATTGCTTGGTGCTTAGTGAAATGGGGTTTCATCAAGGCAAAAGCAAGAGGAGAAGGTGACAATTTATAAATAGATGAGAAGAAAGAGTGAATCAAAAAGAAGAATTCTGAAATGGAAAGGCATTAAAAGAGGAGGAAGTCTGAACTTAAATTTGAGAGCTTCCAAAAGTTGGTAGAGGCAAAAGATGGGGTTGAATGGGCAACACCTTACATTACCGCCAACAAAAACATGGGAGGTGAGACATTCATCAAACACATAGAGGGCAATAACAAAGTAGGAAATTATGAGGTGAATTTGAGTTTAGAGGAGAATACATGGTGGCTACACGAATTTGAGTAGAAATGAGAGTGAGACAGCACATATTATGCCAATTTTTTGATGGATAAAGATGAACAAGGCCCAACTTTTTGTGATGATCACCATAGAATGGAGAACCGAGGACAAAGTGAGAGGATGGGGGAGGATACCCCCACTGTGTGTACCCTCCCCTCAATCCTCGGATTCATCTACTTTCTTTTTTTAATATCACAGTTTTCTCTCTCACTTCAAAATGAGGATTTACATGCAGAGATGAAGACTACACCTTTGACTTTCACCTCAATAGCCTTTGTCCTGGCCCCTGTTCCGAGATCTCTCTCTTTCACCTCAATAGCCTTTGTCGTGGCCCCTATTCCTAATCTCTCTCTTGATTTCTCTCTCATCTGACGCAATTAAAAGAAAATTAGTTGAGATTCAAACCTCTTTTTATTTGTTTTATTTTTTTTTCCTCCCCTCATTTAAAATTAATAAAATTTCTCTTTCAAATTTTTATTTTTATTTTGTTTAAACTAAAAAGTTCATGAGCAAATTTGGGGGAGAGAAATGAACAACCCAAAAAGAAGAGGAGGAGAAAAGACAAAGCTAAATGCTAAACATGTAGAGACACAAACGTAGACGATGAAGAAGAAGAAGAGAGAGTAAGTGACGGTGCTTAGTGAAACAAACGGGGCTTCATCAAGAAAAAAGAAAGAGAAGTTGGAAATTGCTTAATGGATGAATGTAGCCATTGCTAAAAGAGTTTTAGTTGGAATTGAAATTTATATTTTACAAAATTGGGTGTTTCAAAATAATCAAAAAGTGAATGAAAAGGAAGAAATCCGACATGAAAAGGCATTAAAAGAAAAGGAAGTAAGATCTTACCTTCGAGAGCTTCCAAAAAGGATTGAAACATGGACGAGGCAAGAAGTGGGGTTTAATGGGCAACACCTTGCAACATGAGGAGCGAAAACATGGAGGGGGACATTCATCGAACATGGAGGGGGACATTCATCGAACACGTAGAGGACAATGACAAAGTAGGAAGTTGTGGGGGTGAGTTTGAGTTTCACCGGAGAATACTTGGTAGGTACACGAATATGAGTAGAAATGACACTAAGAAAGTATAGATTATGCCAATTTTTAGATGGATAAAGATGAACAAGGTCCTACTTTTTGTGATGATATCCATAACTGTAAAAGGACAAAGAACGTAGAATAGAGGACAATGGGGTAAAGGAGGGGGAATGAGAGTCCTCAATTTCATCTCCTTTCTCTAGGGTAAAGGGGAAAGAGAACTCTATTTCATCTCCTTTCTTTTTCTAATCTCACCATTTTTTTTAAAACTTGTGCTATACATGCATTGATGAACTCATTTGCAGTTTTGACTTTCATCTCCTCCGGGTCGTTCCTTCTAGCCTTTATTCCAAGATTTCTCTCATCTCACTTAATTTAAATCTTGAACTAATTTTGGGTAAAGAAATTAGTTGATATTCAAACTTCTTTTAACTTTTTTTTATAGCCGTTCCACTCATATAAAATTAATAAAATTATTCTTTCAACTTTGTATTTTGTTTGAAAAAATAAATTTTGTTGTTACATTTTGATTTTTTAAGAAAATCTCGAAAATACTTTTAAATTAAAAAATATATATGGTTGCCATTAGTTTTGGATGAAAAATAGTTAATTTTTTTTTCTAAAAAACCTTAAATTTTCAAAAAAAAAGTTTCAAAAATATCATTAAACTTTCAAAAATGTTTCAAAAATACCCTTGAGGTTTTTAAATTTGAAGATAATTTATGAGATGTCTACCCACCATGGACAGGCAGTAAATAGAAAATTAAAATTTTCTTATGAAGGTGCAGGGTGTTAATATTACTTTTAAAATTTAATGAGTATTTTTAAATACAAATTCATTTGTTGGGTGTCACTTAAGTTCAAGCCTAATGAAATCCAATTTTACCCTACTACCGAAATTGATTATAGAACATATTTATCATGCTATAGCCACCTAAAATAACTTAAAAAGCCCTAATTCAAACTTATTTTAATCTAAAATATACTAAAGTTATATGAAACAACTAGAATTGACCATGCACAACTTAAAATATATTTGAATTGGACATGGAAAGTTTAAATTGACTAAACCAAAATTGAAACAATTGAACCAAGTAGATGGAAAGTTAGATGACTACAACAAGTCAAATGAGCAAGCTTAAATTGATTGAACCCAAGCTAAAATAATTAAACCGAGATGATCGAAAGTTAGATGACTACAACGAGCCACACTACCTAAGAATCCTGCTTGGGTGGCTGCCATGGATGAAGAAATTCGAGCGTTACAACAAAATGATACTTGGACTTTGGTTCCTAGCCCTGCCAAACACCAACATCGTGGGTTCTAAATGAGTGTTTCGTATTAAATATTTGCCTGATGGATCCGTTGAGCGTTTCAAGGCTCGTCTTGTTGCCAAAGGTTATACTCAGGTTCCTGGTCTTGACTACACTGACACTTTCAGTTCGGTTGTCAAAGCTGTCACTGTCCGTGTTGTGCTTTCTATTGCAGTCACAAATAAATGGCCTCTTCGACAACTTGATGTCAAGAATGCTTTTCTCAATGGAACTCTTATTGAACGTGTTCATATGGAACAACCTCCAGGGTATATTGATCCTCGATTTCTCACTCATGTTTGTCTATTAAAGAAAGTCCTATATGGCTTAAAGCAAGCTCATCGTGCTTGGTTTCAGCGTTTTAGCTCATTTCTTCTCACACTTGGGTTTTCTTGCAGTCGCGCTGACACGTCCCTTTTTGTCTTTCATCAGCAATCTAACCTTATCTATTTGCTTCTTTATGTTGATGACATTATTGTTACCGGCAACAACTCATCTCTTATTGACAGCTTTACTCGCAAGCTTCATTCTGAGTTTGCTACCAAAGATTTGGGTTCTCTCAGTTACTTTCTTGGTCTTGAAGCTTCACCCACTACTAATGATCTCTTTATTAGTCAGTTAAAATAAGCTCGAGATATTCTTACTCGTGCTCATTTGCTCGATAGCAAACCAATTCACACTCACATGGTTGTTTCTCAACACCTGACTGCTGATGGTTCTTCTTTCTTTGATCCTACTCTCTACAGATCTCTTGTTGGCGCCCTTCAGTACTTGACTATTACGCGTCTAGATATTGTCTATGCTGTCAATTCTGTTAGTCAATTCTTGCATGCCTCTACTGCAGATCACTTTCTTGCTGTCAAACGTATTCTTCGCTATGTCAAAGGAACACTCCACTTTGGTCTTCCTTTCGTCCATCCACTGTTCCTAGTACGCTAGTCGCTTATTTGGATGCTGACTGGGCTGGTTGTCCCGATACTCGTCGTTCTACATCCGGCTATTCTATTTATCTTGGTAACAATCTCATTTCTTGGAGTGCCAAGAAAGTGAATCTGAGTATCATGCTCATGCCACAAATGCTGCTGAACTTCTTTGGGTTACACATCTTTTGCATGACCTCAAGGTTCCTATTTCATAGCAGCTCTTACTCTTATGTGGCAACAAAACTGCTATTTTTTTTTAGCTCTAATCCTGTTTCTCACAAGCGGGCCAAACATGTTGAACTAGATTATCATTTCCTTCGAGAACTTGTTATCGCTGGCAAACTTCACCCACAATATGTACCCTCTCATCTTCAAGTTGCTGACATCTTCACAAAGAGTATTTCTCGACCTCTCTTTGAATTTTTTAGATCTAAGTTTCACGTTCGTTCAAATCCGACGCTCAGCTTGCGAGGGATGTTAAGGATAGTTGACCGTTCATTATAAGGGAAATATATTGTATTCATTTTATTATTCTTTCCTTTTATCGCTATTTTCATATTATTTGTAATTTACCATATTTCTGTATTCTGTAAATGATTATAAATAAGAGAACTCTCACCACTATTTAGGAGTGGCGGATTCAACAAACATTCACAAGAATAATGAAGACATTTAATTGAATGAGATAGTAAAGCAAAATTGAGCTTACAAATGACATCAATATTTATCTTAAGGAGCACGTACAAGAACGAAAAATTGTCCATATGAGGCATGCTAACATTAACCATGAGAAGGTCAAACTGGTCACATTTTTCTTGAATCATTGATAGAGCAATACATCCTAGTATAGTGGTCGTAATCAAGTTTACAAAAATTAAAAAAAAAATTAAAAAATAAAATAAAATAAAAATTATGTCAGGCACACTAAATTCATAGAAAAGGAAAAACAAAATCTTAAAGCTAAAGGATATTACTCCAACTAGTCCCACAAATGAACCAACAAACCAATTATACTTTGAGAATATGGATAGATAATATATCAGATACACACCTAATTTGTCTTATTGAAACATAAACAAGGAATACATTCCTATCTTATACTTTTATGCTAATTTATTTCTAATTCCCATAAAAAGAAAAAGAAGAAATTGAGAAGAAGAGATTATGTTATATCGTTCAGAAAATATCCTAACATGGACACAACAACCATAAAAAAAACCTAATAAATTAGTTAAGAAATCAAAATAAAATAGTTAAGAAATTAATTTAACAGTTTTTTTTTCTTTTTGAGAAATTGTTGATTGATGACACCAACTATCCATAACAATTTCATAAGCTCAAACTCCATCATACATCTACCACTAAAATGCATTGAGTTTTTTTTTTTTAAGGATTGCAACATTTAACCAGATACAAAAAGAAGCGTTACATTAACGGTTGCTTAAAAAATTAAAATTAGGATGGTAAAAGAGATTAATGGAAATATTGTGATGCTATGTACCATTATAAGACTGCTGCCTAAGCAATGAACTCAAGTGCTTGAGAGATAACGTTTCATGCTCCACCACCAAGATATGAAGATTTTTGGAAAAACTGGGGAGAGAATAAGGGACACAATGACTTGTATCTTGCAACATTTCCTTTGGAGAGACCGAGAGAAAGGAGATGACCTATATCTTGCAACATTTCCTTCGGAGAGTCTGAGAGAAAGGAGATTAAACATCTAGATTTGAGAGAAACTAAGAGAGTAATTGTTGGGGGATAGAGATGAACAACCCAAAAAGAGCTGAGACAACGTTAAAAGCTTAACATGCAGAGACACAAACACAAAAAGTGACACAGACATAGAACGAGACACACAGAAAGTCTGCAATGGTTCTTGGTGCTTAGTGAAACGGGGCTTCATCAAGGCAAAAGCAAGAGGAGAAGGTGATAATTGATAAATAGATGAGAACAAAGAGTGAATGAAAAAGAAGAAATCTGAAATGGAAAGACATTAAAAGAGAAGGAAGTCAGACTTTAAATTTGAGAGCTTCCAAAAGTTGGTAGAGGCAAAAGATGGGGTTGAATGGGTAACACCTTATATTATCACCAGCCAAAACAACACGTAGAGGGCAATGACAAAGTAGGAAGTTGTGTGGTGAATTTGAGTTTAAAGGAGAATACTTGGTGGCTACACGAATCTAAGTAGAAATGAGAGTGAGACGACACATATTATGTCAATTTTTAGATGGATTAAGATGAATAAGACCCAACTTTTTGTGATGATCACCATAGAAGGGGGAACAAAGGACAAAGGGAGAGGAAGAGGGAGGATATCCCCTCTGTGTGTACTCTCCCCTCAATCCTCAGTTTCATCTACTCTTTTTTTCTAATCTTGCCATTTTCTATCTCTGTGTTGCTTTCTCTCACTTTGAAATGAGGCTTTATATGCAGAGATGAAGCTTGGACTACACCTTTGACTTTCACCTCAATAGCATTTGAGGTGACCCCTATTCCCAGATCTCTCTTGATTTCTCTCTCATTTCACACCATTCAAATCTTAAAAATTAGGTGTGATTTAAACTTCTTTTAATTTTTTTTCCTCCACTAATTTAAAATTAATAAAATTTCTCTTCCAACTTTTTATTTTTATTGTGTTTAAATTAACAAGTTTTAATAATAAAAAATCTAAAAAATATTTTTAAATTAAAAAAAAAAAAAAAACTTGTGTTGGATGAAAATCAATAATTTATATTTTAAAAATACCTTGAACTTCCATTAGAAAGTTTCAAAAATATCATTAAACTTTCAATAATGTTCTCTTGAGTTTTTAAAAATTTGGAGATAATCTATGAGAAGTCGATAGAAAATACAAAAAATTAAAATTTTCTTATAAAGGTGAATGAATGATGTTAATGCTATGTTTAAAATTTCATGAGTATTTTTTTTGATATAGTATTGATAGTAAGAATATTTTTTAAGTTTTTAAAAAAATTTCTTAAAAATTTTCTACTTTTTTTATATAATTTTTCTGTTATTTGTTTTATATGTTATTTAGTTTTTATATTTTGATTTTTTTCCTTTTATTTTCACCACCAATATTTTATGAATTTATTTATATTAAATTTATGAAATTTTCTCAAAACTATTTATGGATATGAAATAAATTGTGTTTACAAATTCTAAGAGTTTGAGAGAAGCTTGGAAGCAAATTTTGGGGAGAGAAATGAACGACCCAAAAAGGAGAAGAGGAGAAGAAACAAACCTAAAGGCTCGACATGCATAGAGACATGCATAGAGACAGACATAGATGAAGAAGATGATGAAGAAGAAGAGAGTAAGTGACGGTGCTTAGTGAAATGAACGGGGCTTCATCAAAGAAAAAACAAGAGGAGAAGCTGAAAATTGCTTAATAGATGAGAGTAGTTCCTTGCTAAAAGAGTTTTAGTTGGAATTGAAATTTATATTTTATAAAATTGGGTGTTTCAAAAGAAACAAAAAGTGAATAAAAAGGACGAAATCCAACCTCAAAATGCATTAAAAGAAAAGGGAGTAAGATCTTACCTTTGAGAGCTTTCAAAAGGGATTCAAACAAGGAGGCAAGAAGTGGGGTTGAATGGGCAACACCTTGCAATATGAGGAGCAAAAATATGGAGGGGGGACATTCACCAAACACGTAAAGGGCAATGACAAAGTAGGAAGTTGTGGGGTGAGTTTGAGTTTCAACGGAGAATACTTGGTGGGTACACGAATTTGAATAAAAATGACAATGAGACAGTATAGATTATGCCAATTTTTTTATGGATAAAGATGAACAAGATCCTACTTTTGGTGATGATAGTCATAACTCTAAGAGGACTAAGAACAGAGAACACAGAGGACAATGGGTAAAGGAAAGGGAACTCTAAGGTCCTCCCGTCTCATCTCTTTTTTTCTAATCTCACCATTTTCCGTTTCTTTGTGGCTTTCTCTCTTACTTTGAAACTTGTGTCATACATGAATTGCTAAGCACTTTTGATCTTACCTTCTAGCCCTAGTTCTCTCTCTTTTCATATTATTCAAATCTTGAACTAATTTTGGGTAAATAAATTAGTTGAAATTCAAACATATTCTAACTTGGTCTATTCCACTCATTTAAATTAATAAAAATATTTTTTAACTTTATATTTTGTTTGAAAAATAAGTTTGGTAGTTACCTTTTTTAAGAAATTTCTAAAATACTTTTAAATTAAAAAAAATTAATCTTACCCTTAGTTTTTGTTTTTTATGAAAATGGTTAATTTCTTTTTTTAAAATTACCCTTAAATTTTCAAAAAAAATTTAAAAAATATCATTAAACTTTCAAAGATGTTTCAAAAATACTATTGAATTTTTAAATTTGGAGATAATTTATGAGATGTCGACCACTATCTACCGTAAATAAAAAATTAAAATTTTCTTATAAAGGTAGAGGGTGTTAATACTATTTTTAAAATTTAATGAGTATTTTTAAATACAAATTGATTTATTGGACGTCACTTAAGTTCAAGACTAATGAAATCCAATTTTTCTCTACAACCATTAAAGATATAAAAAATTGATTATAGAACATATTTATCATGCTGCAACCACCTAATTTCTCTAAAATAAGCTCTAAATAGTGAGAAAAGCTTTCAACAAAAACGTAAGAAACAATAACTTGAAAAATTGTTGATCAAAAACTTATTTTGATCTAAAATATCCTAAAGTTATATGAAACAACTGGAAATGACCATGTGCTTGGCCAATTTAAAATAGACTTGAATCGGACATGGAAAACCTTAAATTGACTGAACCAAAATTGAAACAATTAAACCAAGTTGATCGAAAGTTAGATGACTACAACGAGCCGAACGAGCAAGCTTAAATTGATTGAACCCAAGTTGAAATAATTAGACCGAGATGATTGAAAGTTAGATGACTACAACGAGTCACTGCAAGACGTACATGAGCCAGATGAAACTTAGACGACACCGGATAGTTGTGATGAGACGAAGGTGTGCATGGGCTTGGGCCACTATTTGGGAAGTTGATGGGCTGGAGATTGGGAGTGAGGTGTCCAATAGGCTGGGCTTATTGGATCATAGCCTTTGGATTAGGATCATTGTAAGGCTTTACGCGTGGGTTTCTATTTATTTGTGGTTTTGGTTTGATGTGACCGGACAATCATGTTGTAATTAATTATTTAATTTTTTTATAATAATTTTAATAATTTTATTTCTTTGAGAAAAAAGGATAGATAATTGGCCTGGTAGAAACTTAAACAAAGAAGGGATTCATATATACTCACAATTTATTTCTAATTCTCCTTGAGCAAAAATGACTTACCTCTAATGTTAACATTTCCCTTTCTTTTTCGATAAAAATCTTTTTCCTCTTTTGCTTCAGAGACAAGGGTTCATGATCCACCCCAAGATTTTTTACAAAATTAGGGAGAGAAACACAGACCCAATGATCCATCTGTCCCACATAGAATCTGAAAAAAGAAGATTAAACTTCTAGATTTGAGAGAAGCTGGAGCAAAGTTTGGAGAAGAGAAATGAACACCCCAACAAGAACCGAAACAAAGCTAAAAGCTTAACATGCAAAAACAATTGCTAAATAGATATGAGTAGCTTAGAGCTCAAAGAATCTTAGGAGAAAGTGACAATTGCTAAATAGATATGAGTAGCCCAGAACTGAAAGAGTTTTAGTTGAAATTGAAATTTACGTTCACCATTTGAAGTAATTTTACAAACATGGATGCTTCAAAAGAAACAAATAGTGAATAAAAAAGAAGAAATCCAAGGTGGAAAGGCATTAAAAAAAAAAAAAAAATGAAGTGAGATCTTACATTTGAGAGCTTTCAAAAGGAATTGAAACAAGGAGGAGGCAAAAGATGTGGTTGAATGGACAACACCTGTCAGGAGCAAAAACATGGAAGGGGACATTCATCAAACACCTAAATGGCAATGACAAAGTAGTAAGTTATGGTGAGTTTGAATTTCAACTGTGAGTATACTTGGTGGGTACACTGAATAGTAAAAATGCTAGGGAGGCAATATAGATTATGCCAATTTTTGTATGGATAAAGATGAACAAGGCTACACATTTTGTGATGATATCCATAACGGTACAGGGATAGAGAACAGAGGATAGAGGTAGAAGAAGGGGGAGGGTACACACCCCTCCCCTCCCAGTCTTCGGTTTCATCTTCTTATTCTTTGTAATCTCACCATTTTTTTGTCTCTTTATGGCTTTCTTTTTCACTTTGAAACTAGTGCCTTGCATGTAGTGATGAACTGATCTCTACACATTTGACTTTCACCTCAGTCTTCTTGTGGTTACTTCTGACCCTCTTTCCAATTTTCTCTCTCATCCCATAGCGTTCAAATCTTGAACTAATTTTGTAGGAGAAAATTAGTTAAGATTCAAATTACTCCACTCATCTAAAATTAATAAATATTAAAAAAAAAATTAATAACACTCTTTAAACTTTTAACAAAATTTCATAAATACTTATAAAATTTTTAAAAAAATTCAAAAATACCTTTTCATTATTTTTGGATGAAAATAATTATGAAAACAAAGAAATACCAATGGAAGAACAATCTTTTTAGATTTTATAATTTTATGTTTGAAAATATAAAATATATGATTTTTTTTGTTTAAATTTAAATTTAACCCTTAAACTTGAGTTTGGTTCACTCAATTTAACTTTCATTTTAGTGTGAATCAAATATTTCAAAAATTGTTCCGTGTATTATATATAAAATATAATTCTATGATTAATAAAACTCTAAATCTTTTATTTCACATTTAATAATTTAGTAAATCTTTTATATTTTTATGTGGATGGAAAAATTTCAAATGTTCCCGTATATTGTAAAACTGTTGCTCAAGCAATGAAATCATTCAAGAGAACAGGGTTCATGATCCACCCACAAGTTAGGTAAATCTAGAGAGAGAACCAGGGATCCAATGACTCATCTCCTACCTTTCTCATGGAGATCTATGAAGTAAGATTAAACTTCTAGATTTGAGAGAAACAGAAGAACTTTTGGGAGAGGGATGAACCACCCAAAGAGAAAAGAGTCAAAGCTAAAAGCTCAACATGCAAACACACATCTGAAGAGAAACATAGATGAAGAAGAAAAGAAAGAGACAGATGATGAAGAAGAGAGAGAGTCACATAGATGAAGAAGAAGAGAGAGAGTTAGTGATTGTGCATGATGAAATAGAGCTTCATCAAGTTAAAAGCAAGAGGAGAAGTTGACAATTGTTTGATGGATGAGAGTAGCCAATTGTTGAAGAGTCTTAGTTGAAATTGAAATTTATATCCATAGTTTCAAGTAATTTTACAAAATTGGATACTTCAAAAGAAACAAAGAGTGAATTAAGAAGGAGAAATCAACCTGAAAAGACAATTTAAAAATGGGGTAAGATCTTACATTTGAGAGCTCCTAAAGGGATTAAAACAAGGGGAGGCAAAAGGTGTGGTTGAATGGACAACACCTTGCAATATGAGGAGCAAAAACATAGAGGGGGACATTGATCGAACACGTAGAGGGCAATAACAAAGTAGGAAGTTGTGAGGTGAGTTTGAGTTTCAACTGAGAATACTTGATAGGTACACGAATCTGAGTAGAAATGATAATTATGCTAATTTTTGAATGGATAAAGATGAACAAGGCCCGACTTTTTGTGAGAATAGCCATAATGTAAGATGACAAAGAAATGTATAAAGTGACAGAGAACTTCAGACAAATGTGTAAAAGGATAGAGAATTTTGGAGAAGTATAAAAAGACAGAACTTGAGGACAAAGGTAGAGGAAGGGGGTGTGTACCCTCCCTTTCGAGTCCTCGCTTTCATCTCCTCTCTTGTTCTAATCTCACTTTGATACTCGACCTTACATGAATTGTCCTTACTTCTAGCCCCTCTTACTAAATATCTCTTATCCCATACAATTCAAATCTTGAATTAATTTATTTGACTTTCTCGTCTTATTTCTTGTCTCTCTTCCCACTTATAATCCCTATTCCCAAATTTCTCTCTCATCTCACATAATTCTTACTCTATATGTTCCTCTTCCTAGATTTATCTCTCATCCAACACAATTCCTCTCGTTACTTGTGGTTCCTTCTCCCAAATTTTTCTCTCATTCCACCTCTTTCAAATCCTAAACTAATTTCTTTGACTTTCACCTCAATCGGGATGATAGTTACTTCTAGCCCATTTTTCTTTCTTTTTATAATCTCACTTTGCTGCTTTCTAGCTTATTGTTACTTGCTCTCCACCTTTCACTTTCACCTAGCATCGGCCACTCTTCCCAAATTTCTCTACCTTTCACTTATACTTATGGCCCCTCTTCCCAAATTTCTCCCTCATCCCACACCAATTAAATCTTTCAATTAATTTCTTTCACTTACTTCTACCCTTTTTCCACTCTCTCTTTCTAATCTCACTTGGTAGCTTTCCTTCTCCCTTTGAAATTGGGCATGTAGTCACCTTTTACTTTCACTTCAATATTGCTTGTCTCTACTTCGGGCCCTTTCTCCCCAATTTCTCTTTCATTCCACACCATTCAAATCTTTGTACTAATTTTGTATAAGGAATTAGTTGAGATTTAACCCTCTTTTAACTTCCACTTCTTTCATTCAAAATTAATAATAATAAAAAAAAAATACTCTTTTATTTTGTTTAAAATATTAAGTTGATGTTACTCTTCCATTTTTTTAAAGAGAATTTCAAAAATACTCCTAAATTAAATGTATTATATATATATATATATATATACACCGTTGTTGTTACTTTTGGATGAAAAGTATTAATTATTTTTTTTTTCAAAAACATTCTTAAACTTTCAAAAATATCATTAAACTTTCGAAAATATTTCAAAGGTATCCTTGAGCTTTTAAAAATTTGGAGATAATATGTGAGATGTCCATAGATCATAAAAAAAATTAAAATTTTCTTACAAAGGTGAAATTGTTAATGCTATTTTAAAGTCTAATGAGTATTTAAACATAATAGTAATAGAAAGAGTATTTTTTAACTTTTTTTTTTAGTTGAAAAGTATTAAGGAATGATAATTTTTATTTTAAACTTAATAGTAATGGTAAGGGTATTTTTGAACTTTTTTTAAGAGTAGAAATCATATTTTTGAAACACCATTAAAAGTTGAAAAGTATTTTTGAAATAAACTATATTTTTTAATTTTTTATTAGTTTAAAGTTGTTATTTAAACTTTGGAAAGTCTACGAGTATTGTTTTTTTTTTTTGAGATAAAGTACTAGGCATATTTTTTAAATTTTAATTTTTCAATTTTCAATTAATAAAACTCGATTTGATTTTGAATTTGATTAGGTATAAATAACAAAATTAAATTAGGGGTTTACATTGTCAGGGTTAAAAAATAATTAAAATTAAAAGTAGAATTAAGTATAGGTATACATTGTTTGGGTTTTGAGGGATTTTTTTGACCCAACCCAAAACTGGTTTGATTGGTAACCCAACTCAATCCCAAAATTTTCACCAACTCAACCCTCTATAACCCTCTAATTTCAGGTTGGGTTGTTGGGTTGTTGGGTTGTTTGTTGTTAAAAAAATTGATTTATCCACTAAAACAATCTAAGATAGAAGATATTAAAAGTTAACAAACACAACTCAATCTATAATTATTAAAAAAGAAAAAAAAAATAAATTCAATCAAGAACAACAAAGCAAAAATGTAACTTTCAATATTGCCATAAAAAGACAACTACATACATAAAACTAAAAACAACTAAATATAGATACTTTTTTAAAATTTGTTAAAGTGAGAGAAATGAAGTTTATAATAAAAAAAATATATATATATATATAAATTGTGATATAATAACGTTACACCAAATAGATAATAAATACATCACCATCCATAACAATTTCGTAAACCGAAACCCTATTGAGTTTCTTTCAAGACTACACTTACAGATTACCACATGTTACCATATACAAAAATATATAATAAAATTAAAAAACATATATATAAATTGTGATATAATAACGTTACACCAAATAGATAATAAATACATCACCATCCATAACAATTTCGTAAATCGAAACCCTATTGAGTTTCTTTCAAGACTATACTTACCGATTGTCACATGTTACCATATACAAAAAGAAGCATAACATTAGCTTTAGACCATTGCCTAACAAATTAAAATTAGGATGGCGAAATAGATTAATGAAAATATTGTGATGCTCTTCACCATTGTAAGAGTGTTGCTCAAGCAATGAAGTAAAGTGCTTGAGAGACAAGGATTCATGATCCACCAGGAAGATTAAGACTGTTGCTCAAGCAACGAAGTCAAGTGCTTGAGAGACAAGAGTTCATGACCCACCAGCAAGATACGAAGATTTTTGGCAAAGCTAGGGCGAGAATCAGCAACCCAATGACCACTTCTAAATTTGAGATCATTTCTCATTTCTCACATAGAATCTAACGAGGGAAATTAAACTTCTTTGAGATCATTTCTCATTTATCACATAGAATCTAAAAGAAAATTGTGAATGTTTAATTAATCCACCACACTCAAATGGTGGTGAGAGTTCTCTTACTTATAATCATTTACAGAATACAGAAATAAGGTAAATTACAAATAATAAGGAAATAGCGATAAAAGGAAAGAATAATAAATGAATGCAATATATTTGCATTTAGTAAAAGGGCAAATATGGTAATCCGTAATGTAAGACAAATATCTAAATATTTGCCTTATAATGAACGGTCAACTATCCTTAACACCCCCCCGCAAGCTGAGCGTCGGATTTGAACGAACATGAAGCTTGGATCTGAAAAATTCAAAGAGAGGTCGAGAAATACTCTTTGTGAAGATGTCAGCAACTTGGAGATGAGAGGGTACATATTGTGTACGAAGTTTGCCAGCGATAACAAGTTATCGAAGGAAATGATAATCTAGTTCAACATGCTTGGCCCACTTGTGAGAAACAGGATTAGAGCTCAAAAAAATAGCACTTTTGTTGTCACATAAGAGTAAGGGCTGCTGTGAAATAGGGACCTTGAGGTCATGCAAAAGATGCGTAACCCAAAGAAGTTCAGCAGCAGTTGTGGCAAGAGCACGATACTCAGATTCACAGCTGGAGCGTGATACAGTAGGTTGCTTTTTGGCACTCCAAGAAATGAGATTGTTACCAAGATAAATAGAATAGCCGGATGTAGAACGACGAGTATTGGGACAACCAGCACAGTCAGCATCCGAATAAGCGACTAGCGTACTAGGAACAGTGGATGGACGAAAGATAAGACCAAAGTGGAGTGTTCCTTTGACATAGCGAAGAATACGTTTGACAGCAAGAAAGTGATCTGTAGTAGGGGCATGCAAGAATTGACTGACAGAATTGACAGCATAGGCAATATCTGAACGCGTAATAGTCAAGTACTGAAGGGCGCCAACAAGAGATCTGTAGAGAGTAGGATCAGAGAAAAGAGAACCATCAGCAGTCAGGTGTTGAGAAACAACCATGGGAGTGTGAACTGGTTTGCTATCGAGCAATTGAGTACGAGTAAGAATATCTCGAGCATATTTTAACTGACTGATAAAGAGACCATCAGGAGTGGGTGAAGCTTCAAGACCAAGAAAGTAACTGAGAGAACCCAAATCTTTGGTAGCAAACTCAGAATGAAGCTTGCGAGTAAAGCTGTTAATAAGAGATGAGTTGTTGCCGGTAACAATAATGTCATCAACATAAAGAAGCAAATAGATAAGGTTAGATTGCTGATGAAAGACAAAAAGGGACGTGTCAGCGCGACTGCAAGTGTGAGAAAAAATGAGCTAAAACGCTGAAACCAAGCACGAGGAGCTTGCTTTAAGCCATAGAGAGCTTTCTTTAATAGACAAACATGCATAGGAAATCGAGGATCAACATACCCAGGAGGTTGTTCCATATGAACACGTTCAATAAGCGTTCCATTGAGAAAAGCATTCTTGACTTCAAGTTGTCGAAGAGGCCATTTATTTGTAACTGCAATAGAAAGCACAACACGAACAGTGGTAGCTTTGACAACCGGACTGAAAGTGTCAGTGTAGTCAAGACCAGGAACCTGAGTATAACCTTTGGCAACGAGACGAGCCTTGAAACGCTCGACGGATCCATCGGGCAAATATTTAATACGAAACACCCATTTAGAGCCCACGATGTTGGTGTTGGCAGGGCGAGGAACCAAAGTCCAAGTATCATTTTGTTGTAACGCTCGAATTTCTTCATCCATGGCAGCCACCCAAGCAGGATTCTTAGCCGCAGATTTGAATCCTTTTGGCTCAGTGGATGCAAGAAGAGCAGAGAGAAAACCAGATGAGCCCAACATACCAAGATTTGGTGGATGACGAGTCTTGAATATACCAGCTTTGGCGCGTGTGATCATAGAATGAGTGCCCAAAGAAGAGAAATCAACAGGAGGTTCAATAGAGGTTGAATTAGAAGTCGAATGTTTGATTAATCCACCACACTCAAATGGTGGTGAGAGTTCTCTTATTTATAATCATTTACAGAATACAGAAATAAGGTAAATTACAAATAATAAGGAAATAGCGATAAAAGGAAAGAATAATAAATGAATACAATATATTTACATTTAGTAAAAGGGCAAATATGGTAACCCGTAATGTAAGGCAAATATCTAGATATTTGCCTTATAATGAACGGTCAACTATCCTTAACAGAAATTAAACTTCTGAGATCATTTCTCATTTATCACAAAGAATCAAATTAAACTTCTAGATTTGAGATCATTTCTCAAAGAGAATTGGTAAGAAGGGAGACTAAACTTCTAAATTTGATATCATTTATCACAGAGAATCTGTAAGAATGGAGATTAAACTTCTAGATTTGAGAGAAACGAGAGAGCAAATTTTGAGGGAGAGAGATGAACGAACTCAAAAAGAGAAGAGACAAAGCTAAAAGCTCAACATGCAAGAAGAGGGAGAGAGTCGGTGATGGTGCTTAGTGAAATAGAGCTTCATCAAGGCAAAAGCAAAAGGAGAAGCTGGCGATTGGACGACAGTAGCCCATAGTTGGAGGAGTCTTAAAAGGAATTGAAATTTATATCCACTGTTTGTAGTAATTTTATAGAATTTGGTGCTTCAAAAGAAACATAGTGTGGATGAAAAAGAAGAAATCCGACATGGAAAGACATTAAAAAAAAGAAAGAGGGGGACATTCATCAAACACATAGAGGGCAATGACGAAGTAGGAAGCACCAAATTGAAGTAGGAAGCAACAAAGAATACTCAGTTTGCCAATCTAAATTATTTGTTATGTTTTTCATCTCCTCCTTTTTTGTTTTTCACAAGTTTTTGTTGTTTTTGTGGCTTTCTCTCTCACTTTGACTTTCACCTCAAATCTCTTTTGGGTTACTTCTAGTCCCTTTTCCATATTTGTCTCTCACGTTTAAACACGGATGGTGTTAATATAACACATGCGAAAGCAATTTGGATCTTAGGCATTCTAAGTACATCAATTATAGTGAATTACCTAGCATGTTCAAAAGCATTAAAACTCAATGAGTTTGAACACTAACCTTTTGTCACTCAAGTTTCTTTTTCCTCACAAACCGGTTTTGACCACCACTATTGTCTTCTCCACTATTTTTCGGCCTTAGAACGAGATTGTGGAATCTAGTGAGTGGCTAAACTTGGGAGGGATTTAGTATATATGAAGAGAGAGTTCTTGAGAGGTTCATCTCAAGGTTTTTTCCCAAAGCCAACTTTCCATGTACCATGATCACTCTATTTATAGAGTCATGTTTGCATGTTCATGCAAATTTGAGATGACCAAATTTTGACACTCAAAATTTCAATCAAATGTTTGGGATTATGTGGCAAGCATGCATGCTTGAGTTAACCAAATTTTGACACTCAAAATTCCACTCAAATTTGTGGGGTTTATTTGGAAGTATACAAGTTTGGTTAAACCAAATTTTGAGATCTCAAAATTCTACTAAATGAAGTCACCATTTTGATTTTTCTAAACAAATGTCAATCTCAATCACTCAAAATTCCACTCAAATTTGTGGGGTTTATTTGGAAGTATACAAGTTTGGTTAAACCAAATTTTGAGATCTCAAAATTCTACTAAATGAAGTCACCATTTTGATTTTTCTAAACAAATGTCAATCTCAATCACTCAAAATTCCACTCAAATTTGTGGGGTTTATTTGGAAGTATACAAGTTTGGTTAAACCAAATTTTGAGATCTCAAAATTCTACTAAATGAAGTCACCATTTTGATTTTTCTAAACAAATGTCAATCTCAATCACTCAAAATTCCACTCAAATTTGTGGGGTTTATTTGGAAGTATACAAGTTTGGTTAAACCAAATTTTGAGATCTCAAAATTCTACTAAATGAAGTCACCATTTTGATTTTTCTAAACAAATGTCAATCTCAATTAATTTCAACCTATATTTGATTAAGATATTTAAATAAAATCTTATTTACCTATATTTGATTAAGATATTTAAATAAAATCTTATTTAAATATCTCATATTCTCTTTTTTTGTTTAATTCGTAAATAAGAATGAAAACACAAGGCTTCCCTGCGTTCAAAATATCCTTTTAAGCCAGGTTTCGCTCCTGGGACCTGTGGGTTATGGGGCCCACCATGCAAGGCTTCTTCCCTACGTTTTGATCCTGGGACCTGTGGGTTATGGGCCCACCACGCTTCCGCTCCCCCACCATGCAAGGCTTCTTCCTTGCGTTCAAAATAGCCAGGTTTCGATCCTGGGACCTGTGGGTTATGGGCCCACCACGCTTCACTACATTCATTCAAAATATCTTATTAAAACAAGGTTTCGCTCTTGGGACAATGTTGGTTATGGGGACCCCGCTCCCCCACCATGCAAGGCTTCTTCCCTGAGTTCAAAATAGCCAGGTTTCGATCCTGGGACCTGAGGGTTATAGGCCCACCACGCTTCACTACATTCATTCAAAATATCTTATTAAAACAAGGTTTCGCTCTTGGGACAATGTTGGTTATGGGGACCCACAAGGCTTCCCTGTGTTCAAAATATCTTATCAAAGCCAGGTTTCGATCCTGGGACCTGTGGGTTATGGGCCCACCACGCTTCCGCTGCGCCACTTTGATAGTTGACCATTATATACTATCATAGATTGATTCGATCAAAATGGTTAACTTAGGACCTGTGGATTATGGGCAGACAAGGCTTCACAGCGTTCAAAATATACTATCAAAGCCTGGGACCTGTGGGTTATGGGCCCACCACGCTTCCGCTGCGCCACTTTGATAGCTGACCATTATATACTATCATAGATTTATTCGATCAAAAGGGTTAACTTGAACTACAATTTGGTGGAAAGTTGAAAAATTCTATTAAAGCAAGGTTTCGCCAAAAATATTCTTGTGATAGGGCCCGTTCCTGGTCAGAAATATAGTGAAATCACCTTTCCTATTCTTTCCCCGGACCCTGCGACTAAGAAAGATTTTCACTTCTTAAAATATCCCATATACGTAGGCGGGAACAGGGGAAGGTGTCAGATTTATCACGACGGGAGTAAGAGTAATAATAATGTTTATAATGCTACAGCAGCAGGTATAGTAAGCAAAATAATACGAAAAGAAAAAGGAGGATATGAAATAACCATATGGTGGATTATCGGCCCACAAGGCTTCCCTACGTTCAAAATATCTTATCAAAGTCAGGTTTTGATCCTGGGACCTGTGGGTTATGGGAAGCCTTAAGCCAGGTTTCGATCCTGGGACCTGTGGGTTATGGGCCCACCACGCTTCCGCTGCGCCACTTTAATAGCTGACCATTATATACTATCATAGATTGATTCGATCAAAAGGGTTAACAATAATTTGATGGAAAGTTGAAAATATCCTATTAAGCAAGGTTATGGGCCCACCACGCTTCCGCCACTTTGATAGCTGACCATTATATACTATCATAGATTGATTCGATCAAAAGGGTTAACTTGAACTATAATTTGATGGAAAGTTGAAAATATCCTATCAAAGCCAGGTTTCGATCCTGGGACCTGTGGGTTATGGGCCCACCACGCTTCCGCTGCGCCACTTTGATAGCTGACCATTATATACTATCATAGATTGATTCGATCAAAAGGGTTAACTTACTATAATTTGATGGAAAGTTGAAAATATCCAATTAAAGAAAGGTTTGGACCTGTGGGTTATGGGCCCACCACGCTTCCGCTACGCCACTTTGATAGCTCACCATTATATACTATCATAGATTGATTCGATCAAAAGGGTTAACTTGAACTACAATTTGATGGAAAGTTGAAAATATCCTATCAAAGCCAGGTTTCGATCCTGGGACCTGTGGGTTATGGGCCCACCACGCTTCCGCTGCGCCACTTTGATAGCTAACCATTATATACTATCATAGATTGATTCGATCAAAAGGGTTAACTTTAACTATAATTTGATGGAAAGTTGAAAATATCCTATTAAAGCAAGGTTTGGACCTGTGGGTTATGGGCCCACCACGCTTCCGCTCCCTGCGTTCATCAAAATATCCTATCAAAACCAGGATCGAACTCCCTGCGTTCATCAAAATATCCTATTGCTTTGGTTATGGGCCCACCACGCTTCCGCTACGCCACTTTGATAGCTCACCATTATATACTATCATAGATTGATTCGATCAAAAGGGTTAACTTGAACTACAATTTGATGGAAAGTTGAAAATATCCTATCAAAGCCAGGTTTCGATCCTGGGACCTGTGGGTTATGGGCCCACCACGCTTCCGCTGCGCCTTTTTGATAGCTAACCATTATATACTATCATAGATTGATTCGATCAAAAGGGTTAACTTTAACTATAATTTGATGGAAAGTTGAAAATATCCTATTAAAGCAAGGTTTGGACCTGTGGGTTATGGGCCCACCACGCTTCCGCTCCCTGCGTTCATCAAAATATCCTATCAAAACCAGGATCGAACTCCCTGCGTTCATCAAAATATCCTATTGCTTTGGTTATGGGCCCACCACGCTTCCGCTACGCCACTTTGATAGCTCACCATTATATACTATCATAGATTGATTCGATCAAAAGGGTTAACTTGAACTACAATTTGATGGAAAGTTGAAAATATCCTATCAAAGCCAGGTTTCGATCCTGGGACCTGTGGGTTATGGGCCCACCACGCTTCCGCTGCGCCACTTTGATAGCTAACCATTATATACTATCATAGATTGATTCGATCAAAAGGGTTAACTTTAACTATAATTTGATGGAAAGTTGAAAATATCCTATTAAAGCAAGGTTTGGACCTGTGGGTTATGGGCCCACCACGCTTCCGCTCCCTGCGTTCATCAAAATATCCTATCAAAACCAGGATCGAACTCCCTGCGTTCATCAAAATATCCTATTGCTTTGGTTATGGGCCCACCACGCTTCCGCTACGCCACTTTGATAGCTCACCATTATATACTATCATAGATTGATTCGATCAAAAGGGTTAACTTGAACTACAATTTGATGGAAAGTTGAAAATATCCTATCAAAGCCAGGTTTCGATCCTGGGACCTATGGGTTATGGGCCCACCACGCTTCCGCTGCGCCTTTTTGATAGCTAACCATTATATACTATCATAGATTGATTCGATCAAAAGGGTTAACTTTAACTATAATTTGATGGAAAGTTGAAAATATCCTATTAAAGCAAGGTTTGGACCTGTGGGTTATGGGCCCACCACGCTTCCGCTCCCTGCGTTCATCAAAATATCCTATCAAAGCCAGGATCGAACTCCCTGCGTTCATCAAAATATCCTATTAAAGCAAGGTTTCGATCCTGGGTGTTAAGGATATTTAGTAATAAATTATAGTTTACCATCTAATATTTGCCTTATTATCATACGTATCTTTCCATTTATTGTTATTTCTATTTATTACTATTTCCATATCCTTGTAATTTATTTGATTATAAATAAGATAACTTTCACACCATGGATTTCACACCATTTAGGTTTGGTGGATTAATCAATCCAGACCATTTAGGTTTGGTGGATTAATCAATCCAGCCCTTTCGGTTTAACAACCCTGATCCTTTCTTTTCAATGGCTTTTGAATCCTTCCTCTAATCTTCTTCTCCACCACTGCTGCTATTACTCCTCACATTTTCCAACCCAATCGGTTTTCTCCTTGGCCAATATAGTCTCTCTCATTTTCTTCCCAATCAACCTTCATTCTTCACATAAACCCTAACCTAAACCTATTACTCCTCACATTTTCCAACCCAATCGGTTTTCTCCTTGGCCAATATAGTCTCTCTCATTTTCTTCCCAATCAACCTTCATTCTTCACATAAACCATAACCTAAACCTATCAACCTTTTGCAGAGATTTTCATTCTTCACATTTAGTAGAATAAAACAAAATGAATCTTATTTTCATTCTACTAAACAAATGTCAATCTCAATTAATTTCAACCTATATTTGATTAAGATATTTAAATCTTATTTAAATATCTCATATTCTCTTTTTTTGTTTAATTCGTAAATAAAACAAAAATGCAGTTAACTATATCGTATATATGTAGCACATTCTCCCTAATTTGAATTCGAACATTTCGAACTCACTCATCACACTGTGCTATGGTTTAGTTCGATATGAGCTAGCAAAGGGATCTAATGGACCTATAGATCATGGGCTCCAACGATCCAAGATTAACCGGTTAAACTCATTAACCTTGTTAACCAACATTCGTTAACTACTAAGACATTCCACTATAGCCTAGTAGTTGCACTCCCCTCACTATAGATATATTTCTGTCCATTTGATATAACCATGATTAGTAAGTCGATCCTTCACAGGTTGTTCGTAACTAGAGCTGGGTCAATTTACCATTTTACCCCTGAAGTTACTTCTTGTTCCTTATGTCTCACTGATCCTCTAATAAACAATTGGTTTGTGGTCCAACCAGTAAACCGAATCCCTCTCTGACCAATGAGAGAGTGGGTAGGAGTGAATTTCATCTTGCACCCCACGTCCCCAGCCATTTACCCAGTCTAACCCCTGAAATGGGAGGCCTATTGAGTCGGCGAACTTGAGCCACTCTCACCCATGCAAATCTAAGGATAATTCCGAATAAACAGGTGTTCATGGTTAGCTCAGGATTAAGATCGAGTTACCTAGATCATCGAATGAAAAAAAAAATCAGTCTCAACAGTAAACGACATTATAAAGTGAGAGTGCTTTTCTTCATGGTCCGATCTTATGCAATACTCTAATATAGATCATTTTGGCTATATACTTGAACTTGATCGACTCTTATGTCTCTGCATATAATTCAAGTAACCATACTATAGCCAGAGTGTTCTTAGTTTATTGAATTTAGATTAATTAAAGTTCACTTTATTCAATAACAATCTTTATTAAATAAACAACAATAATAACTTTATTGAAAATAGAATATGTTTTTGTTTACAACAGTTTTAGGACATAAAACCCAACAAACACAGCCCCTTTTCCATTCTCATATTTGTCTCACATGTTTCAGTTTCCCATATTTCACTCTCACGTATTTTCGTTTCTCATATTTCTCTCTCACGTGTTTCTAGCCCCTTTCCCATATTTCTCTCTCACATGTTTTCAATATTTCCGGCCCGTTTCACATATTTCTCAATCACGTTTACGTTTCCCATATTTCTCTATCACGTGTTTTTGTTTCCCATATTTCTCTCTCACGTGTTTCCCTTTCCCATATTTTCAGCCCGTGTCCCATGTCTCTATCACGTTTTCGTTTCCCATATTTCTCTCTCACGTGTTTTTGCCCCCTTTCTCATATTTCTCTCTCACGTGTTTCCTTTTCCCATATTTCTATCTCACATGTTTTCCATGTTTCCAGCCCGTTTCCCATATTTCTCTTTCACGTTTCCGTTTCCTTTCTCTATCATGTTTCCGTTTCCCATATTTCTCTCTCACGTGTTTGCTGCCCCTTTCCCATTTCCCATATTTATCTATCACGTTTTCGTTTCCCATATTTATCTATCACGTTTACGTTTTCCATATTTCTCTATCACGTGTTTTTTCCCCATATTTCTCTCTCACGTGTTTCCCTTTCCCATATTTCCGGCCCGTGACCCATATTTCTCTATCACGTTTTCGTTTCCCATATTTCTCACTCACGTGTTTTTGGCCCCTTTCTCATATTTCTCTCTCACGTGTTTCCTTTTTCCATATTTCTATCTCACATGTTTTCCATGTTTCCAGCCTGTTTCCCATATTTCTCTATCACGTTTTCGTTTCCTTTCTCTATCACATTTCAGTTTCCCATATTTCTCTATCACGTTTCCGTTTCCCATATTTATCTATCACGTTTACGTTTCCCATATTTCTCTATCACGTGTTTTTTTTTCCCATATTTCTCTCTCACGTGTTTCCCTTTCCCATATTTCCGGCCCGTGTCCCATATTTCTCTATCACGTTTTCGTTTCCCATATTTCTCACTCACGTGTTTTTGGCCCCTTTCTCATATTTCTCTCTCACATGTTTCCTTTTTCCATATTTCTATCTCACACGTTTGAGTTTCCCATATTTCTCTATCACGTTTCCGTTTCCCATATTTATCTATCACGTTTTTGTTTCCCATATCTCACATTTCTGTTTCCCATTTTTCTCTCTCACATTTCCGTTTCCCATTTTTCTCTGTCACGTGTTTGGTGCCCCTTTCCCATTTCCCATGTTTCTTTATCATTTTCCATATTTCCCTATCACGTTTACGTTTTCCATATTTATCTATCCCGTTTACTTTTTCCATATTTCTCTATCACATTTCAGTTTCCCATATTTCTCTCCCACGTATTTGCTGTCTCTCTCACGTATTTGCTGCCCCTTTCCCATGTTTCTACCCGTGGCATTACATGCAGTGATGAACTGAGTCAACCTAACCTCCCTAGCATGTCGATACTTCTGCCCCTTTTCCAAATTTCTCTCTAATCTCACACAATTTCTCTCACTTTGAAACTTGGGACATTACATGTCGTGATTAACTACACCTTTGGCTTTCACCACAATCTCACTTGTGGTTACTTTTGGCCCCCTATCCACATATTTCTCTCTCATCGTACACCATTCAAATCTTAAACTAATTTTGTATAAAGAAATTAGTTGAGAATCGGATCACTTTTAATTTTTTAAGTTTTAAAAAAATTAAGTTTTGATGTTTCCCTTCAATTTTTCAAGAAAATCTAAAAAATACTTTAAATTAAAAAAAAACGTTAGTTTGGGATGAAAATAGTTAATATTTTTTTCAAAAATACTCTTAAACTTAAAGTTTCAAAAGATTATTAAACTTTCAAAAATGTTTCAAAGTTACTCTTGAGTTTTTAAAAATTTGGAGCTAATCTATGATATGTCAATAGATCGTAAAAAAAATTAAAGTTTTCTTATAAAACGTGAAGGGTGTTAATGTTATTTTTAAAATTTCATGAATATTTTTTAACACAATATTAATAGTAAAAGTATTTTTGAACTTTTTTAAAAGTTAGAAGTGTATTAATTGAAGTATATTAATGAATGGTATTTTTGAAATAAACTATATTTTTTAACTATTTTTTAATTTAAAATTGTTATTTAGATATTTGAAAGTTATAGATAAAGTATAGACATATTATTAATTTAATATTTATTTTATTCTCAAGTTTATTTAATTGTAATATTTCAAATTTTCAATTAATAAAATTAGATTTAGTTTTTGAATTTGATTAGGTATAAATAATAAGATTAAATTAGGGTTTGATTAATGGATCCAACTCTTTTTCCTCTATAAATAATAATATTCCATGAATGAGAGTGTGGGTTGAAAAATGATTAAAATTAAAAATAGAATTAAGTGCAGAAGTTAATGAATCCTTCTCCACATTTTTCTTTTCTTTTTATAAGTTTTTCTGTTATTTGTTTTTATTATATTATTAAGTTTGGATTTTGATTTATTTTTTACAACTACGGTTTTATGAATTTCTTTTATAAAATTCTGAAGATATGAAATAAATTGGGTTTACATTTATGAAATTTTTAAAGAATGTGGTCTTTGTTCTCGAGATTGAATCTTCAATCTTGAAGTGTAGAAAGTTTTGCTTTTAAGTTTGTTGAAGATATTGAGCTCAATTCTAATAATATTTGATTTGAGGGTTAGACTGTTTATCCTGCTTCTTAAGACTCTTCAACCTCCCGCTAAGAATAAATCTTTAACTTTTAGTTTATGGAAGATTTTAAAGACATTGAGAACATTGTAGAAGTAAAACATACCTATTTATTAATTGATTTCAAGAAAGTTTTCTGCATTGTTATTGATAAATCTATCTCAACCGCTTCCGTTTCCGAGAACAATGTTCCTTAGCCACTCATTGTATTGATCTACATCACTCAGATTAAAGTTGCTGCCAAAGTCGTGTAGATCGTCTTCTAAAACATTAAAGAGATAATCATATTCTGCTAATTGTTGTTGGCTTCCACCATTTCCAAAATTTGCAGCAACATTGTCCAAGTTGGTTGAATCAAGTAAAGCGATGTTCTTTGACATCAACTGAATCCCTTCTGATATGCCACTAAATTCCATTGCTTCTAGCTGCTGAGCTACATCAACTTGATATATATTTGGGACTTGAATTTCATCAAATACATCAAAAGAAGTTACCTCTCGAGTCGTCTTATTGATGCTATATAGAACTGAATTATAGTTTGAAGTAACATGCTGAAAAATTGTGGCCAAGCATTCTGAGACCATGATTTACCAAGTTGGAGCTAACAAGTAGTCTAGGATTAGGCATAGGCTTAGGAGCAATTAGTTGGAATCTTTTCAAAGAGAGGTTCAACCTCCCTATGTAGATTTGTTTGCCTCGTGATTGTGCTGCGTTTGCACCAATGGAAGAAATTGAGTCTGGATTGAGAAATTGAATTTGGATGCTTTCATCTTTGGACCTAATTTATTTGTTCTCCCCTTTTTCGTGTACTTACTTGTGCTTTGTATTTCTAATTCCTCATTTATCCATAAACAACTAAAAGTACATATGGGAAAATAGTAAGCAAACTTGATAGAAGAATACCTGTAGGTGGTTAGCTACCTGGCGCACGATCAAGTATGGTTCATTCATCAACTTAAGTATAAGTTTTGGGAGACCTTCAAAACATAATAACAACAATTAGAAATGCATCATCGTATTCAAAACCTAAAAAAATAAAAATAACTCGTGTGAGAGGTAAAATTACTTTTATCACCCAGTTTGTTAAGGACGTCAAAGAACTTACGACGTCGTTCCACATTCCAAACAATACGTGATCTGGTATTACGGGAAATAGAATATTCCTTCCCTCTTCCATTATCCTCATCAGCTCTTGTATATTCAAAATTGATAGATTTTGAGTAACATGTAATTATCTTCTCCTTGTTTGTTCCTTTTAAGTCATTAGTTGATCTCTTTCCTTCGAAGTATGAAGCAACTAGGGTATCATGGGAATTCGTTGGCATATTTTGCACTTTTTCGTTATAGCTCATAAGTTGATAGTTAATACTACAACTATTATTATAACTAGCAGCATCGGTGGACTGAGACAAAACAACAATGTTGTTGTTTTGGATACCGGCAGATTCTTTTTCAGATTTGGCATTTTCTACGCAATTTTCTATATGGGTTAGTTTGGCTATGTTTATGTTACTATGATCCAGTGTTGTTGCCATACATATTTGAGATCATCCTTAGAAATAGGGTTTTTGAAGAAAATAACACTTCCTTCTACCAAATAGGTTTTTGAAGAAAATAACACTTCCTTCTACCAATGCTTTCGTAGCTAATAATAGATCATACACATAATTTGACTTATTGAAACATGAAAAAGGAATACATTCATATCTTATACTTATGAATTTATTTCTAATTCCCATAAAAAGAATAAGAAGAAATAGTTAAGAAATCAAATTAACAGTTTCTTTTTTTTATTTGAGAAGTTGTTGATGGATAAAAACAACTATCCATAAGAATTTCATAAATTCAAACCCAATCATACATCTGCTACTAAAATGAATTGAGTTTTTTTTTAAGGATTGCAACATGTAACCCGATACAAAAAGAAGCATAACATTAACTTTAGACAGTTGCTTAAAAAATTAAAATTAGGATGGTGAAAGAGATTAGTGGAAATACTATGATGCTATGTACCATTGTAAGACTGCTGCCTAAGCAATGAACTCAAGTGCTTGAGAGATAAGGTTTCATGATCCACCACCAAGATATGAAGATTTTTGGCAAACCTAGGGAGAGAATCAGGACCCAATGATCCATATCTTCAACATTTCCTTTGGAGATTTTGAGAGAAAGGAGATTAAACTTCTAGATTTGAGAGAAACTAAGAGGACAAATTTTGGGGGAGAGAGATGAACAACCAGAGAAAGAACAGAGACAAAGTTAAAAGCTTAACATGCAGAGACAAAGTTATAAGCTTAACATGTAGAGACACAAACACAGAAGGTGACACAGAAGGAGACACATAGAAAGTCAGCAACGGTGCTTGGTGCTTAGTGAAACGGGGCTTCATCAAGGCAAAAGCAAGAGGAGAAGGTGACAATTGATAAATAGATGAGAACAAAGAGTGAATGAAAAAGAAGAAAACTGAAATGGAAAGGCATTAAAGAGGAGGAAGTCGGACCTTAAATTAAAGAGCTTCCAAAAGTTGGTAGAGGCAAAATATGGTGTTGAATGAGCAACACCTTACATTACCACCCGCAAAAACAACATGGGAGGTGGGGGTGAATTTGAGAGATTCGTGTAGAAATAAGAGTGAAACCCCACATATTATGCCAATTTTTAGATGGATAAAGATGAACAAGGTCCAACTTTTTGTGATGATCACCATAGAATGGAGAACAGAGGACAAAGGGAGAGGAAGGGGGAGGATACCCCCACTGTGTGTACCCTCCCCTCAATCCTCGGTTTCATCTACTTTCTTTTTCTAATCTGACAATTTTCTATCTCTTATTGCTTTTTCTCTCACTTTGAAATGAGGCATTACATGTAGAGATGAACTGCTTGGACTACACCTTTGACTTTCACCTCTTTTGTTGTGGCCCCTATTCCCAGATCTCTCTCTTGATTTTTCTCTCATTTCACATCATTCAAATCTTGAAAATGAAAAGGCATTAAAAGAGAAGAAAGTTAGACTTTAAATTTGAGAGCTTCCAAAAAGAAGTAGAGACAAAAGATGGGGTTGAATGGGCAACACCTTACATTATCACCAACAAAAACAACATGGGAGGTGAGACATTCATCAAACACATAGAGGGTAATGACAAAGTAGGAAGTTGTGGGGGTGAGTTTGAGTTTAAAGGAGAATATTTGATAGCTAAACGAATCTATGTAGAAATGAGGGTGAGACAGCACATATTATGAAACAGTCTCAGTTTGGATGAGAAGCGGGCAATTGCTGAATGGATGAGAGTAGCACAGAGCTGAAACTGTCTCAGTTTGGATTGAAATTTATATCCACAATTTGAAGTAATTTTACAAAATTGGGTGCTTCAAAAGAAATAAAGAGTGAATGAAAAAAAAGAAATCCAACATGGAAAGACATTAAAAGATAAGAAACTAAGATCTTACCTTCAAGAGCTTCCGAAAGAGATTGAAACAAGGAGGAGGCAAAAGATGGGGTTGAATGGTTAACACTTTGTACTATCAGGAGCAAAAACATGGAAGGGGACATTCATCATACGCTTTAAGCATACCATTAGCTTTAGACCATTGCATAAAAAATTAAAATTAGGATGGTGAAAAGAGATGAATGGAATACTCTATATCATTGAAAGATTGTTGCTCAAGCAATGAAGAAGTGGTTGAGAGACAAGGGTTCATGATCCACTAGCAAGATATAAAGATTTTTGGCAAAGCTAGGGAGAGAATCAGCCGCCCAATGATCCATTTCCTACATTTCTCATTTCTCACAGAGAATCTAAAAGGGAGATTAAAATTCTAGATTTGAGATCATTTCTCACGAAGATTTGTAAAAAGGGAGATTAAACTTCTCGATTTGAGAGAAAACTAGAGAGGAAATTTTGGGGGAGAGAGATGAACAACCGAAAAAGAGAAGAAATAAAGCTAAAAGTTGAAAATGCAAGAAGAGGGAGAGAGTGAGTGATGTTGCTTAGTGAAAGAGAGCTTGATCAAGGCAAAAGCAAAAGGAGAAGCTGGCGATTGGATGACAGTAACCCATAGTTAAAGGAGTCACAGAATTGAAATTTATATCCACGAAATAATTTTACAAAATTTGGTGCTTCAAAACAAACAAAGAGTGGATGAAAAAGAAGAAATTCGACATGGAAAGACATTAAAAAAAGGAAGGAGGGAGACATTCATCTATTAGGAAGTTGTGGGGTGAGTTTGAATTTCAACTAAGAATACTAGGTGGGGACACAAATTTGAATTGAAAGTAATGCCAACTAAAAAGGCGAAATGATTTCTCATTATCTCATTTGAAGTACTGAGCCTCACATGTATTATGCCAATGAACAAGACCCACTTTTTATGATGATCACCACAATTATAAAAGGACAAAGAATTGTGTAAAAGGATAGAGAACTGAGAACAAAGGCGATGGTAGGTATGTATCAACAAAGGCAGAGGAAGAGGGATGGTACCAACAAAGGTGAGGAAGGGGGAGGGCCCCCACTCGGTGTGTACCCTCCTTGAAGTTTCACCTTCCTTTTTTTGTTTTTCATCGATTTCTATATCTTTTTGTGGCTTTCTCTCTAACCTATAGTGATAACTTATTGTTTCTTCTCCTTTCTTTTTCTCTTTTTCATCCGTTTTTGTTTTTGTTTTTGTTTGGTTTATTTCTTTTTTTTTCTGGCTTTCTCTCTCTCCTTTCTTTTTCTGTTTTTCATCCGTTTTCCGTTCTTTTTTGTGGCTTTTCTCTTACATGCAGTGGTGTGGCCTTTTCTCTCTCCTTCCTTTTTTCTGTTTTACATATGTTTTTGTTCTTTGGTGTGGTTTTCTCTCTTACATGCAGTGAACTGCTCTACACTACACTGCAACTTTGACTTTCACATCAATCTCTCTAGACGTTACTTCTAGCCCCCTTTTTGTAGCTTTCTCTCTTATATGTAGTGATGTACCCAAGGTTATATATTGTAAGCTGTTGTTATCTCTCTCTTGCTTGCTTATATATCTCTTTCAAAAATCTCTCTCCACCCTCGTTTTCTAAAACCTTTTTTAAAATCGAGGCTAGATGCTCGATCATACGTCGCTTGGCCGTAGGCGACTCAAGAACAAATTGGCTTAGCTCACTTATCGTTGGAAAGTGAGTGTCGCACAATCGCTAGTCCGCTGCCTTCAAAAGTGCGATTGTGTCAAGAACTGCTCTACACTACACTGCACCTTTGACTTTCACCTCAACCCCTTTTTGTGGCTTTCTCTCTTATATGCAGTGATGAACTGCTCTACACTACATGCACCTTTGACTTTCACCTTAATCTCTCTTGGCGTTACTTATAGCCCCTTTCTCATATTTCTATTTCATATAGTTACTTGTGGCCCCTTTCCTGTATTTCGCTCTCACTTGTTTCCATTTCCCATATTTCTCTCTCACGTATTTTTGTCTTCCCATATTTCTCTGTCACGTGTTTTCGGCTGCTTTCCCATATTTCTCTATCGGGTATTTCAGTTTTCGTTTTCCATATTTCTCTCTCACGTGTTTCAGTTCCCGTTTTCCATATTTCTCTCACGTGTTTCAGTTTCCATTTTCTATGTTTCTCTCTCACGTGTTTACTGTCCATTTCTCATATTTCTCCCTATTACTTGTGGCCCCTTTCCTGTATTTCGCTCTCACTTGTTTCCATTTCCCATATCTCTCTCTCACGTATTTTTGTCTTCCCATATTTCTCTGTCACGTGTTTTCGGCTGCTTTCCCATATTTCTCTATCGGGTATTTCAGTTTTCGTTTTCCATATTTCTCTCTCACGTGTTTCAGTTCCCGTTTTCCATATTTCTCTCACGTGTTTCAGTTTCCATTTTCTATGTTTCACTCTCACGTGTTTACTGTCCATTTCCCATATTTCTCCCTATGGTTACATGTGTTAGATGAAAGTGTCCCACATTGGTTAATTTAGGGAATGGTCATGGGTTTATAATCTAAGAATATACTCTCCATTGGTTTGAGGTCTTTTAGGGAAGCCCAAAGCAAAATCATGAGAGCTTATGCTCAAAGTGGAGAATATCAAACCATTGTGGGTCGTGTTTGTCTAACATAGTATTAAAGTCATGCCCTAAACTTAACCGTGCCAATAGATTGGCAAATCCTCGAATGTCGAACAAAAAAGAAAAAAGGAGTCAAGCCTCCTCGAAGGTACGAAGGCAGTCAAAAGTGACTAAGACTCCAAAGGAGTCGAGCCTCGATTAAGGGGAGACATACTTTGTTCGAGGGGAGGTGTTAAATGAAATTGTCCCACATTGGTTAATTTAGGGAAAGGAGTTGAGCCTCGATTAAGGGGAGACATACTTTGTTCGAGGGGAGGTGTTAAATGAAAGTGTCCCACATTGGTTAATTTAGGGAATGGTCATGGGTTTATACACTCTCCATTGGTGTGAGACAAAGTGTCCCACATTGGTTAATTTAGGGAATGGTCATGGGTTTATACACTCTCCATTGGTGTGAGACAAAGTTGTCCCACATTGGTTAATTTAGGGAATGGTCATGGGTTTATACACTCTCCATTGGTGTGAGACCTTTTTTTTAGGGAATGGTCATGAGTTTATAATCTAAGAATACACTCTCCATTGGTGTGAGACCTTTTGGGGTGGATAGAGTTTATGCTCAAAGTGGACAATATCATACCATTGTGGAGAGTCGTGTTCGTCTAACACGACTCTGGTGAGCACCGATTGGCTCGTAGTTGGACCTTAGGTTGGATCGATCGTGCAGTTAAAAAGCTCGTAGTTGGACTTAGGGTTGGGTCGATCGGTCCGCCTATGGTGAGCACCGATTGGCTCGTCCCTTCTGTCGGCGATGCGCTCTGGCCTTAACTGGCCAGGTCGTGCCTCCGGCACTCTTACTTTGAAGAAATTAGAGTGCCCAAAGAAAAGCCATGAGAGCTTATACTCAAAGTGGACAATATCATACCATTGTGGAGAGTCGTGTTCATCTAACATGGTATCAGAGTCATGCCTTAAACTTAGCCATGCCAATAGATTGACAAATCCTCAAATGTCGAACAAAGGAATCCAAAAAGAAAAAAGCAGTCAAGCCTTCTCGAAGGCACGAATTCGAGTCGAGCCTTGATTAAGGGGAGGTGTACTTTGTTCGAGGGGAGGTGTTAGATGAAAGTGTCCCACATTGGTTAATTTAGGGAATGGTCATGAGTTTATAATCTAAGAATACACTTTCCATTGGTTTGAGGCCTTTTGGGAAGTGCAAAGGACTCCAAAAAGAAAAAAAGGAGTCAAGCCTCCTCAAAGGTACAAATTGAAGTCGAGCCTCGATTAAGGGGAGGCGTATTTTATTCGGGGAGGTGTTAGAAGCCTTTTGAGAAGCCCAAAGCCGCCATGAGAACATTGGTTAATTTCTAAGAATCCACTCTCCATTGGTTTGAGGCCTTTTGAGAAGCCCAAAACTGCCATGAGTCTCCATTGGTTTGAGGTCTTTTGGAGAAGCCCAACTCAAAGTATGAGAGCTTTGTGGAGAGTCTATATACACTCTCCATTGGTTTGACAAAGCAAAGTCATGAGACCTTTGTGGAGAGTCGTGTTGGTCTAATAATATTCAGTGATGAACTCACTGAGTCAACCTAACCTCCTGCTTGTCGAAACTCCTGCCCCTTCTTCCTCAGATTCCTCTCTAATCTCACATAATTTCTCTCTCACCTTGAAACTTGGGCTAATTTCTCTCACCTTGAAACTTGAGGCTAATTTCTCTCTCACCACCATGAAACTTGAGGCTAACTTCTCTCCCACCTTGAAACTTGGATACTTTTGGCCTCTATGCTCAGTTCTTGTATTTCCATCCTAACCATTTAAATCTTGAACTAATTTTGTATAAAAAATTTAATTTAGATTCAAACTTTTTTAACTTTTTATGTTATTACACTCATTCAAAATTAATAAAATTACTCTTTTATTTTGTTTAAAAAATTAAGTTTTGATGTTACCTTCAATTTTTGAAAAAAATCTCAAAAATACTTTAAATTAAAAAAAATACAGTTGCGCCTTAGTTTGGGATGAAAATAGTTAATTTTCTTTTTTCAAAAATACCTTTTAACTTTCAAAAAAGGTTTCAAAAATATCATTAAACTTTCAAAAATGTTTCAAAAATACTTTATAATTTTTAAAAATTTAGAGCTAATTTATGAGATGTTGTACAAGGTGAAGAATGTTAATACAATTTTTAAGATTTCATAACTATTTTTTAAACATAGCACTAATGCTAAGAGTATTTTAAAAAAAAAAAATTAAAAGTTGAAGTGTATTAATGAATGGTATTTTTGAAATGTCATTCAACGTTCAAAGATATTTTTTGAAATAAACTATATTTTTTAACGTTTTTTTAGTTTAAAATTGTTATTTAAACTTTTGAAAGTTGGAAGTATTTTTGAGATAAGTATTAAAAGTATTTTTATTATTTTAGTCTTTATTTTATTCTTAAATTTATTTAATTTTAATATTTCAATTTGTCCATGAATAAAAATAGATTTGGTTTTGAATTTGATTAAGTATAAATAATAAGATTAAATTAGGGTTTGATTAATGGATCCCAACTCTTTTTCCCTATAAATAATAATATCCAATGAAGGAGAGTGTGAGAGTGTGGGTTTAAAAGTGATTAAAATTAAAATTAAATTAAATGTAGCAGTTAATAAATCCTTCTCCACATTATTTTTTATTTTTTATTTTTTTTTTGTTTGTTTGTTTTTTGTTAGCACCAGTATTTTATAAAAATTTTATATTAAATTTATGAAATTTAATTGAATTCAAGCTGAAACGATTGAATCGAGATTATCGAAAGTTAGACTACTACAACGAGCCACACGAGCCAATGCAAGCCGCACATGAGCCACACGAAATGTCGACCACGTTGTGATGAGTCGAAGGTGTGCCTGGGCTTGGGCTACTATTTGGGTAATGGACTGAAGTTTGGGCATGAGGTGTCTGATAGGCTGGGCTTATTGTAAGGCTATACCCGCGGGTTGCTATTTATTTGTAAAATTTTTAATGATATTATTTCTAATTATACTTTGAGAAAAAAAATGATACATAATTGGTAACTTTGCTTCAAACCATGTTAACATTTTCAGTTTTTTTTTTTTTTTTTTTCGAGAAGTTCAAATCCATAACAATTTCATAAACTCAAACCCAATCTGCCACTAAAATACATTGACTTTCTTTTAAGATTATACTTGCTTAAAAAATTAGAATTAGGATGGTGAAAGAGATTAATAAAATGCTCTAACCATTGTAAGATTGTTTCTCAAGCAATAAAGTCAAAAAAGTCAAGTGCTTGAGAGACTATGGTTCATGATCCACCACCAAGATATGAAGATTTTTGGTAAAACTAGGGAGAGAAGATATGAAGATTTTTGGACAACTCTTGCATTTTCACAAAGAGTTTAAAAGAAGGGAGATTAAACTTCTAGATTTTAGAAAGAAAAAAAAAATGAGAGCAAATTTTGGGGATAGATCAACCCCAAAAAGAGAAGAGACAAAGCCAATAGCTCAAAGTGCACATACAAAGATGAAGAAGAAGAAGAGAGAGAGAAAATGACGGGGATTAGTGAAATGGAGCTTCATCAATGCAAAAGCAGTAGGAGAAGCTGGCCATTTTTGAATGGATGAGAGTGGCATAGTTTTGCTGAAAGAGTATTAGTTAGAATTGAAATTTATATCCACGGTTGGAAGTAATTTTACAAAATTGGGTGATTCAAAAGAAACTAAGAGTGAATGAAAAAGAAGAAATTCGACATGGAAAGGCATTAAAAGAAAATGAAGTAAGATCTTACATTTGAGAGGTTCCAAAAAGGATTAAAACAAAAATGTGGCAAAAGTTGGGGTTGAATGGGCAACACCTTACACTATCAGGAGCACGGAGGGGAACATTCGGGGACATTCATAGAACACGTAGAGGGAAATGATAAAATAGGAAGTTGTAGGATGAGTTTAAATTTCAACTAACAATACTTGACGAATCTGAGTATAAATGACAATGCAATAGCATAAATGATGTCAATTCTTAGATAAGTAAAGATGAACAAGATCCAATTATTTGTGAAGATAACGGTAACGATAAGAGGACAAAAGACAAAGATAGAGGAAGGAAGAGGTACCCCACTCGGTGTGAACAAAGTTAGAGGAAAGGGGTGTACCCCCAAGGTGTGTACCATCCCCAAAGATGCCTCTATTTCATCTCCTTTCCCTTTCTAATCCCACTATTTTTCTGCTTCTTTGCGACTTTTTCTCCTTTCGAAATTGTGCCTTACATGCATGGGTAACCCCTCTGCACCTTTGACTTTTCCACGAATCTTGTTTGTGTCTCTTCCTAAATTTCTCTCTCATCCAATCCAATTCAATTTAATTGTGATTAAAACCCCCTTTTAATTTAAAATTAATAAAAATACTTTTTAATTTTGTATTTTGTTAAAACAAAAATATATATTTAAAACTATTCTCTGATTTTTTTTAAAGAGTATTTTTCCAAAAATACTATTAAACTTTTAAAATAGTTTTAAAAATATCATTAAATTTTTAAGAATATTTAAAAAGAATCCATGAGATTTTAAAAATTTTAAAAATATTTCAGAAGATTGAATATTAAATTTTGAAGATCGAATGTATATTTGATTTGAGGGTTAAACTGTTTATCTTGCTTCTTAAGACTCTTCAACCCAGACATTTTTAATTCGTGGTCTAATTCGATAACATTTTGCTTCGAACATAGGAGTTGCTAAGAGTAAAATTCGGGAAAAAGAATCCATTATATGGGAAATACTTCAGGAAGTTATGCAGGGGCATCCTGTATTGCTAAATAGAGCGCCCACTTTGCATAGATTAGGCATCCATGTCTTCCAACCTATTTTAGTGGAAGGACGTGCTATTTGTTTACATCCATTAGTTTGTAAGGGATTCATTGCAGACTTTGATGGGGATCAAATGGCTTTTCATGTACCTTTATCGTTGGAGGCTCAAGTAGAGGCACGTTTACTTATGTTTTCTCATATGAATCTCTTGTCTTCGGCTATTGGGGATCTCATTTCTGTACCAACTCAAGATATGCTTATTGGGCTCTATATATTAACGAGCGGGAATCGCCGAGGTATTTGTGCAAATCGGTATAATCCATGTAATCGCCAA
The DNA here is from genome assembly GCF_002738345.1 of Cucurbita maxima. Taxonomy (NCBI): domain Eukaryota; kingdom Viridiplantae; phylum Streptophyta; class Magnoliopsida; order Cucurbitales; family Cucurbitaceae; genus Cucurbita; species Cucurbita maxima. The sequence continues at coordinate 5,557,399 of NW_019272028.1, read as the reverse complement.
AATAATAAAAATGAAAATTTTTTCAATAATAACTATAAATATACGAAAGAACCATTTTTTAAAAATAAATCTTTAACTTTTAGTTTATTCAAGATTTTTAAAGACATTAACATTATAGAAGTAAAACATACCTATTTATTGATTGATTTCAATTCGAAAGTTTTCTCCATTATCATTGATAAAGCTATCTGGACCTCTCCCGTTTTCGAGAATAGTGTTCCTTAGCCACTCGTTGTATTTATCTACATCACTCAGATTAAAGTCGTTGTCAAAGTCATGTGGATCATTTCTAAAACATTTAAGAGATAATCTTATTCTACTAATTGTTGTTGGTTTCCGTCATTTCCAAAATTTGGAGCAATATGGTCCATGTTGGTTGAATCAAGTAAAGCGATGTTCTTTGACATTAACTGAATCCCTTTTGATGTGCCGCTAAATTCCATTGCTTCTAGTTGCTGAGCTACATCAGCTTGACGTATATCTGGGAATTGAATTTCATCAAATACACAGAAGAAGTTACCTCTTGAGTCGTCTTATTGATGCTATATGGAACTAAATTGTAGTTTCAACCAACATGCAGAAAATTGTGGTCAAGCATTATGAGACCATGATTTACAAAGTTGGCGCTAACAAGCAGTCTAGGATTAGGCACAGGCTTAGGAGCAAAGTCTGTATCTTTTTCCTCCTGAAAGAGATGTTGAACCTCCGTGTGTATATTTGTTTGCCTCATGATTCTGGTGTGTAGATTTGTGCGCCTCATAATTGTGCTACTTTTGCACCAATGGAGGAAGTTGAGTCCACACTGAGAAATTGAATTTGGATGCTTCCATCCTTGGGCCTAATTTATTTTTTTTTCTCGCTTTTCGTGGACTCTACTTGTGCTTTGTATTTCTAATAGGTTTAAGAGCAATAATTCCTCGTTTATTCATAAACAACTAAAAGTACATAGTAGGAAAATAGTAAGCAAACTTGATAGAAGAATGTCGGTAGGTGGTTAGCTACCTGGTATAGGGTCAAGCATGGTTCATTCATCAATTTAAGTATAAGTTTTGGGCGACCTTCAATACCAAAAGTTGTGAGAGAGGTTAAATTACATTTATCACCCAACTTGTTGAGAGCGTCAGAGAACTTGCGACGTCATTCCTTATTCCAAACAAGACGTGATCTGGTATTATTGGAAATATAATATTCCGTCTCTCTTCCATTATTCTCATCCGCTCTTGTATGTTCAAAATTGGTAGGTTTTGAATAATTTGTAACTCTCTTCACCTTGTTTGTTCCTTCTATGTCATCCGTTGATCTCTTTCCATCAAAGTATGAAGCAACTAGGATATCATGGGAATTAGTTGGCATATTTTGCACTTTTTTGTTATAGCTCCTAACTTGATAGTTAAAACTACAATTATTATTATAACTAATTCCATGGGTGGACGGAGAGTAAACAACGGTGTTGTCGTTTTGGATATCGACAGATTCTTTTCCAGATTTAACTTTTTCTACGCAATTTTTTTTATGGGTTAGCTTGGCTATGTCCATGTTATTACGATACACGTGTTGTCATACATATTTGAGATCATCCTTAGAAATAGGTTTTTGAAGAAAATCACACCCCTTCTGCCAATACTTTCATAGCTACCTTCAAGTTTATCACTGAAAACATAACTGCCCCACAAATAAATAGCTTGAGAATAACGAAGACATTTAATTGAATGAGATAGTAAAGCAAAGTTGAACTTACAAATGACAGATATATTCATCTTAAGGAGCACGTGCAAGAACGAAAAACTGTCCATATCAAGCATGCTAACGTTAGACATGACAAGATTGAATTGGTCACCTTTTTCTTGAATCATTGATAGAGCAATACATCCTAGTCTAGTGGTCACAACCGAAGATTACACAAATAAAAAAATAAAAAAAAAACTAAAAATAAAATAAAATCATGCCATGCACAATAAGTTCATTGAAAAGGAAAAACAAAAGCTTAAAACTGAAGGATATTATTGTAACTAGTCCCACAAATGAACAGACAAACCAATTATACTTTGAGAAAATGGAAAGATAATAGATTAGATACACACCTAATTTGTCTTATTCAAATATAAACTAGGAATGCATTCATATCTTATACTGAATTTATTTCTAATTCCCACCCAAAGAAAAAGAAGAAATTGAGAAGGAGGGACTGTGCTTTGTCATTAAGAAAATATTCTTATATGGAAATATACTATTAAATAAAAACATCACAACAACCATAAAAAAAACCTAGAAATCAAAATAAAATAGCTAAAGAAATCAAGTTAACCGTTCTTTTTTTTTTTTTTTTGGGTGAGAAGTTGTTGATCAATCACACAACGATCCATAACAATTTCATAAGCTCAAACCCCATCATACATCTACCACTAAAATTCATTGAGTTTTTTTCTTTTTAAGGTTTCAACATTTAACGGGATACAAAAAGAAGCATTGCATTAACTTTAGACGGTTGCTTAAGAAATTGCAATTAAGATGGTGAAAGAGATTAATGGAAATATTGTGATGCTATGTACCATTGTAAGACTGCTCCTAAGCAAGGAACTCAAGTGGTTGAGAGACAAGGTTTCATGATCCACCACCAAGATATGAAGATTTTTTACAAAACTAGGGAGAGAATCAGGGACCAATGACCCATAGCTTGCAACATTTCCTTTGGAGAGTCGGAGAGAAAGGAGATTAAACTTCTAGATTTGAGAGAAACTAAGAGGGCAAATGTTGGGGGAGAGAGATAAACAACCTAAAAAGAGTAGAGACAAACTTAGTTTGAGAGTATCTCAGGTCAAATTTTGGGGGAGAGAAATGAACAACCCCAAAAAGAGCAGAGAGAAATATAAAAGCTTAACATGCACAGACACAGATACAAAAGGTGACACAACAGTTCTTGGTGCTTAGTGAAACGGGGCTTCATCAAGGTAAAAGCAAGAGGAGAAGGGGACAATTGATAAATAGATGGGAACAAAGAGTGAATGAAAAAGAATAAATCTTAAATGGAAAGGCATTAAAAGAAAAGGAAGTCAGACCTTAAATTTGAGAGCTTCCAAAAGTTGGTATAAAAGATGTCGTTGAATGGACAACACCTTACATTACCACCCGCAAAAACAACATGAGAGGTGAGACATTCATCAAACACATAGAGGGCAATGACAAAGTAGGAAGTCATGGGGTGAATTTGAGTTAGAATACTTGGTGGATACACGAATTTGAGTAGAAATGAGAGTAAGACTGCACATATTATGTCAATTTTTAGATGGATAAAGATGAATAAGGTCCAACTTTTTATGATGATCACCATAAAGCAGAGGACAAAGGGAGAGGAAGGGGGGAGGATACCCCCACTCTATGTGTACCCTCCCCACAGTCCTCGGTTTCATCTACTTTCTTTTTCTAATCTCACCGTTTTCTATCTCTTTGTTGCTTTCTCTCTCACTTTGAAATGAGGCCTTACATGTAGAGATGAACTACTTAGACTACATGTGACTACACATTTTGACTTTCACCTCAAGTTTGTCCTATCTCCTATTCCCTAATCTCTCTTTTGATTTCTCATTCATCTCACACCATTCAAATCTTTAAAATTAGTTTTCTTTTAATTTTTTTTTCCTCCACTCATTTAAAATTAATAAAATTTCTCTTTAATTTTTATTTTTATTTTGTTTAAACTAATAAGTTTTAATAATAATAATCTCAAAAATATTCTTAAATTTTAAAAAATAAAATAAATAAATAAATAAATATATCTATATATATATATTAGATGAAAATCATTAATTTATATTTTAAAATACTCTTGAACTTTTCATAAAAAATTTAAAAAATATCATTAAATTTTTAATAATCTACCTTTGAATTTTAAAAAATTTAGAGTATATATATATATTTTAATATAATATTAATGGTAAGAATATTTTTAAAGTTTTTTAAGAAGTTAAAAAAGAGTATTTTAGCTTAAGGCTATTTTTCAATTTTCTTTTTTTTAGGTTTAAAGTTGTAATTTAAAATCTTAAAAGTATGGAGTAATTGTGAGATAAAGCACTCACATATATTTATTAATTTAATTTTTATTTTATTCCTAGATATATTTAATTTTAACATTTATATTTGGCTATTAATAAAAATAGATTTGATTTTAAATTTGAATAGTGATAAATACTATCAATAAATAAATAATATTAAATTAGGGTTTGAACGAGTGAGAGGGTGGGTTAAAAAATGATTAAAATTAAAAATAAAATGGAGTGGAGTTGTAATTATAATCCTTCTATTTTTTTTTATATATATATAAGTTTTTCTGTTATTTGTTTTACTCTAATTGTTTTTATATGTTATTTAGTTTTCATATTTTGATTTTTTTTTTCACCACCAATATTTTATGAATTTATTAATATTAAATTCATGAAAAAAATTTAAAACTATTTATTGATATGAAATAAATTGTGTTTATAAATTCTTAGAGTTTGAGAGAAGTTCATGAGCAAATTTTGGGGAGAGAAATGAACAATCCAAAGAGGAGAAGAGGAGAAGAGACAAAGCTAAATGCTCAACATGCAGAGCCACAGACATAGATGAAGAAGAGAGTAAGTGACCGTGCCTAGTGAAACAAACGGGGCTTCATCAAAGAAAAAGCAAGAGGAGAAGCTGAAAATTGCTTAATGGATGAGAGTAGCTCATTGCTAAAAAAGTTTTAGTTGAAATTAAAATTTATATTTTACAAAATTGGGTGTTCCAAAAAAAACAAAAAAGTGAATAAAGAGGAAGAAATCCAACCTAAGGAAGTAAGATCTTTAACTTTGAGAGTTTTCAAAAGGGATTGAAACAAGGAGGCAAGAAGTGGAGTTGAATGTGCAACACCTTGCAATATGAGAAGCAAAACATGGAGGGGGACATTCATTAAACACGCAAAGGGCAATGACAAAGTAAGAAGTTGTGGGGTGAGTTTGAGTTTCAACTGAGAATACTTGGTGGGTACATGAATCTAAGTAAAAATGAAAGTGAGACAGTATAGATTATGCCAATTTTTTGGTGAATATAGATGAACAAGGTCCTACTTTTTTGTGATGATAGCCATAACTCTAAGAGGACAAAGAACAGAAAACAGAGGACAATGAGGTAAAGGAAGGGGAACACGACTCCTTTTTCATCTGAGTCCTCCTTTTTCATTTTTTTTTTTTTCTAATCTCACAATTTTCTGTTTCTTATCGCTTTCTCTCTTACTCAGGGCCCTTATTCTAAAATTTCTCTTTCATCCTACATCATTCAAATCTTGAACTAATTTTATGTAAATAAATTAGTTGAGATTCAAACATTTTAATTCTGTCCGTTTTACTCATTTAAAATTAATAAAAATATTCTTTAAATTTTATATTTTGTTTGAAATATAAGTTTTGTGGTTACCTTTCGATTTTTGAAGAAAGTCTGAAAATACTTTTAAATTAAAAAAAAATACCCTATAATGAAAATAGTTAATTTTTTTTTTTTAAATACCCTCCAATTTTTAAAAACGTTTAAAAAATATCATCTAACTTTTAAAGATGTTTCAAAAATACCAATGAGTTTTTTAAAAATTAAAATTTTCTTATAAAGATAAATGGTGTTAATACTATTTTTAAAATTTAATGAGTATTTTTAAATACAAATTCATTGGTTGGGCATCACTTAAGTTCAAGACTAATAAAATCCAATTTTCATTAAAGATAGAAAAAATTAATTATAGAACATATTTATCACGTTACAACCACCTAATTTCTCTAAAATAAGCTCTATCACCTAATTTCTCTAAAATAAGCTCTATCGAGTGAGAAAAGCTATCAACAAAAATATAGGAAACAATAACTTAAAAAGTCAGTGGATCAAAAACTTACTTTGATCTAAACTATCCTAAAGTTATATAAAACAACCGGAAATGACAATGTCCTTTCACGATTTAACATAGATTTATCCGACATGGAAAGCTTAAATTGATTGAACCCAAGATGAAATAATTAGACCGAGATGAAATAATTAGCCACACAAGCAAATGCAAGCCGTACATGAGCCACACGAAAATTCGACGACACTGGATAATTGTGATGAGACGAAGGTGTGCATGGACTTGGGCCACTATTTGGGAAGTTGATGGGCTGGAGATTGGGCGTGAGGTGTCCAATAGGCTGGGCTTATTGGATCATGGCCTTTGGATTTGGATTAGGATGATTGTAATGGGTTTCCATTTATTTGTGGTTTTGGTTTGATGTGACTGGACAGTTATGTTGTAATTAATTATTTAATTTTTTTATAATAATTTTATTTCTTTGATAATTGGCTTGATAGAAACTTAAATAAAGAAGGGATTCATATATACTCACAATTTATTTCTAATTCTCAGAAAAAAAAAAAAAAAAAGAAATTGAGTAAAAGTGACTTAAACTTTTTTCTGTTTGGGAAGAAGTTGATGATCGATCATAACTAGAATACATAACAATTTCATAAACTCAAACCCCAACTTACAAGTGTCACTAAAATGCATTGAGTTTTTTTTTAAGGATGGCAACATGTTATCAGATACAAAAAGAAATATAAGATTAGCTTTAGACTATTGCTTAAAAAATTAAAATTAGGATGGTGAAAGAGATTAATGGAAATATTGTGATGCTATGTATCATTGCAAGACTTTAAACAATGAAGTCAAGTGCTTGAGAGACGAGGGTCCATGATCCACCACCAAGATATAAAGATTTTTGGTAAAACTAGGGAGAGAATTAGGGACCCAATGACCTATCTCCTCCATTTTCCACATAGAATCTTAGGAGGAAGATTAAACTCCTAGATTTGAGAGAAGGTGGGGTAGGGGAGCAAATTTTGGGGGAGAGAAATGAACAACCCAAAAAGAGCAAAGACAAAGCTTAACATGCACAGACATAGACACCCAGAGAGGAGAAGGTGACAATTGCTCAATAGATATGAGTAGCCTAAAGAGATTGAAACAAGAATGAGGCAAAAGATGTGGTTGCATGGATAACACCTTACACTATCGGGAGAAAAAACATGGAGGGGGACATTCATCAAACACGTAAAGGGAATGACAAAGTAGAAAGTTATGGAGTGATGACCAAGCAAGAAGTTGTGGGGAGTTTGAATTTCAACTCGGTGGATACACTAATCTGAGTAGAAATATGCCATTTTTTGGATAGATAAAGATGAACAAGACTCCACTCTTTGTGATGATATCCATAAGAGGATAGAGAACAGAGAATAAAGGTAGAAGAAGGGGGAGGGTACACGCCCCTCCCCTCCGAGTCTTCGGTTTCATCTCCTTATTCTTTTTAATCTCACCATTTTATGTCTCTTTGTTGCTTTCTTTCTCACTTTGAGACTAAGGGACTTTTAAAGAATCTACTCTCTTTCTCACTTTGAAACTATGGCCTTGGAAAGAATCTGCTACGCACATTTGACTTTCAGCTCAACCTTCTTGGGTTCTTCCCAATTTTCTCTCTCATTCCAAACCATTTAAATCTTGAACTAATTTGGTAGGAAGAAATTAGTTAAGATTCAAACTCCATTTAACATTTTAGGTCTATGTTCCACTCATCTAAAATTAATAAAAATACTCTTTCAACCTTGTATTTTGTTTAAAAAAAAATAAGTTTTAATAACACTCTTTAAATTTTTAACAAAATCTCATAAATACTTTTGAATTTTTTTAAAAAATTCAAAAATACCCATATCATTATTTTTGGATGAATATCGTTAATAGTTTTTTTTTAAAAAAAATAATCTAACTTTTAAAAGTTAAAAAAAAAAAATCATTTAACTTTCAAAAGTGTTTAAAAAATATAATTTATTTTTTAAAAGTCTGGAGCTAATCTATTAGAGGTCAATTAATTTTTTTTTTTATATAAAGATAAAAGGTAATATTCAAATTTAATTAGTGTTTTTTAAACATATCACTCATGGAAGGTTATTTTTTAATTTTTTTGAAATGTTAAGAATTAATCATGATATTTTTTAAAACTTTTTTAGATAAATAGTAGGCCAATGTCCTTATTTAATTCTCAATTTATTTAATTTTAATATTTTTATTTGTCATAAAATTTATGATTAATAAAAATAGATTTTGTTTTGAATTTGATGAGATATAAATAATAAGATTAATAAATAAATAAGATTAAATTAGGTTTGACTAGTTGGATATTTTCTATCCATAAATAATATCTAAATAAATAATATTTAAGGAGAGTATAGGTTAAAAAATGATTAAAATTAAAAATAGAATGGAGTGGAGTTGTTAATGTAATCTTTCTACTTTTTTTGGGATAAGTTTTTTCTCTTATTTATTTTACTCCAATTGTTATTTTCATATTTTGATTTTTTTTTTATATATATTTTTACTATCAATATGTTATGAATTTATTTATATTAAATTTATGAAATTTTCTCAAACTTATTTTTAATATGAAATAGTTAAGAAATTCTTAGGTTTGACCTCTTTTATTTAACTGAATTTTTTATTAAAATATAATTAAGACTATTGCTCAATCAAAAGTTATTAAAGTGCTTGAGAGATGAGGGTTCATGATCCACCAACAAGATATGAAGATTTTTAGCAAAACTAAGGAGGGAATCTCGGATTCAATGACTTAATTTTGCATTTTCATAGAGAGGGAGATTAAACTTCTAGATTTGAGATAAAGTAAGAGAGTAAATTTTGGAGAGAGAGATGAACAACCTAAAAAGATAAGAGACAACACTAAATGCTAAATGCTCAACATGCATAGACACAAACACAGATGAAGAAGAGAGAGAGAGTCGATGATGGTGATTAGTGAAACAGGACTTATCAAGGCAAAAGTAATAGGAGAAGATGTCAATTGCTGAATGGATGAAAGTAGCACAAAGTTGAAATAGTCTTAATTGGAAATGAAATTTATATCCACGATTTAAAGTAATTTTACAAAATTTGATTTATATCCACGGTCTAAAGTAATTTTACAAAATTGAGTGTTTCAACAAAGAGTACTTGATGGGTACACGAATCTTAGTAGAAGTGATATCTATGCCAATTTTTGGATGGATAAAGATGAACAAGGGTCGACTTTTTGTGAGGATCCCAATACCTGTAGAAGGATAAAGAAATGTGTAAAAGGACAGAGAACTTTAGAGAAATGTGTAAAAGGATAGATAACTTCAAAGAAATGTGTAAAAGGACAAAGAACTAGAGGACAAAGGTAGAGGAAGAGATGTGTAAAAGGATAGAGAACTTCATAGAAACGTGTAAAAGGACAAAGACTTGAGGGCAAAGGTAGAGGAAGGGGGGTCTGTACCCACAACAAGGTGTGTACCCTCTCCTCCGAGTCCTCGCTTCATTATAGTTACTTCCGGCTCCTTTTCCTTTCTTTTTCTAATCTCACTTTGTGGCTCTCTCTCACTTTGAAATTGGGGTTGTTGAACTCTCAATGAACTCTCGTTACATATGATAGAACTCTGGTTATATGTGATGAACTCTTCACTTTTGACTTTCACCTCAATTTAGATTGTCCCTCTCCACTTTTCACTTTCACCTAGCTACGGGAAAGAAGTTAATTGAGATTCAAATCTCTTTTAACTTTTTTTTTTTTTTTTTTTGTCCTCGCAATGCTTGCTCATTCAAAATTAACAATAATAAAAAAAATTACTCTTTTATTTTATTTAAAATATTAAGTTTTGATGTTACTCTTCCATTTTTTTAAGAGAATTTCAAAAATACTCTTAAATAAAAAAAAAAAATACATTTGTCGTACTTTAGATGAAAAATATTAATTTTTTTTTTCAAAAATATGAACTTAAAAAAAAAAGTTTCAAAAATATCATTAAACTTTCGAAAATGTTTCAAAAGTTATCTTGAATTTTTAAAAATTTGGAGATAGTCTATGAGATGTCGATAGATCAGAGATAACCTATGAGATATCTATAGATTATAAAAAAAAAAAATCAAAATTTTCTTATAAAGGTGGAGGGTGTTAATGCTACTTTAAGGTTTCATGAGTATTTTTTAAACATAATAGTACTATAAGAGTATTTTGAATTTGATTAGGTAAAAATAAGATTAAATGAGGTTTGACTCATGGATCCAACCTTTTTTCTCCTTATAAATAAAAGGATTAAAATTAAAAATAGAATAAGGGGCTAAAATTGTCTGAGTTTATTGGGGGATTTTTTTGACCCAACCAAAAGTTTGGATTGGTTTGACTGGCAATACAACCCAATTTAAAAAATTTCACCAACCCAACCCTCTATAACCCTCTATTTTTAGGTTGGTTGTTAATTTTTTTTTTTTAAATTTGATTTATTCATCATTTATAATTACTATGATACAATCTTAAATAGATATTAAAGGTTCACAAACAAATACACATCAATCTATAATTAGTCACAAAAAAAAAAATAATAATAATAAATTCAATGAAAATAATAATAATAATAATAATAATAATAATAATAATAATAATAATAATAATAATAATAATAATAATAATGTAACCATCAATAAGCTAAGACAACTAAACACTACACTTCTTGAAAATTGGTTAAAGTAAGAAAAACTTAGGATACATCCTGAAATTAAAAAAAAAAAAAAAAAAAAATGAAAATGGTTATTTTAAAGATACTATATCACAAAATTAAACAATTTCATAAACCCAAACCCCATTATTACACTTATTGCCCCCATGTAAAATAAAAGTAAAAAAAAATAAATAAAACATTAGCTTTATACCTTGCCTAAAAAATTAAAATTAGGATGGCGAAAAAGATTAATGAAAATATTGTGATGTTCTTCACCATTGCAAGAGTGTTACTCAAGCAATGAAGTCAAGTGCTTGAAAGACAAGGGAAATTTTTTGACAAAGTTGGGAGAGAATCAGCCACCCAATGACCTATTTCCTCAATTTCTCATTTATGACAAAGGATCTAACAAAAAGGGAGATTAAACTCCTAGATTTGAGATCATTTCTCATTTCTTACAAAGAATCTGAAAGAATGGAGATTAAACTTCTATTTGAGATCTCACAGATGATCTGAAATGAGAGAGATTAAACTTCTAGATTTGAGATTATTTAGCAGGAAGAATCTCTAAAAAGGGAGATTAAACTTTAGATTTGAGATCATTTCTCACCCATAATTAAGAAGAGAGATTAAATTCTAGATTTGAGAGAAAGGGAAGAGCAAATTTTGGGGAGAGAGATGACCAACCCAAAAAGAGAAGAGCTAAAAGCTCAACATGCAAGAAGAGGGAGAGAGAGTTAGTGACGGTGCTTAGTGAAATAGAGCTTCAAGGCAAAAGCAAAAGGAGAAGTTGGCGATTGGATGACAGTAGCCCATAGTTGAAGGAGTCTAAGAAAAAATTGAAATTTATATCTAATGTTCGAAGTAATTTTACAAAATTTGGTCCTTCAAAAAAACAAAGAGGGGATGAAAAAGAAGAAATTGGACATGGAAATACATCAAAAGAAAAGGAAGGATGGGGACATTCATCAAACACGTATAGGAAGTTGTGGGGGATGAGTTTGAGTTTCAACGAAGATACTTGGTAGGGACACGGATCTAAATTGAAATGAAAGACATCATATATTATGCCAATGAACAAGGCCCACTTTTTATGATGATAGCCACATCTAATAGGATAGAGAACCGTGTAAAAAGACAGAAAACTAAGGATAACGGTGGAGGAAGGTGATGGTACCCCACTAGGTGTGTAACAACAAAGGAAGGGGCAGGGTACCCCACTGGGTGTGTACCGTCCCCTCCCTGCGGTTTCATCTCTTTTTTTTTTTTTTTTTTTTTTTTTTTTTTTTTTTTTTTTTTTTTTTTTTTTTTTTCTATGACTTTCTCTCTTACATGCAGTGATGAGCTCTGCTCTGCATGCACCTTTGACTTTCACCACAATCTTTTGACTTTCACCATAATCTTTCTTGTCATTACTTCTAGCTCCTTTTCCATGCATTTTTTACTTTCACATCAATCTCTCTCACGTGTTTTCATCCCCCTTCCCATATGTCTCTTTCACGTGTTTCCGGCCCCCTTCCCTGATTTCTTTCTCACGTGTTTTCGGCCCCCTTCCCTAATTGCTCTCTCACGTGTTTCCAACCCCCTTCCCCAGATTGCTCTCTCGCATGTTTCCAGCCCCCTTCCCAAATTTCTCTCTCACGTGTTTCTAGCCCCCTTCCCCAGATTTCTCTCTCACGTGTTTCCGATTTCCATTCCCCAAATTGCTCTCTCACGTGTTTCTGGCCCCCTTCTCAGATTTCTTTCTCACGTGTTTCCGGCCCCCTTCCTAGATTTCTCTCTCACGTGTTTCCAGCCCTTTACCAAATTTCTCCACGAAGCTTTACATGTAGTGATGAATTGAGTCAACCTAACCTCCCTCGCTTGTCCGCCCCTTTCCCACATTCCTCTCTAATCTCACACAATTTCTCTCTCACTTTGAAACTTTTGATGAACTACACCTTTGACTTTCACCTCAATGTGATTACTTTTGGCCCCTATCCTCATATTTCTCTCTATTTCTCTCTCATCCTACACAATTCAAATCTTGAACTAATGCGGTATAAAGAAATTAGTTGAGAATCAAACCTCTCTCTACTATTTACTTATGTACCATGCTCCACTTATTTAAAATTAATAAAAATATTATTTTCAACTTCTCTTTACTATTTACATGTACAATGCTCTACTCATTTAAAATTAATAAAAATATTTTTTTCAACATTGTATTTTGTTAAAAATAAAGTTTTAAAAATACGGTTTGATTTTTTAGAAAATATAAAAAATACTCTTACTTTTTTTCAAAAATATCCATAATTTTTTTTTAAAAAAAAAATTTAAAAATATCATTAAACTTTAAAAAAAAAATAAAAAAAAAAAATCTTTCCAGAAGTCATTTTGGAATTTATGTGGGAAAGGTTGTAATTAATTATTAATTTTTTTTTTCTTCACGAAGGTGGGAATTGTTCACAACAACAATCCATAACAATTTCATAACCCAAACCCAATTATAAATCTACCACTAAAATGCGTTGAGTTTCTTTCAAGAATACACTTAGACCATTGTTTAAAAAATTAAAATTAGGATGGTTAAAAAGATTAATGGAATGCTTTGCATCATTGTAAAATTGTTGCACAATCAATAAAGTCAAATGTTTGAGAGAAGAGATCTCATGATCCACCACCAAGATATGAAGATTTTTGGCAAAGCTAAAGAGAGAATGTGGGAAATGGAGGAGATGGGTCATTTGGTCCCTCAAAAAATCTAAAAGAATAGATATTAAACTCTTAGATTTGAGAAAAAAATGAGAGCAAATTTTGGAGGAGAGAGATGAACAATCCAAAAGAAGAGAGACAAAACTAATAGCTCAACATGCATAGACACAGATGAAGAAAGAGAAGAGAGAGAGAGAAAGTGACCTGGGATTAGTGAAATGGAGCTTCACCGATGCAAAAGCAATAGAAGAAGCTGACTATTTTTTAATAAATGAGGTAACACTCTTTCAACGTTGGAATTGAAATTTATATCTATTGTTTGACCTAATTTTATAAATGAGGTGCTTCAAAAGAAAGAAAGAATGAACGAAAAAGAATGAAATTCAACTCGGAAATGCATTAAAAGAAAAGGAAGTAAGATGTTAAATAGGATAGAAACAAGGGGTGGGGTTGAATGGAGAGGGTATCCCACTGGGTGTGAACAAAGGTAGAGGAAGGGCGTGTACCCCCAAGGTGTGTACCATCCCCCCAAGGTGTGTACCATCCCCCAAAGATGCCTCCGTTTCATCACCTCTCTCTTGAAAATTGTGCCTTACATGCATTGGCAACCCCTCCTACACCTTTGACTTGCACTTAATCTTGCTTCTCCTAACTTATGGCTCACTTTCCAAATTTCTCTTAAAGAAGTTTGTTGGGATTCAAACGTCTATTTAATTTTAAATTAATAAAAAAAACTTTTTCACCTTTGTATTTTGTTAATAATTTTTTTTAAAAGTATCCTTCTATTTTTTAAAAAATCTAAAAAAATACTCTTAATTTTTTTCCCCAAAAATATCATAGAACTTAAAAAAAAAAAAAAAATTCAAAAATATCATTAAATTTTTAAAAATATTTTAAAAGAATCCTTTGCTTTTAAAAATTTGGAAATGATCTATGAGATGTCATGGTACAAAATTTAAATTTTCTTACAAAAATGTTAATGTGAGTCTTCAAATTTTATAGGTATTTTTTTTTAAATATATTAATATTGCTTTTAAAATTTCATGAATATTTTTTAAATATAATAAGAGTGGTAATGTATTAATGAATGGTATTTTTGAAATATATTAATAAAAATAGATTTAGTTTTAAATTTGATTAAGAATAAATAAAAAGATTAAATTAGATTCTGACTACTCCACTCTTTTCCTCTATAAATAATAATATTCCATGAATGAGAGTGTGGGTTAAAAAATAATTAATATCCCATACACATTTTTCTTTTTCTTTTTTTTAATAATTTTTTTTTATATTATTAAGTTCCTATTTTGATTTATTTTTTATAACTATTTTATGAATTTCTTTAAAAAAATTCTGAAAATTATTTGTGGATATGAAATAAATTGTGTTTATTTATTTCCCTCCATTTTTAATAAAATATAATTATAAGTATTTTATGATTTGAATTCTTTTTTATATATTTGAATGGTTTGAAAATATTTTTATTTTTTTATTAAATAATTTTTAAATATGTAAATATATTATTTTTTTTAATGAAACTTTTAAAGAAATATGGTCTTTGAGATTGAATTTTCAATTTTAAAGATATAGTATATTTGATTTGAGGGTTAAATTATTTATTCTTCAACTGGTAATTAAGAATAAATCTTTAACTTTTAGTTGTTCATGATTTTTAAAGACATTGAGAACATTATAGAAGTAAAACATATCTATTTATTGATTGATTTCAACTCGAAAGTTTTATGCATTGTCATTAATAAAGCTATTTGGACCACTTCCATTTTCGAGAACAATGTTCCTTAGCCACTCGCTGTATTTATCTACATCACTCAGATTAAAGTCGCTGTCAAAGTCGTGTGGATTGTCTTCTAAAACATTTAAGAGATAATCATATTCTGCTAATTGTGGTTGCCTTCCTTCATTTCCAAAATCTGCAGCAATATTGTCCAGTTGGTTGAATCAGGAAAAGCGATGTTCTTTGACATTAACTGAATCTCTTTTGATGTGCCACTAAATTCCATTGCTTCTAGCTGCTGAGCTACATCAGCTTGATGTATATCTGGGAACTAAATTTCATCAAATACACGAGAAGAAGTTACCTCTGGTATTGTCTTATTGATGCTATATGGAAAGGGAGTCCTCCATTTTATCTCCTTTCTTTTTCTAATCTCACCATTTTCTATTTCTTTGCTTCGTGGCTTTCTCTCTTATTTTGAAACTTGTGTTATATACGTAGCAATGAACTCCTCTGCACTTTTGACTTTCATCTCCCCACTTGTCGTTACTTCTAGCCCTTAATTTTTTAGCTATGTTCTACTCATATAAAATTAATAAAAATATTCCTTCAACTTTATATTTTGTTTGAAAAAATAAGTTTTGTGGTTACCTTTAGATTTTTTAAGAAAGTCTCAAAAGTACTCATAAATAAAATAAAAAAAATACTCTTTTTTTTCAAATACTTTTAAATTTTAAAAAGTATAAAAAATATCATTAAACTTTCAAATATGTTTAAAAAATAACCTTGAGTTTTTTTAAATTTGGAGATAATTTATGAGACGTAGACCCATGATCACGATAAATAAAAAATTAAAATTTTCTTATAGAAGTGAAGGGTATTAATATTATTTTTAAAATTTAATGAGTATTTTTAAATACAAGTTCAAGCCTAATGAAATCCAATTTTACCCTACAATTGAAATTGATTATAGAACATATTTATTATGCTACAACCACCTATTTTCTCTAAAATAAGCTCCAAGCAGTGAGAAAAGCTATCAATAAAAACATAGAAAAAAATAACTTAAAAAGGGGATCAAACTTATTTTGATCTAAAATATCCTAAAGTTATATGAAACAACAAGAGATTGACCATAACAATGCACAACTTAAAATAGATTTGAATTGGACATGAAAAGTTTAAATTGACTAAACCAAAATTGAAACAATTGAACCAAGTAGATCGAAAGTTAGATGACTACAACAAGTCAAACGAGCAAGCTTAAATTGATTGAACCCAAGCTGAAATAATTGAACCGAGATGATTGAAAGTTAGATGACTATAACAGGTCACACTAGCCGATGCAAGCTATATTCCAAGATTTCTATAATTTTAATAATTTTTTTTGTAAAATTTTAATAATTTTATTTCTTTGAGAAAAAGGATAGATAATTGGTCTGGTAGGAGCTTAAATAAAGAAGGGATTCATATATGTTCACAATTTATTTCTAATTCTAGAAGAAAAAAAATTAAAAAAAAAATTGAGTAAAAGTGACTCAACTCTATCATTAACCTTTCCCTTTCTTTTTTAATCAGAAACTAACGTAACATTTCTTTCTTTCATGTTTGAGAACTTGATGATCATCACAATTAAGATCCATAGCAATGTCATAACCCTACAACAAATATTGGATTAGATAGCTTTCGAAAAATGCTATCATAGACTTTTTATAGCGTTTTTTGTCATCGTGACAGCCCATGTTATTAAAAGTTTGGAATTTTTATAGTGTTTTTGTATAGCTATAAAAAATGTTATAATATAATACCTAAATATAGCTTATATGCAATGCTATGAAAACAATTTATAGCAGTTTTGTTAAAGTTATAATATGTAAACATAACTAAAATATGATGCTATCATTCATTTTTAATAAGTTATATTTATACTTTTAATCTTATGCTATAACAAAAATATAATTGAAATTTAATAATCTACTAACACATTACAAAATAAAGTAAATATTAGACTCGTTACACTATCACAATTTTCAAATCAGTTCTTCCCCACCTAATACACAATAAATAGAACAAAAACTCACTCTCCACAATATGTGACATCTTTGATTTTGATAAAATCAAGTCCACCAATCCTAAAGGTATTCGAACCGACATCAATGTCTTCTATGTTCCACCCTTTTAGCAATGTCAATTGATAAATGGTTCGTTGTTGCTTGCCAATTAGTGCTTCCTTGCTTCAACAAAAGCTTGATCGTTAGTTGAGGATTAGAGTTGCCTTATCAATTTGGTATCAGAGCCTAAGTTGCATCTTTGTGGCCGACTCTAGGCAATGTCAATTGATAAATTGATCGTTGTTGCTGGCCAATTACTGCTTTCAAGGAATCATGCAACATTATCGAAGCATATATATTAGTGGTTCGAAGATAAGTGCAAAATAGTACCAAAAGGTTTGACAATATGTTGGAGTTTTTTCTTGTTCCTTTCTTTTTCACGCTATTTCAAGCTCTTCCTTTATCAAACACCAAAGCAACAAAATCTAAATATCATATAAAAGTAAAAAAGAGAATAGAACATTATTGTTCATCTTATATATGTAAGTACGTTTCATTTTTTCCCTTCTTCTTGAAGTAGGTTTCTTAAAAACAGAGAATAGAAACATTAGTTCAAATACTTGCATTACAGGTCCCAATTAGAATTGAAAGGGCAGGGCATTGTCCACTAAAAGTTTATGAGGAAAGAAAGAGCATTATGCTTTTTGATTCCCTTGGATGAAAACCATGACTTTGTAATAAAACTCAATCTTTTCAAATAGCACTTCATCATGATGTGTTGTCGCTCATATGATAAACCAAACAGAACCATTAAATAAAACATTGACATTGAAGAGAAAATGAGAAGAAAGTATAGCACTGAACTGATATAACTAACACCTATATTATCTTCGTGATCACAACCCCATAAGTTGATTAACTATGTCCAAAGACTTTGATGTGATCTTTAAGAGACCTTTTGAGATTAAAATTAGAGCCACAAGTGCAATGTCAAAGCTTCCCACAACTCTTCTCATTCTAGTCCCCTCTCATCGCAAAGGTGTTTCCACATTTTTTACAAATAAATGGATTGATTCCATGTTTTCTTTTTTAATTTGTACTAAAGTCTTCGAGTGGTTTTGACCTTGGATGGTCTATTTTGAAGGGTTTTAAATAACTATATCATGACTAGTAAGGCCAACCGAAAAAAATTTATTAACCAAAGAAAATGACCATGCACGCTAATGAATTCTCTTGAGAAAAAAAAAAAGTAGTCTCTCCTAGTCACTCCAAGTTAGCAAACAAAAGTCAAAGACCGAAACCAATCTAACTGGTCTTCTAATTAGGAACAACTTCTTCTAACTGATCTTCTAATTTATCTAAGATCTCAGTTGAAGAAATCCTCAAAATCAAATAAGAAGAAGAAGAATGTGTTGTTGGAAGTCCTAAATGCAAAATAACAATAACAGGAACAACACGGCCACACAAGTTCTTGTTGTTGTTGTGTGAAAGTGAGTGATCTTGCCGATCATGTATTTAATAAGTTATACACAAGGAGGGAGAAAAGGAGACCTAATATATCAAAGGGGAAAAAAAATTAAAAACAAGGCCGCAAAAATTTAGATATACATAATACAATAGGTATTTTGCTCAAGGAATTTATATGCAGTCCATCAATACGTGTATAAACTTCTTCCTACTACTTGATACTTGCAGGATATGTAACCCGTTAACATAAATCATTCCTAACTATAGAATGTGCTTGAAATAACCTATGAATTAACAAATTCCTCTAAACTTAATTTCTTTGTACTCTTAGGCTTTGTTTTTTTGTTTGTAATCTTCATGTGGTTCCTCAATTTGGGCATGTATTGATTGAACAAACACAATGAAAAATAAAGATAGTTTCTTGTATTATGTTTTTATTCCGTGGATCTAACTCACAAAACTACAGTCAACCTTTTAACACAAGACAACAACTACATCTACCTGACAGAACTCACCAATCTACATTCAAAGAAAAATACCCACTTAAAAGTAAAGTATATTACTTAATGAAGGACAAAAGGACCGAACTCACAAAAGTTTATTAGTGTGTATTAACTATAAATGGATTGTTGCGCGAGTGAAAGAAGGCGAGAGTTTGTTTTGCCCGAGGGTCTGAGAATATGGGTGCCTAGAGAGAAGAGGAGAGAAAAAGAAAAGAAGGCTTTTATACGCGTGATTAGGTTTTCACGGATAACATTAAAAAAAATGCCTTTATTTTCTTTCTAATTTATAGCATCATTTAGAAAATGCTATACAAAAAAACTATGAAAGATGGTATTTGTTGTAGTGTAAACTCAAACCCCAACTTACCTCTGCCACTAAAATCTATCGAGTATACTTGTAGGTTGCAACATATTATCCAATACAAAAGCAAGTATAAGATTCGCTTTAGACCATTCCTTAAAAAATTAAAATTATGATGGTGAAAGAGATTAATGGAAATATTGTGATGTTATGTACCATTGTAAGTGTCACGACCCAAAATAAATAATCTCAAGCCGTGACTAACAATGACTATGACATGTAAAGTGTAAGCGAGAAATTCAAGGAAAACATAAAAGACAAAGTGTACTATTTAGTAAAACTAGACTGACGCCTTGGGACACGCTTTCTCTATGACAACCCACATCGATCAACGCACCCTCTCTTGACTCGACACCTTACGTACCTGAAAAAGAAAGGTATAACAAGAATGAGTATAAAAATTATACTCAGTAAGCCACCTACTTGTAGGCTCTTGTTGCACCCTAAACTTAACAAATGACCACAAACTTTCCTTTGGCTCTAGAACATCTTATTCTGGTTTTATCTCATTAGGGCTTCTCCCTTGGAACTTGTCCCTTCGGACTTCTTTGGTTCTTTGACCTTCTATTTATACCCCTAGAGTTCCTTTTATGCTAACCTGTGTTGGACTGGTGCCTTGCGAGTGGCTACCTCGGCATGGGTATGAGATTACCTGGGGTCTTGCCTAGAAAGTGAGCTGCAACCCCCTAGTCCCATGATAATCCCCCTGTATTTGGGAGGGCTACCTCTCCTATTCCATCTAGCTAAACGGTCAATTACGACGTGGGTATCCCGTTTCCCATATTAAACGGCTATCGAGCAGTCGAGTCTTGATTAGGAACCCGCTGGTCCCCCACGAAGCTATATCACCATCCACACACAAGTAGCCTAAGGGTACTCTAGAGGTGGTTCGTGTGC
Source organism: Cucurbita maxima (assembly GCF_002738345.1). NCBI lineage: Eukaryota > Viridiplantae > Streptophyta > Magnoliopsida > Cucurbitales > Cucurbitaceae > Cucurbita > Cucurbita maxima. Next base: position 5,537,140 of record NW_019272028.1, on the reverse strand, counting down.
CGTGATGGTCTGTTAGACTAATAGGGAAAGGTTAAGTCTATTCCTTGGTGACTTGTCGCTCTAACCATAAATCTCTAGACTTAATCATAAAAGTGGCCATGAAAATTAACGGAGTACGTACATAATTATCATCCAACATCAAATACAATATTCATGCAAAGTAAACATACAAGCTAAACGGAGAGATAACGTCTATCAACTCCCGGAGCGCAGATTTCACAAATTCTCATTCTTCTTTCAGCATAGAATATCCATACCTAAGATAATTAAACTAGCATGCATGCATTCCAAGCCACTCCTACAAGTATTACTTCCTAGAATTCCTTGTGGTGACTTACATGGATGATGCCTGCCCTTACGTAGCGTTTCCACATGAGAATGGGAATCAGGAGGAAAATATGGAAAACAGAAGTTGAACCGGTAAAAAATAAGCTTACACGCGCTTCCAAGCACTGGGATGCAACCACTCGCAGGTTCCACGCGCGAGTGTCACGCGCCCAGGGTTTTCTGCATTCGCGGGTTGCCGGTTCGGTTCGGAAGCAGTGGTTCAGGTGGACCGCGGGTCGTCGGTTCGGTTTGGTTCGTCGCGCGGGTATCGGGTCAGCCGAGGAACGCGAGTCGGGTGCAATGCCGAGGACGCGTGTCGCAGGAAAGCTGGAGCCACGTTTTCCCAGGCGGCGCCCGACGCGTGTCGAAGGTGATTGACGCACGCGGTCCTCTAGCCGGTTGACACGTGGTACGCCGACGGCTTCTCTCTCCTCCAGAAAATCAAGGTTTTCGATTAGTTTTCCAGAGTTCTTTCCATTTTCTATCTCTCTATTCTTAATCCAAACAGTAATGGTTCCTTCAACAAAGTTTTAGATCATACTTTAACATACGTGCCAATATTTTACTTCAGTTTTCTTTCGGATCTTGACAAAAGAGGAGGAAATCTCAACAACACGAGTTTTTATTTCACTCCAAGAAGGACTCGAGAGAGAGTGTAGGTCTTAGTAGGAAATCTCAACAACTGAGTTCTTACTTTAGTTTTCTTTCTCACACTTCTTTCTTTTGCAGGAATTACGTGGAGAACCCTCAATACCCCTATAATGGGCTGAGGTAAAATGTCTATTTTGCCCCTCGACCGTTTTTTTTTTTTTTTTTTTTAAATGTTACAGTAAGACTGTTGCTTAAATAATGAAATCAAGTGCACGAGAGACTTCATGATCTGCCACCAAAATATGAAGATTTTTGGCAAAATTAGGGAGAGAATTAGGGATCCAATGACCCATCTCCTCCATTTTCTACGGACTTTAAAAGGAAGATTAAACTTCTAGATTTGAGAAAAGTTAGAGAGATAAAATTTTGGGGAGAGAAATGAACCACCTAAAAATAGTAGAGACAAAGCTAAAAGCTTAACACTAGACAAAGAAGAAGGAGAGAGAGAGAGGAGAAGGTGACAATTGTTGAATAGATTATGAGTAGCCCAAAGCTATAACCGTTTTAGTTGGAATTGAAATTTATATTCACGGTTTGAAATAATTTTACAAAAATAGGTGTTTCAAAACAAATAAGAAAAGTATGAAAAAGAAGAAATCTGGAAAGACAATAAAAAAAATATTACATTTGAGAGCTTCCAAAAGGGATTGAAACAACCAGGAGGCAAAGATGGGGTTGGATGGACAACACTTGCACTATCAAGAGCAAAAAAGTAGAGGGGAACATTCATCAAACACGTAGAGGGCAATGACAAAGTAGGAAGGTGTGGGGAGTTTGAATTTCAACTAAGTACACTTGGGTGGATACACGAATCTAAGTAAAAATGATAGGAAGACAATATAGATTATACCAATTTTTGGATGGATAAAGATGAACAAGGCTCCACTTTTTGTGATGATATCCATAACGGTAGGAGGAGAGAGAACAGAGGATAGAGGTAGAAGAAGGGGGAGGGTACACACCCCTCCCATCCAAGTCTTTGGTTTCATCTCCTTATTCTTTTTAATCTCACCCTCCTTATTCTTTTTAATCTCACAATTTTCTGTCTATTTGTGACTTTCTATCTCACTTTGAAACTAGTGCATGCATGTAGTGATAAACAAATCTAAGCACATTTGACTTTCACTTCAAAGGTCTTGTGGTCTGATTTCTTCCCAATTATCTCTCTCATCCCACATTATTCAAATATTGAACTAATGGTGTATAAGGAAATTAGTTAAAATTCAAATTCTTTTCATCTTTAGGTCTAAAGTTAATAAAAATACTCTTTCAGCTTTGTATTTAGTTAAAAAAAAAAAATATATATATATATCACTTTTTAAACTTTTTTACAAAACCTCATAAATACTTCTAATTTTTTTAACACTTTTTGAACTTTTTACAAAACCTCATAAATACTTTTAATTTTTTTTAAAAAAATACCTTGTTATTTTTTTGGATGAAAATCTTAATATTTTTTTTGTTTAAAAAAATAACCTAACTTAAAAAAAAAAAAAAAACATTTAATTAAAAAAAAAAAAAAACCATTCAACTTTCAAAAATGTTTCAAACATACCATTTACTTTTTAAAAATGGGGAGATAATCTATAAGATGTCCATAAATAGTAAAAATCAATATTTTATATTTTTTGTAAAGGTAAAAGGTGTTAATAATACTCTACAAATCTAATTAGTGTTTTTTAAGCATAAAAATGTGTATAAGTACATAGAAATGTGTAAAACGACAGAGAATTTGAGAACATAAGATAAAGGTAGAGGAACACAGGATAAAGGTAGAGGAAGGGGTGTGTGTTCTAGCTTTCATCTCCTCTTTTGTTCTAATCTCACTCGGTGGATTTCTCTCCCACTATAAAACTCCTATTTAAGTGCAGTAATGAACCGTTTTCACTTTTGGCCCTCTTCCCAGATTTCTCTCTTATCCCACCTAATTCAAATCTTGTATTAATTTCAAAATACCCCACGAAAACTGTTACCCTTTAGGGGAAAAAATAATACACTACTTTAATTACTATTTTTACTATTATAAATTACTACTTTTACACACACTCACACAAACAAGACATTTATACAAACTATAATTACGCTCGGTATTTAACATCGATTTGAATGAGAATAACAAACGTGAGATTCAACACAATCAGACTTTTGAGAGGGGGTGTATCTTTGGTTTTTGTATAAGTCTTAGGTAGACAGGATGTTTGTCTCTTCCTAAATTTCTCTTTTATCCCACCCAATTCAAATCTTGTATTAATTTCTTTGCCTCTCCCTAAATTTCACTCTTATCTCAAACCATTCAAATCTTAACTAATATTTTTGATTTTCTCTCACTCTAAAGTGGGCCATGATATGTTGGTTGTGCTTATTTTTGTCCCTCTTCCTAAATTCCTCTCTCATCCCACACAATTCAAATCTTGAACTAATTTTTCTCTCATTCCACACAATTCTGTAGTTACTTTTGTCTCTCTTCCTAGATTTCTCTCATTCCAAGAAATTCAAATCTTGAACTAATTTCTTTGACTTTCACCTAAATCTATCTTGTATTACTTATGGCTCATTTTCCATTCTTTTTCTATCTCACTTTATGGTTTTCTCTCTCACTTTAAAACGGGATGTTACATGTGATGAAAGCTTCACCTTTGACTTTCGCCTCTATCTATCTTGTCCTTACTTATTCTGTCCCTCCTCATTTTTTCTCTCATCCCACACTAGCTTGTCCATACTTGCCCCTCCTCCCAAATTTTTTTCTCATCCCACACATTTCAAATCTTTGAACTAATTTTGTATAAAAAAGTTAGTTGAGATTCAAACCTCTTTTAACTTTTTATGTCCTTATAATGGACACTCATTCAAAATTAATAAAAATACTTTTTTATTTGGTTTAAAATATTAAGTTTTGATATTACTCAATTTCAAAACTACTTTTAAATTAAAAAAAAATACCTGTTACTTTTATTAGATGAAAAGCTTTATTTATTTATTTTTTTTAAATATCTTTTAAACTTTCAAAAAAAAAATGTTTCAAAAATATCATTAAACTTTCGAAAATGTTTCAAAAGTACCCTTGAGTTTTTAAAAAAGTTGGAGATAATCTATAAAATATTGATAGATTAGAGATAATCTATGAGATGTCGATAGATCATAAAAAAATAAATTCTTATAAGATGTTAATGTTACTCTTAAAATTTCATGAGTATTTTTTAAAAATAATAGTAATGGAGTATTTTTAACCATTTTTTAGTTGAAAAGTATTATAAAGGGTTTTTCAAAACACCATTAAAAGTTAAAAAGTATCTTTAAACCACTTTTTCTTTTTTGAAATTTTTTGTTTTTTATTTATTAATTTTATCTTTTGTTTTATTCTCAAATTTATTTAATTTTAATATTTCAATTTATGATTAATAAAACTTCATTTGATTTTGATTTGATCAGGTATAAATAACAAGATTAAATTAGGTTTGACTAATGGATCCTAACCTCTTTATAAATAAAATGATTAAAAATACAAATAGAATGAAGTGGAGTTGTTAATATTAGGGGCTTAAACGGTGTGGTTCAATGATTTTTTTTTTTACTCAACCTAAAAGTTTAGATTGATTTGACTGGTGACCCAACCCAATAGAAAAATTTTCACCAACCCAACTCACTAAAATCCTCTATTTTCAGGTTCGGCTCAACCCTCTATAACCCGAGGTTGGGTTGGTTGTTAAAAAAATTAATTTATCCACGATTTATAATTATTGGATACAATCTTAGATAAAATTTCTAGATTTGAGATCATTTTTCAGAGTATCTGTAAGAAGGGAGTTAAACTTCTAGGTTTGAGAGGAAAAGAGAGAGTAAATTTTGAGGAGAAAGATGAATAACCCAAAAAGAGAAGAGACAAAACTAAAAGCTCAAAATGCAAGAAGAGGGAGAGAGTTAGTGACGGTGCTTAGTGAAACAAAGCTTCATCGAGGCAAAAGCAAAAGAAGAAGCTAGCAATTGGATGACAATAGCCCATAGTTGAAGAATTCTTAGAAGGAATTGAAATTTATATCCACTATTTGAAGTAATTTTACAAAATTTGGTGCTTCAAAAGAAACAAAGAGTGGATGAAAAAGAAGAAATCCGATATGGAAAGACATTAAAAGAAAAGGAAGGAGGGAGACATTCATCAAACACATATAGGAAGTTGTGGGGATGAGTTTGAGTTTCAACGAAGAATACTCGGTGGGTACACGAATTTGAATTGAATTGAAATGAAAGAAATCATATATTATGTCAATGAACAAGGCCCACTTTTTGTGATGATCACCACATTTGTAATAGGATAGAGAACCGTGTAAAAGGACAGAGAACTGAGGGCAAAGATGGTACCCCCACTAGGTGTGTATCAACAAAGGTGAAGCATCGGAGATGGTACCCCTACTAGGTGTGTATCAACAAAGACGGAAGGGGAGGGTACACACCCATCCCCTCTGTCCATCGCAGTTTCTTCTTCTTTCTTTTTCTATTTTTCGTTGGTTTGTTCTTTTGACTTTCTCTCTTACATACAGTGATGAACTGCTCTACATTACACTACAACTTTGACTTCATTAGTGTGACCCCTTTTCCATGCATCTTTGACTTTCTCCTCAATCTCTCTTTCTAGTTACTTCTTGCCTCTTTCCCATATTTCTATCTCACGTGTTTCCCACCATTTCTTTCCCATTTTTCTCTCTCTCTCTAGTGTTTCCAGCCACTTTTCCATATTTCTCTCTCTCTTAGTGTTTCCCTTTTCCATATTTCTCTCTCACTTGTTTCAGTTTCCGTCTTCCATATTTCTCTCAAGTGTTTTTCTGTTTTTCATATTTCTCTCTCACATGTTTCAGTTCCATTTTCGATAGTTCTCTCTCGTGTTCCAGTCTCATGTGTTTCCGTCCCTCCGTCCCTCCGTCCCTAGGGATTACATGTAGTGATGAACTAAGTCAACCTAACCTCCATAGTTTGAATACTTCTACCCCTTTCCCAGATTTCACTCTAATCTCACACAATTTCTCTCACACTTTGAAACTTGGGATGTTACATGAAGTGAGAAGTGATGATGCAACTTTGACTTTCCCCTCAATCTTGCTTGTGTTACTTTTGGCCCCTGTCACCAGATTTCTCAGGATTTCTCTCGTCCTACATCATTCAAATCTTGAACTAATTTTGCATACAAAAAATTAGTTGAGATTCAAACCTATTTTAACTTTTTATGTCCTTCCAATGCTCCACTAATTCAAAATTAATAAAATTACTCTCTTACTTTATTTAAAAACTTAAGTTTTGAGGTTACCCTCCAATTTTTAAGAAAATCTCAAAGTTACTTTAAATTAAAAAAAAAAAAAGTTGCTATTACTTTTAGATGAAAATATTTAATTTTCTTTTTTCAAAAATACCCTTAAAACTTTCAAAAATATCATTAAACTTTAAAAAAAAAATTTAAAAGTACACTTGAGATTTTAAAAATTTGGAGCTAATTTATGAGATGTCTATAGATAGTAAAAAAAAAAATAAAAAAGCTAATGGTGTTAATAATACTTTTAAGATTTTATGACTATTTTTTAAACATAGAATTAATGCTAAGAGTATTTTGATTTTTTTTTTTTTTCACCACCAACATTTTATGAAAATTATTTGTGGATGTGAAATAAATTGTGTTTACAAATTCTTAGAGTTTTAAAGAAGCTCATGTACACATTTTGGGAAGAGAAATGAACTAACCCAAAAAGGAGAAAGACCAAGAGAAATGAACAACCCAAAAAAGAGAAGAGGAGAAGAGATAAAGCTAAATGCTCAACACCTAGAGACACAGACATAGATAAAGAAGAAGAAGAAGAGAGTAAGTAACGATTCATCAAGGAAAAAACAAGAGAAGCTGGAAATTGCTTAATGGATAAGAGTAGCCCATTGCTAAAAGAGTTTTAGTTAGAATCGAAATTTATATTTTACAAAATTGGGTGTTTCAAAAGAAACAAAAAGTGAATGAAAAGGAAGAAATCGGACATGAAAATGCATTAAAAGAAAAGGAAGTAAGATCTTACCTTTGAGAACTTCCAAAAGGGATTGAAACAAGGAGGCAAGAAGTGGGGTTGAATGGACAATACCTTGCAATATGAGGAGCGAAAACATGGAGGGGAACACTCATGGAACACGTAGAGGACAATGACAAAGTAGGAAGTTGTGGGGTGAGTTTAAGTTTCAACTGAGAATACTTGGTGGATACAGAATCTGAATAGAAATGATAGTAAGAGAGTATAGATTATGCCAATTTTTGGATGGATAAAGATAAAAAAGATCTACTTTTTGTGATGATAGCCATAACTGTAAGAGGACAAAGATAATGGTAAGAGGACGAGGACAATGGGGGTAAAGGGAGGGGAAAGGGAGTCCTCCATTTGATCTCCATTCTTTTTTCTAATCTCACAATTTTCTGCTTCTTCGTGGCTTTCTCTCATCCTTGGAAACTGCACTTTTGACTTTCATCATCTAGCTTGTAGTTACTGACCGCCCTTATTCCAAGATTTCTCTCTCATCCCACATCATTCAAATCCTCACAAAGAAAGTGCTTGAGAGAACTCATGATCCCCCACCAAGATATGAAGATTTTTGGCAAAACTAGGATAGATTTAGGGATCCAATGACCCATCTCCTGCATTTTCCACACCATCTCCTGCATTTTCCAACTTTTAGATTTGAGAAAAGTTGTGGGAGCAAATTTTTTGGGAGAGAAATGAACAACCCAAAGAGAGCAAAAACTAAGCTTTTTAACATGCAAGACACAAACACTTCAGAAGAAGAAGAGAGGAGAAGGTGACAATTGTTGAATAGATATGAGTAGCCCAAAGAGAGTTTTAGTTGGAATTGAAATTTATATTAGCTATTTGTGTTTGAAGTAATTTTACAAAAATAGGTGCTTCAAAAGAAACAAAGAAGGTATGAAATAGAAAAATCTGAAAAGGCAATAAAAAAAATGGAGTGAGATATTACATTTGAGAGCTTCCCAAAGGGATTGAAACAAGGAGGAGGCAAAAGATGGGGTTGAATACATTCTCTTGCACTATCAGGAGCAAAAACATGGAGGGGTACATAGGATAGAGGTAGAAGAAGGCTACCCTCGAGTCTTTAGTTTCATCTCCTTATTCTTTCTAATCTCACAATTTTCTATCTCTTTGTGGCTTTCTTTATCTCACCATTTTCTGTCTCTTTGTGACTTTCTTTCTCACTTTGATACTAGTGGCTTGCATGCTGTGATGAACTAATCTCTGCACATTTAACTTTCACCTAGTATTCTTGTGGTTACACTCAGACCCTCTTCCCAATTTTCTCCCTCATCCAACACTGTTAAAATCTTGAACTAATTTTGTATAAGGAAATTAGTTATGATTCAAACTTCTTTTAATATTTTAGGTCTATGCTCAACTCATCTAAAATTAATAAAAATACTTTTTCAACTCTGTATTTTGTTTTAAAAAAATTAAAAAAAAAATTAATAACACTCAACTTTTAACAAAACCTCATAAATACTTTTAATTTTTTTAAAAAATTCGAAAATATCTTTATTCTCATGGTTGGTTGAAAATCTTAATATTTTTATTTAAAAAAAATTACCTAACTTTCAAAAAAAAATGAAAAAAAAAAACTCTTCTAACTTTCAAAAGTGTTTCAAAAGTATCATTTACTTTAAAAAAAAAAACTCTTTTAACTTTCAAAAGTGTTTCAAAAGTATCATTTACTTTTTAAAAATTGGGAGATAATCTATAAGATAGAGAACTTGAGGACAAAGATAAAGGTAGAGGAAGGGGATGTGTACCATCCCAGGCTCTAATCTCCTCTTTTGTTCTAACCTCACTCTTCTCTCTCACCTTAAAACTGAACTGTTCTATACTTACTTTTGACCCCTCTTCACAGATTTTTCTTTTATCACACCCAATTTAAATCTTAAACTAATTTCTTTGTCTTTTCCTAAATTTTTTTCTTATCTCACGCAATTCAAATATTGAACTAATTTCTTTGATTTTCTCTCTCACTCTAAAGTGGGGGCAATGATGATATCTACCGTATCCTTATTTCTGGTCCCTCTCCCTAAATTTCTCTCTCATCCCACACAATTCAAATCTTGAACTAATTTTTCTCTCATTTCACATAATTCTATTGTTACTCGTCCCTTATTTCTCTCTCATCTCACAGAATCCAAATCTTGAACTAATTTCTTTGACTTTCACCTCAATACACTTGTAGTTACTTCTGGCTACTTTTCTCTCTCACTTCAAAACTGTGGCATTACGTGATGAACTCTCCACCTTTGACTTTCACCTCCGCCCCTCCTCTCAAATTTCTCCCTCATCCCACACAATTCAAAATTTTAAACTAATTTTCTTATATAGAAAATTAGTTGAGATTCAAACCTATTTTAACTTTTTATGTCTTTACAATGCTCCACTCATTTTAAATTAATAAAAAAAAACTCTTTTATTTTTTTTTAAAATATTAAGTTTGGATATTACTCAATTTCAAAAATACTCTTAAATTTAAAAAAAAAAATACACATGTAAGTTTTAGATGAAAAGCTTTATTTATTTATTTTTTTTCAAAAATATCTTTAAACTTTCAAAAAAATGTTTAAAAAATATCATTAAACTTTTGGAAAATGTTTCAGAGTACCTTTGGGTTTTTAAAAATTTGGAGATAATCTATGAGATGTCGATAGATCAGAGATAACTTTTGGAAAATGTTTCAGAGTACCTTTGGGATTTTAAAAATTTGGAGAAAATCTATGAGATGTCGATAGATCAGAGATAATCTGTGAGATGTCTAGTTAATGCTACAACAAATATAAACTGTGATATAATAATGTTACAACAATGTCTAGTTAATGCTACAACAAATATAAATTGTGATATAATAATGTTACAACAAATAGATAATAAATACATCACCATGCATATCAATTTCATAAGCCCAAACCTCATTTAGTTTCTTTCANACAAAAAAAAAAAAAAAAAAAAAAAAAAAAAAAAAAAAAAAAAAAAAAAAAAACAAACATTAACTTTAGAACACCATTGTCTAAAAAATTAAAATTAGGATGGCCAAGATGAATGAAAATATTGGGATGCTCTTCACCATTGTAAGAGTGTTACTCAAGCAATGAAGTCAGGTACATGAGAGACAATAGTCAAGTACTTGAGAGACAATGGTTCATGATCCACCACCAAGATATGAAGATTTTTGGCAAAGCTAGGGAGAGAATCAGGGAGATTAAACTTCTAGATATGAGATCAATTCTCACCCATAATCTGAAAGAATGGAGCTTAAACTTCTAGGTTTGAAAGAAGAGGAGAGAGTAAATTTTGGGGGAGAGAGATGAACCGTCCAAAAAGAGAAGAGACAGGTAAAAGCTCAAAATGCAAGAAGAATGAGAGTAAGTGACGGTGCTTAGTGAAACAGAGCTTCATCGAGGCAAAAGCAAAAGAAAAAGCTAGCGATTGGATGATAGTAACCCATATTTGAAGGAGTCTTAAAAAGAATTGAAATTTATATCCACTTTTTGAAGTAATTTTACAAAATTTGGTGCTCCAGAAGAAACAAAGAGTGGATGAAAAACAAGAAATCCGATATGGAAAGACATTAAAAGAAAAGGAAGGAGGGGAACATTCATCAAACAAGTATAGGAAGTTGTGGGGGTGAGTTTGAGTTTCATCAAAGAATATTTGGTGGGTACACGAATCTGAATTGAAATGAAAGACAACATATATTATGCCAATGAACAAGGCCCACATTTTATGATAATCGTCACGTGATAGGAAAGAGAACTGTGTAAAAGGACAGAGAACCGAGGACAAGGGTGGAGGAAGGGGGATGGTACCCCCACTAGGTGTGTATCAACAAAAGCAGAGGATGGTACCCCTACTAGGTGTGTATCAACAAAAGCAGAGGATGGGAGTAAAAGGACAGAGAGCCGAGGACAAAGGTGGAGGAAGGGGGATGGTACCCCCACTAGGTGTGTATCAACAAAGGCCGAGGATGGGGAGGGTACCCCAGGTGTGTTTTCCCTCCCCTCCTGTCACCGCGGTTTCATCTCGTTTCTTTTTCTGTTTTTCATCGCGGTTTCATCTCGTTTCTTTTTCTGTTTTTCATCGCGGTTTCAACTCGTTTATTTTTTCTGTTTTTCATCAGTTTCTCTTCTTTTTGTGGCTCTCTCTTACATGCAGTTATGAACTACTACAACAATTTTGACTTTCACCTCAAGAATTGCTCTACACTACAACTTTGACTTTCACTTCAAATGAATTGCTCTACCCTACACTGCAACTTTGACTTTCACTTCAATCTCTTCTCTTTTGTCAGTGATGAACTACTATACATGAACTACTATACAACTTTGACTTTCACTTCAAATGAATTGCTCTACCCTACACTGCAACTTTGACTTTCACTTCAATCTCTTCTCTTTTGTCAGTGATGAACTACTATACATGAACTACTATACAACTTTGACTTTCACCTCACTCTTCTCCTTATTGATGAAGAATTTCAACTCGTTTCTTTTTTCTATTTTTCATCAGTTTCTCTTCTTTTTGTGGCTCTCTCTTACATGCAGTTATCAACTACTACAACAATGTTGACTTTCACCTCAAGAATTGCTCTACACTACACTACAACTTTGACTTTCACTTCAAATGAATTGCTCTACCCTACACTGCAACTTTGACTTTCACTTCAATCTCTTCTCTTTTGTCAGTGATGAACTACTATACATGAACTACTATACAACTTTGACTTTCACTTCAAATGAATTGCTCTACCCTACACTGCAACTTTGACTTTCACTTCAATCTCTTCTCTTTTGTCAGTGATGAACTACTATACATGAACTACTATACAACTTTGACTATCACCTCACTCTTCTCCCTATTGATGAAGAATTTCACCTCACTCTTCTCCCTATTGATGAAGACTTTCACCTCACTCTTCTCCCTATTGATGAAGACTTTCACCTCACTCTTCTCCCTATTGATGAAGACTTTCACCTCACTCTTCTCCCTATTGTCACCCGTGACCCATTTTACATGTATCTTTGACTTTCACCTCAATCTCTCTTTATCATTACTTCAGCCTCATTTCCTCTCTCTCTCTTTCAGTTTCCATTTTCTATATTTTTCTCCCTTTTACATATTTATCTCTGAGGATATCTAAATTTAGGTTTTTCATATTTCTCTTTCAAGTGTTTCAGTTTCCATTTTCCATATTTCTCTCTCATTTATTTCAGTGTCCATTTTCCATATTTCTTTCACAAGTATATCAGTTTCAGTTTTCCATATTTCTCTCTCACCTCTTTCAGTTATTGTTTTCCAAATTTCTCTCTCACCTCTAGTTTCTGTTTTCCATATTTCTCTCTCACCTCTTTCAGTTTCTATTTTCCATATTTCTCTCTCACCTCTCTTAGTTTCTGTTTTCCATATTTCTCTCACTTATTTCATGTTCAGTTTTTCATATTTCTACATCACGTGTTTCCGTGTCCGTATTCCATATTTTTCTCTCATGTGTTTCAGTGTCAGTTTTCCATATTTCTCTCTCACGTGTTTCCTGCCCTTTTTCAGGACGAACAGGCTCGATAATCAATATTCCCCCTTTTAAGAATTCTTTCTGAAACTGGAACTCCTTGGGAACTATCAGCATCTCCAGATTTCTTTCTCCTCTTTCAATGGAGGATATAGTAATTCTTATGGGAATAATTTAGCCCATCTAATTGGATATAAATCATAGTGAGAATGACCCCTCAACCCGTTTTTCCATTCATTATTGCGGAATAGTGTTTGAAGATTGAAGTCGGGATGGAATCGTGTGCTCCAACAACTTTAACAAAATAATCCTGTATTGCATTTTGAAGAAAAAGAGATGTTCAGTGATATTGAAACACAGGTCTTAACTTATCTAAGTTAATAAGTTGGGATTTCTGGACGCCATTACATGCAGAGATGAACTGAGTCAACCTAACCTCCCTTGTTTGTCGATACTTCTACCCCTTTCCAAGATTCCTCTCTAATCTCACACAATTTCTCTCACTTTGAAACTTGGTGCCTTACATGCAGTGATGAACTGCACTTTGACTTTCCCCTCAATTTCGCTTGTGGTTACTTTTGGCCCTTGTCACAAGATTTCTATGGATTTCTCTCTCATCCTACACCACCCAAATATTGAACTAATTGTGTATAAGGAAATTAGTTAAGATTCAAATTCTTTTAACAGTTCTAAAGTTAATAAAAATACTCTTTCAACTTTGTATTTAGTTAAAAAAAAAAAAAAATTATAACACTTTTTAAACTTTTTACAAAACCTCATAAATACTTTTAATTTTTTTTCAAAAAATACCTTGTTATTTTTTTTGGATGAAAATCTTTATTTTATTTTTTTTTTGTTTAAAAAAATAACCTAACTTTAAAAAAAAAAGAAGCCATTTAATTTTTTTTAAAAAAAACCATTCAACTTTCAAAATGTTTCAAGAGTAACATTTACTTTTTAAAAAGGAGAGATAATCTATAAGATGTCCATAAATGGTAAAAATAGATATTTTATATTTTTTGTAAAGGTAAAAGGTGTTAATAATACTTTACAAATCTAATTAGTGTTTTTTAAGCATAAAAATGTGTATAAGTACATAGAAATGTGTAAAATGACAGAGAATTTGAGAACACAGGATAAAGGTAGAGGAACACAGGATAAAGGTAAAGGAAGGGGTGTGTGTAATCCCCTTTGAGTTCTAGCTTTCACCTCCTCTTTTGTTCTAATCTCACTCGGTATTTAAGTGCAGTAATGAATCGTTTTCACTTTTGACCCTCTTCCCAGATTTCTCTCTTATCCCACCCAATTCAAATCTTGTATTAATTTCAAAGTACCCCACGAAAACTGTTACCCTTTAGGGGAAAAAATAATACACTACTTTAATTACTACTTTTACTATTATAAATTACTACTTTTACACACACTCACACAAACAAGACATATATACAAACTATAATTACGCTCGGTATTTAACATCGATTTGAATGAGAATAACAAACGTGAGATTCAACACAATCAGACTTTTGAGAGGGGGTGTATCTTTGGTCTTTGTATAAGTCTTAGGTAGACAGGATGTTTGTCTCTTCCTAAATTTCTCTTTTATCCCACCCAATTCAAATCTAGTATTAATTTCTTTGCCTCTTCCTAAATTTCTCTCTTATCTCACACCATTCAATTAATTTTCTCTCCCACTCTAAAGTGGGGATGATTCCTAAATTTCTCTCTTATCTCACTTAATTCAAATCTTAACTAATTTGTTTGATTTTCTCTCTCACTCTAAAGTGGGGCATGATATCTTCGTTGTGCTTATTTCTGTCCCTGTACACGAAACCCACATAATTTTTGTAGTTACTTCTAGTCCCTCTTCCTAAATTCCTCTCTCATCCCACACAATTCAAATCTTGAACTAATTTTTCTCTCATCCCACACAATTCTATAGTTACTTTTGTCTCTCTTCCTAGATTTCTCTCATTCCACAAAATTCAAATCTTGAACTAATTTCTTTTGACTTTCACCTAAATCTATCTTGTATTACTTTTGGCTCATTTTCCATTCTTTTTCCTCATTTTCCATTCTTTTTCTATCACTTTATGGCTTTCTCTCTCACTTTAAAACGGGATGTTACATGTGATGAAAGCTTCACCTTTGACTTTCGCCTGTATCTATCTTGTCCTTACTTCTTCTGTCCCTCTTCATTTTTTCTCTCATCCCACACTAGCTTGTCCATACTTGCCCCTCCTCCCAAATTTTTTTCTCATCCCACACATTTCAAATCTTTGAACTAATTTTGTATAAAAAAGTTAGTTGAGATTCAAACCTCTTTTAACTTTTTATGTCCTTATAATAGACACTCATTCAAAATTAATAAAAATACTCTTTTATTTGGTTTAAAATGTTAAGTTTTGATATTACTCAATTTCAAAACTACTTTTAAATTAAAAAAAAATACCTGTTACTTTTATTAGATGAAAAGCTTTATTTTATTTTTTTTTTTCAAAAATATCTTTAAACTTTCAAAAAAAAAAATGTTTCAAAAATATCATTAAACTTTTGAAAATGTTTCAAAAGTACCCTTGAGTTTTTAAAAAAGTTGGAGATAATCTATAAAATATTGATAAATTAAAGATAATCTATGAGATGTCGATAGATCATAAAAAAAATAAAAAAAATAAATTCTTATAGGATGTTAATGCTACTCTTAAAATTTCATGAGTATTTTTTAAAAATAATAGTAATGCTAAGAGTATTTTTAACCATTTTTTTTAGTTGAAAAGTTTTATAAAGGGTTTTTCAAAACACCCTTAAAAGTTAAAAAATATTTTTAAACCACTTTTTTCTTTTTTTGAATTTTTTTGTTTTTTATTTATTAATTTTATCTTTATTTTATTCTCAAATTTATTTAATTTTAATATTTCAATTTATGATTAATAAAACTCCATTTGATTTTGATTTGATCCGGTATAAATAACAAGATTAAATTAGGTTTGACTAATGGATCCTAACCTCTTTATAAATAAAATGATTAAAAATACAAATAGAATGAAGTGTAGTTGTTAATATTACGGGCTTAAACGGTAGGGTTCAATGATTTTTTTTTTACTCAACCGAAAAGTTTAGATTGATTTAACTGGTGACCCAACCCAATCGAAAAATTTTCACCAACCCAACCCAATCGAAAAATTTTCACCAACCCAACTCACTATAATCCTCTATTTTTAGGTTCGGCTCAACCCTCTATAACCCGAGGTTGGGTTGGTTGGGTGGTTGGTTGTTAAAAAAATTAATTTATTTACGATTTATAATTATTGGATACAATCTTAGATAAAATTTCTAGATTTGAGAACATTTTTCAGAGGATATGTAAGAACGGAGTTCAACTTCTAGGTTTGAGAGGAAGAGAGAGTAAATTTTGGGGAGAAAGATGAATAGCCCAAAAAGAGAAGAGACAAAACTAAAAGCTCAAAATGCAAGAAGAGGGAAAGAGTTAGTGACGGTGCTTAGTGAAACAAAGCTTCATCGAGGCAAAAGCAAAAGGAGAAGCTAGCAATTGGATGACAATAGAACATAGTTGAAGAATTCTTAGAAGGAATTGAAATTTATATCCACTATTTGAAGTAATTTTACAAAATTTGGTGCTTCAAAAGAAACAAAGAGTGGATGAAAAAGAAGAAATCCGATATGGAAAGACATTAAAAGAAAAGGAAGGAGGGGGACATTCATCAAACACATATAGGAAGTTGTGGGGATGAGTTTGAGTTTCAACGAAGAATACTCGGTAGGTACATGAATTTGAATTGAATTGAAATGAAAGACATCATATATTATGCCAATGAACAAGACCCACTTTTTGTGATGATCACCACATTTGTAATAGGACAGAGAACCGTGTAAAAGGACAGAGAACTGAGGGCAAAGATGGAGGAATGGGGATGGTACCCCCACTAGGTGTGTATCAACAAAGGTGAAGTATCGGAGATGGTACCCCTACTAGGTGTGTATCAACAAAGACGGAAGGGGAGGATACACACCCATCCCCTCTGTCCCTCGCAGTTTCTTCTTCTTTCTTTTTCTATTTTTCGTTGGTTTGTTCTTTTGGCTTTCTCTCTTACATGCAGTGATGAACTGCTCTACGTTACACTGCAACTTTGACTTCGTTAGTGTGACCCCTTTTCCATGCATCTTTGACTTTCACCTCAATCTCTCTTTCTAGTTACTTCTTGCCTCTTTCCCATATTTCTCTCTCACCTGTTTCCCACCCTTTCTTTCCCATTTTTCTCTCTCTAGTGTTTCCAGCCACTTTTCCATATTTCTCTCTCTCTTAGTGTTTCCCTTTTCCATATTTCTCTCTCACTTGTTTGAGTTTCCGTCTTCCATATTTCTCTCACACTTGTTTCAGTTTCCGTCTTCCATATTTCTCTCACGTGTTTTTCTGTTTTCCATATTTCTCTCTCACATGTTTCAGTTCCATTTTCGATAGTTCTCTCTCGTGTTCCAGTCTCATGTGTTTCCGTCCCTCCGTCCCTAGGGATTACATGTAGTGATGAACTAAGTCAACCTAACCTCCATAGTTTGGATACTTCTACCCCTTTCCCAGATTTCTCTCTAATCTCACACAATTTCTCTCACACTTTGAAACTTGGGATGTTACATGACTTGATGATGCAACTTTGACTTTCCCCTCAATCTTGCTTGTGGTTACTTTTGGCCCCTTTCACCAGATTTCTCAGGATTTCTCTCGTCCTACGTCATACAAATCTTGAACTAATTTTGCATACAAAAAATTAGTTGAGATTCAAACCTATTTTAACTTTTTATGTCTCCAATGCTCCACTAATTCAAAATTAATAAAATTACTATCTTACTCTATTTAAAAACTTAAGTTTTGAGGTTACCCTCCAATTTTTAAGAAAATCTCAAAATTACTTTAAATTAAAAAAAAAAAAAAAATTGCTATTACTTTTGGATGAAAATATTTAATTTTCTTTTTTCAAAAATACCCTTAAAACTTTCAAAAATATCATTAAACTTTAAAAAATGTTTCAAAACTACACTTGAGATTTTAAAAATTTGGAGCTAATTTATGAGATGTCTATAGAGGACAATGACAAAGTAGGAAGTTGTGGGGTGAGTTTAAGTTTCAACTGAAAATACTTGGTGGATAGAGAATCTGAATAGAAATGATAGTAAGAGAGTATAGATTATGCCAATTTTTGAATGGATAAAGATAAAAAAGATCTACTTTTTGTGATGATAGCCATAACTGTAAGAGGACAAAGATAATGGTAAGAGGACGAGGACAATGGGGGTAAAGGGAGGGGAAGGGACCTTCATTTGATCTCCATTCTTTTTTCTAATCTCACGGTTTTCTGCTTATTCATGGCTTTCTCTCATCCTTGGAAACTGCCGTTTTGACTTTCATCATCTAGCTTGTAGTTACTTACGGCCCTTATTCCAAGATTTCTCTCTCATCCAACATCATTCAAATCCTCACAAAGAAAGTGTTTGAGAGAACTCATGATCCCCCACCAAGATCTGAAGATTTTTGGCAAAACTAGGATAGATTTAGGGATCCAATGACCCATCTCCTGCATTTTCCACACCATCTCCTGCATTTTCCAACTTTTAGATTTGAGAAAAGTTGTGGGAGCAAATTTTTTGGGAGAGAAATGAACAACCCAAAGAGAGCAAAAACTAAGCTTTTTAACATGCAAGACACAAACACTTCAGAAGAAGAAGAGAGGAGAAGGTGACAATGGTTGAATAGATATGAGTAGCCCAAAGAGAGTCTTAGTTGGAATTGAAATTTATATTAGCTGTTTCTGTTTGAAGTAATTTTACAAAAATAGGTGGTTTAGACCATTGCCTAAAAAATTAAAATTAGGATGGCCAAGATGAATGAAAATATTGGGTTGCTCTTCACCATTGGAAGAGTGTTACTCAAGCAATGAAGTCAGGTACTTGAGAGACAATAGTCAGGTACTTGAGAGACAATGGTATCCACCACCAAGATATGAAGATTTTTGGCAAAGCTAGGGAGAGAATCAGGGACTCGGGACCCAATGACCCATTTCCTGCATTTCTGGTTTCTCAGAGAGAATCTAACCGAGGAGAGATTAAACTTCTAGATATGAGATCAATTCTCACCCATAATCTGAAAGAATGGAGCTTAAACTTCTAGGTTTGAAAGAAGAGGAGAGAGTAAATTTTGGGGGAGAGAGATGAACCGTCCAAAAAGAGAAGAGACAAAGGTGAAAGCTCAAAATGCAAGAAGAATGAGAGAGTCAGTGACGGTGCTTAGTGAAACAGAGCTTCATCGAGGCAAAAGAAAAAGAAGAAGCTAGCGATTGGATGATAGTAACCCATATTTGAAGGAGTCTTAGAAAGAATTGAAATTTATATCCGCTTTTTGAAGTAATTTTACAAAATTTGGTGCTCCAGAAGAACCAAAGAGTGGATGAAAAACAAGAAATCCGATATGGAAAGACATTAAAAGAATAGGAAGGAGGGGAACATTCATCAAACACCTATAGGAAGTTGTGGGGGTGAGTTTGAGTTTCATCAAAGAATATTTGGTGGGTACACGAATCTGAATTGAAATGAAAGACAACATATATTATGCCAATGAAAAAGTCCCACATTTTATGATAATCGTCACATCTGTAATAGGACAGAGAACTGTGTAAAAGGACAGAGAACCGAGGACAAGGGTGGAGGAAGGGGATGGTACCCCACTAGGTGTGTATCAACAAAGGTAGAGGATGGGGATAAAAGGACAGAGAGTCGAGGACAAAGGTGGAGGAAGGGGGATGGTACCCCCACTAGGTGTGTATCAACAAAGGTCGAGGATGGGGAGGGTACCCCAGGTGTGTTTTCCCTCCCCTCCTATCATCGTGTTTTCATCTAGTTTCTTTCATCGCGGTTTCATCTCGTTTCTTTTTCTGTTTTTCCTCGCGGTTTCAACTCGTTTCTTTTTCTGTTTTTCATCAGTTTCTCTTCTTTTTGTGGCTTTCTCTCTTACATGCAGTTATGAACTACTCTACATGAATCTACACTACAGCAATTTTGACTTTCACCTCAAGAATTGCTCTACACTACACTACAACTTTGACTTTCACTTCAAATGAATTGCTCTACCCTACACTGCAACTTTGATTTTCACTTCAATCTCTTCTCTTTTGTCAGTGATGAACTACTATACAACTTTGACTTTCACCTCACTCTTCTCCCTATTGTCACCTCTTTAACTTTCACCTCACTCTTCTCCCTATTGTCACCTCTTTAACTTTCACCTCACTTTCTCCCTATTGTCACCTCTTTAACTTTCACTTCTCCCTATTGTCACGCGGTTCCCATTTTCCATGTATCTTTGACTTTCACCTCAATCTCTCTTTATCATTACTTCAGCCTCATTTCCTCTCCCTCTTTCAGTTTCTATTTTCCATATTTCTCTCCATTTTACATATTTATCTCTCACGATATCTAAATTTAGGTTTTCCATATTTCTCTCTTTAAGTGTTTCAGTTTCCATTTTCCATATTTCTCTCTCATTTATTTCAGTGTCCATTTTCCATATTTCTTTCCCACTTATATCAGTTTCAGTTTTCCATATTTCTCTCTGAGGTGTTTTGTTTCCATTTTCCATATTTCTCTCTCATTTATTTCAGTGTCCATTTTCCATATTTCTTTCCCACTTATATCAGTTTCAGTTTTCCATATTTCTCTCTGAGGTGTTTTGTTTCCATTTTCCATATTTCTCTCTCATTTATTTCAGTGTCCATTTTCCATATTTCTTTCCCACTTATATCAGTTTCAGTTTTCCATATTTCTCTCTGAGGTGTTTTGTTTCCATTTTCCATATTTCTCTCTCATTTATTTCAGTGTCCATTTTCCATATTTCTTTCCCACTTATATCAGTTTCAGTTTTCCATATTTCTCTCTGAGGTGTTTTGTTTCCATTTTCCATATTTCTCTCTCACCTCTCTCATTTTCTGTTTTCCATATTTCTCTCACCTATTTCATGTTCAGTTTTTCATATTTCTCACTCACGTGTTTTAGTGTCCGTTTTCCATATTTCTCTCTCGCGTGTTTCCTGCCCTCTCTCAGATTTCTCCACGCCGTTACATGCAGTGATGAACTGAGTCAACCTAACCTCCCTTGTTTGTCAATACTTCTACCCCTTTCCAAGATTCCTCTCTAATCTCACACAATTTCTCTCTCACTTTGAAACTTGGTGCCTTACATGCAGTGATGAACTGCACTTTGACTTTCCCCTCAATTTCGCTTGTGGTTACTTTTGGCGCTTGTCACCAGATTTCTATGGATTTCTCTCTCATCCTACACCACCCAAATATTGAACTAATTGTGTATAAGGGAATTAGTTAAGATTCAAATTCTTTTAACCTTTTAGGTCTAAAGTTAATAAAAATGCTCTTTCAACTTTGTATTTAGTTAAAAAAAAAGAAAAAAAAATTATAACACTTTAAACTTTTTACAAAACCTCATAAATACTTTTAATTTTTTTAAAAAAATACCTTGTTATTTTTTTGGATGAAAATCTTTATTTTATTTTATTTTTTTTGTTTAAAAAAAACCTAACTTTAAATAAAAAAAAAAGCCATTTAATTTAAAAAAAAAACCATTCAACTTTCAAAATGTTTCAAGAGTACCATTTACTTTTTAAAAAATGGGAGATAATCTATAAGATGTCGATAAATGGTAAAAATTGATATTTTATATTTTTTTGTAAAGGTAAAAGGTGTTAATAATACTTTGCAAATCTAATTAGTGTTTTTTAAGCATAAAAATGTGTCTAAGTACATAGAAATGTGTAAAAGGACAGAGAATTTGAGAAGGGGTGTGTAATCCCCTTTGAGTTCTAGCTTTCACCTCCTCTTTTGTTCTAATCTCACTCGGTGGATTTCTCTCCCACTATAAAACTCCTATTTAAGTGGAGTAATGAACAGTTTTCACTTTTGGTCGTCTTCCCAGATTTCTCTCTTATCCCACCCAATTCAAATCTTGTATTAATTTCTTTGTCTCTTCCTAAATTTCTCTTTTATCCTACCCAATTCAAATCTTGTATTAATTTCTTTGCCTCTTCCTAAATTTCTCTCTTATCTTACACCATTCAATTGATTTTCTCTCCCACTCTAAAGTGGGGATGATTCCTAAATTTCTCTCTTATTTCACATAATTCAAATCTTAACTAATTTGTTTGATTTTCTCTCTCACTCTAAAGTGGGGCATGATATCTTCGTTGTGCTTATTTCTGTCCCTGTACAGGAAACCCACATAATTTTTGTAGTTACTTCTAGTCCCTTTTCCTAAATTCCTCTCTCATCCCACACAATTCAAATCTTTAACTAATTTTTCTCTCATCCCACACAATTCTATAGTTACTTTTGGTCTCTCTTCCTAGATTTCTCTCATTCCACTAAATTCAAATCTTGAACTAATTTCTTTTGACTTTCACCTAAAACGGGATGTTACATGTGATGAAAGCTTCACCTTTGACTTTCGCCTCTATCTATCTTGTCCTTACTTCTTCTGTCCCTCCTCATTTTTTCTCTCATCCCACACTAGCTTGTCCATACTTGCCCCTCCTCCCAAATTCTTTTCTCATCCCACACATTTCAAATCTTTGAATTAATTTTGTATAAAAAAGTTAGTTGAGATTCAAACCTCTTTTAACTTTTTATGTCCTTATAATGGACACTCATTCAAAATTAATAAAAATACTCTTTTATTTGGTTTAAAATATTAAGTTTTGATATTACTCAATTTCAAAACTACTTTTTAATTAAAAAAAAAAATACCTGTTACTTTTATTAGATGAAAAGCTTTATTTTATTTTTTTTTTTCAAAAATATCTTTAAACTTTCAAAAAAAAAAATGTTTCAAAAATATCATTAAACTTTTGAAAATGTTTCAAAAGTACCCTTGAGTTTTTAAAAAAGTTGGAGATAATCTATAAAATATTGATAGATTAAAGATAATCTATGAGATGTCGATAGATCATAAAAAAAATAAAAAAAATAAATTCTTATAGGATGTTAATGCTACTCTTAAAATTTCATGAGTATTTTTTAAAAATAATAGTAATGCTAAGAGTATTTTTAACCATTTTTTTTAGTTGAAAAGTATTATAAAGCGTTTTTCAAAACACCATTAAAAGTTAAAAAGTATCTTTAAACCACTTTTTCTTTTTTTGAAATTTTTTGTTTTTTATTTATTAATTTTATCTTTGTTTTATTCTCAAATTTATTTAATTTTAATATTTCAATTTATGATTAATAAAACTCCATTTGATTTTGAATTGGTATAAATAACAAGATTAAATTAGGTTTGACTAATGGATCCTAACCTCTTTATAAATAAAAGGATTAAAAATACAAATAGAATGAAGTAGAGTTGTTAATATTAGGGGCTTAAACCGTGCGGTTCAATGAGTTTTTTTTTTACTCAACCGAAAAGTTTAGATTGATTTGACTGGTGACCCAACCTAATACAAAAATTTTCATCAACCCAACTCACTATAATCCTCTATTTTCAGGTTCGGCTCAACCCTCTATAACTTGAGGTTGGGTTGGTTGTTAAAAAAATTAATTTATGCACGATTTATAATTATTGGGATAAAATTTCTAGATTTGAGATCATTTTTCAGAGTATCTGTAAGAAGGCAGTTAAACTTATAGGTTTGAGAGAAAAAGAGAGTAAATTTTGGGGAGAAAGATGAATAGCCCAAAAAGAGAAGAGACAAAACTAAAAGCTCAAAATGCAAGAAGAGGGAGAGAGTTAGTGACGGTGCTTAGTGAAACAAAGCTTCATCGAGGCAAAAGCAAAAGAAGAAGCTAGCAATTGGATGACGACGGTGCTTAGTGAAACAAAGCTTCATCGAGGCAAAAGCAAAAGAAGAAGCTAGCAATTGGATGACAATAGCCCATAGTTGAAGAATTCTTAGAAGGAATTGAAATTTATATCCACTATTTGAAGTAATTTTACAAAATTTGGTGCTTCAAAAGAAACAAAGAGTGGATGAAAAAGAAGAAATCCGATATGGAAAGACATTAAAAGAAAAGGAAGGAGGGGGACATTCATCAAACACATATAGGAAGTTGTGGGAATGAGTTTGAGTTTCAACGAATAATACTCGGTGGGTACACGAATTTGAATTGAATTGAAATGAAAGACATCATATATTATGCCAATGAACAAGGCCCACTTTTTGTGATGATCACCACATTTTTAATAGGATAGAGAACCGTGTAAAAGGACAGAGAACTGAGGGCAAAGATGGAGGAATGGGGATGGTACCCCCACTAGGTGTGTATCAACAAAGGTGAAGTATCGGAGATGGTACCCCTACTAGGTGTGTATCAACAAAGGTGAAGTATCGGAGATGGTACCCCTACTAGGTGTGTATCAACAAAGACGGAAGGGGAGGGTACACACCCATCCCCTCTGTCCATCGCAGTTTCTTCTCCTTTTTTTTCTATTTTTCATTGGTTTGTTCTTTTGGCTTTTTCTCTTACATGGAGTGATGAACTGCTCTACATTACACTGCAACTTTGACTTCGTTAGTGTGACCCCTTTTCCATGCATCATTGACTTTCACCTCAATCTCTCTTTCTAGTTACTTCTTGCCTCTTTCCCATATTTCTCTCTCACGTGTTTCCCACCCTTTCTTTCCCATTTTTTTCTCTCTCTCTAGTGTTTCCCGCCTGTTTTTCATATTTCTCTCTCACGTGTTTCGAGCCTCTTTCCCATATTTCTCTCTCTCTTAGTGTTTCCATTTTCCATATTTCTCTCTCACTTGTTTCAATTTATGTCTTCCATATTTCTCTCACATGTTTTTCTGTTTTCCATATTTCTCTCTCACATGTTTTAGTTCCGTTTTCGATAGTTCTCTCTCGTGTTCCAGTCTCATGTGTTTCCGTCCCTCGGTCCCTAAGGATTACATGTAGTGATAGAACTAAGTCAACCTAACCTCCATAGTTTGGATACTTCTACCCCTTTCCTAGATTCCTCTCTAATCTCACACAATTTCTCTCACACTTTGAAACTTGGGATGTTACATGTAGTGATGATGCACCTTTGACTTTCCCATCAATCTCGCTTGTGGTTACTTTTGGCCCCTGTCACCAGATTTCTCAGGATTTCTCTCATCTTACACCATTCAAATCATGAACTAATTTTGCATAAAAAAAATTAGTTGAGATTCAAACCTATTTTAACTTTTTATGTCCTTCCAATGCTCCACTAATTCAAAATTAATAAAATTACTCTCTTACTTTATTTAAAAACTTAAGTTTTGAGGTTACCCTCCAATTTTTAAGAAAATCTCAAAAATACTTTCTATTAAAAAAAAAATGGTTGCTATTACTTTTGGATAAAAATATTTAATATTCTTTTTTCAAAAATACCCTTAAAACTTTCAAAAATATCATTAAACTTTAAAAAATGTTTTAAAAGTACCCTTCAGATTTTAAAAATTTGGAGCTAATTTATGAGATGTTTATAGATAGTAAAAAAAATTTAAAGGTGAATGGTGTTAATAATACTTTTAAGATTTTATGACTATTTTTTAAACATAGAATTAATGCTAAGAGTATTTTGATTTTTTTTTTTTTTTCACCACCAACATTTTATGAAAACTATTAGTGGATGTGAAATAAATTGTCTTTACAAATTTTTAAAGTTTGAAAGAAGCTCAGTACACATCTTGGGGAGAGAAATGAACTAACCCAAAAAGGAGAAATACCAAGAGAAATGAACAACCCAAAAAAGAGAAGAGGAGAAGAGATAAAGCTAAAGCTCAACACCTAGAGACACAGACATAGATAAAGAAGAAGAAGAAGAAGAGAGTAAGTAACGATTCATCAAGGAAAAAACAAGAGAAGCTGGAAATTGCTTAATGGATAAGAGTAGCCCATTGCTAAAAGAGTTTTAGTTGGAATCGAAATTTATATTTTACAAAATTGGGTGTTTCAAAAGAAACAAAATGTGAATGAAAAGGAAGAAATCGGACATGATAATGCATTAAAAGAAAAGGAAGTAATATCTTACCTTCGAGAGCTTCCAAAAGGGATTGAAATAAGGAGGCAAGAAGTGGGGTTGCATGGACAACACCTTGCAATATGAGGAGCGAAAACATGGAGGGGAACACTCATGGAACACGTAGAGGACAATGACAAAGTAGGAAGTTGTGGGGTGAGTTTAAGTTTCAACTGAGAATACTTGGTGGATACAGAATCTGAATAGAAATGATAGTAAGAGAGTATGGATTATGCCAATTTTTGGATGTATAAAGATAAAAAAGATCTACTTTTTGTGATGATAGCCATAACGGTAAGAGGACAAAGATAATGGTAAGAGGACGAGGACAATGGGGTAAAGGGATGGGAAAGGGAGTCCTCCATTTGATCTCCATTCTTTTTTCTAATCTCACAATTTTCTGCTTCTTCGTGGCTTTCTCTCTTCCTTTGAAACTGCACTTTTGACTTTCATCATCTAGCTTGTAGTTACTTAGGGCCCTTATTCCAAGATTTCTCTCTCATCCCACATCATTCAAATCTTCACAAAGAAAGTGCTTGAGAGAACTCGGGATCCCCCACCAAGATATGAAGATTTTTGGCAAAACTAGGATAGATTTAGGGATCGAATGACCCATCTCCTGCATTTTCCACACCATCTTCTGCATTTTCCAACTTTTAGATTTGAGAAAAGTTGTGGGAGCAAATTTTTTGGGAGAGAAATGAACAACCCAAAGAGAGCAAAAACTAAGCTTTTTAACATGCAAGACACAAACACTTCAGAAGAAGAAGAGAGGAGAAGGTGACAATTGTTGAATAGATATGAGTAGCCCAAAGAGAGTCTTAGTTGAAATTAAAATTTATATTAGTTGTTTGTGTTTGAAGTAATTTTACAAAAATAGGTGGTTCAAAAGAAATAAGGAAGGTATGAAAAAGAAAAATCTGAAAAGGCAATAAAAAAAATGGAGTGAGATATTACATTTGAGAGCTTCCAAAAGGGATTGAAACAAGGAGGAGGCAAAAGATGGGGTTGAATACATTCTCTTGCACTATGAGGAGCAAAAACATGGAGGAGGACATTCATCAAACACTTACAGGGCAGGGCAATGACAAAGTAGGAAGTTGTGTGGAGTTTGAATTCCAACTAAGTATACTTGGTGGATACATGAATCTAAGTAGAAATGATCGGAAGGCAAAATAGATTATATCAATTTTTGGATGGATAAAGATGAAAAAGGCGGCAAAATAGATTATATCAATTTTTGGATGGATAAAGATGAAAAAGGCTCCACTTTTTGTGATGATATCCATAATGGTAGGAGGAGATAGAACAGAGGATAGAGGCAGAAGAAGGGGAGGGTACACACCCCTCCCCTCCAGTCTTCAGTTTCATCTCCTTATTCTTTCTAATCTCACAATTTTCTATCTCTTTGTGGCTTTCTTTATCTCACCATTTTCTGTCTCTTTGTGACTTTCTTTCTCACTTTGATACTAGTGGCTTGCATGCTGTGATGAACTAATCTCCGCACATTTAACTTTCACCTCAGTATTCTTGTGGTTACACTCCGACCCTCTTTCCAATTTTCTCCCTCATCCCACACTGTTAAAATCTTGAACTAGTTTTGTATAAGGAAATTAGTTAAGATTCAAACTTCTTTTAATATTTTAGGTCTATGCTCAACTCATATAAAATTAATAAAAATACTTTTTCAACTCTATATTTTGTTTTAAAAAAATTAAAAATAAAAATTTAATAACACTCAACTTTTAACAAAACCCCATAAATACTTTTAATTTTTTTAAAAAATTCAAAAATATCCTTATTCTCATGATTGGTTGAAAATCTTAATATTTTAATTTAAAAAAAATTACCTAACTTTAAAAAAAAAATTGAAAACAAAAACTCTTTTAACTTTCAAAATGTTTCAAAAGTATCATTTACTTCTTAAAAATTGGGAGATAATCTATAAGATATCTATATTTTATATTTTTTATAGAAGTAAGAGGTTACGTGTTTCTTAAGTAGAGAAGTGTGTAAAATAATAGAGAACTTGAGGACAAAGGATAAAGGTAGAGGAACGGGGTGTGTACCATCCCAGTTCTAGCTCTAATCTCCTCTTTTATTCTAACCTCACTCTACGGATTTCACTCTCACTTTAAAACTTCTGTTTTACATGCATTGATGTGTTCTATACTTACTTTTGGCCCCTCTTCCCAGATTTTTCTCTTATCACATATCATTCAAATCTTAAACTAATTTCTTTGTTTCTTCCTAAATTTTTTTCTTATCTCACCCAATTCAAATCTTGAACTAATTTCTTTGATATTCTCTCTCACTCTAAAGTGGAGGTAATGATGATATCTACCCTATCCTTATTTCTGGTCCCTCTCCCTAAATTTCTCTCTCATCCCACACCATTCAAATCTTGAACTAATTTTTCTCTCATTTCACATAATTCTATTGTTACTAGTCCCTTATTTCTCTCTCATCTCACACAATTCAAATCTTGAACTAATTTCTTTGACTTTCACCTCAATACTTGTAGTTACTTCTGGCTACTTTTCTCTCTCACTTCAAAACTGTGGCATTACGTGATGAACTCTCCACCTTTGACTTTCACCTCCGCCCCTCCTCTCAAATTTCTCCCTCATCCCACACAATTCAAATTTTTAAACTAATTTTCTATATAAAGAAGTTAGTTGAGATTCAAACCTATTTTAACTTTTTATGTCTTTACAATGCTCCACTCATTTTAAATTAATAAAAAAAATACTCTTTTATCTTTTTTAAAATATTAAGTTTGGATATTACTCAATTTCAAAAATACTCTTAAATTTAAAAAAAAAAAAAATACACATGTAAGTTTTAGATGAAAAGCTTTATTTATTTATTTTTTTTTTCAAAAATATCTTTAAACTTTCAAAAAAAATGTTTCAAAAATATCATTAAACTTTTGAAAAATGTTTCAGAGTACCTTTGGGTTTTTAAAAATTTGGAGATAATCTATGAGATGTCGATAGATGAGAGATAATCTGTGAGATGTCTAGTTAATGCTACAACAAATATAAATTGTGATATAATAATGTTACAACAATGTCTAGTTAATGCTACAACAAATATAAATTGTGATATAATAATGTTACAACAAATACATAATAAATACATCACCATGCATATCAATTTCATAAGCCCAAACCTCATTTAGTTTCTTTCAAGACTACACTTACATATTACCACATGTTATCATATATAAAAAAAAAGGATAACATTAGCTTTAGACCATTGCCTAAAAAATTAAAATTAGGATGGCCAAGATGAATGAAAATATTGGGATGCTCTTCACCATTGTAAGAGTGTTACTCAAGCAATGAAGTCAGGTACTTGAGAGACAATAGTCAGGTACTTGAGAGACAATGGTATCCACCACCAAGATATGAAGATTTTTGGCAAAGCTAGGGAGAGAATCAGGGACTCGGGACCCAATGACCCATTTCCTGCATTTCTGGTTTCTCAGAGAGAATCTAACAGAGGAGAGATTAAACTTGTAGATATGAGATCAATTCTCACCCATAATCTGAAAGAAGGGAGCTTAAACTTCTAGGTTTGAAAGAAGAGGAGAGAGTAAATTTTGGGGGAGAGAGATGAACCGTCCAAAAAGAGAAGAGACAAAGGTGAAAGCTCAAAATGCAAGAAGAATGAGAGAGTCAGTGACGGTGCTTAGTGAAACAGAGCTTCATCGAGGCAAAAGAAAAAGAAGAAGCTAGCGATTGGATGATAGTAACCCATATTTGAAGGAGTCTTAGAAAGAATTGAAATTTATATCCGCTTTTTGAAGTAATTTTACAAAATTTGGTGCTCCAGAAGAAACAAAGAGTGGATGAAAAACAAGAAATCCAATATGGAAAGACATTAAAAGAAAAGGAAGGAGGGGAACATTCATCAAACACGTATAGGAAGTTGTGGGGGTGAGTTTGAGTTTCATCAAAGAATATTTGGTGGGTACACAAATCTGAATTGAAATGAAAGACAACATATATTATGCCAATGAACAAGGCCCACATTTTATGATAATCGTCACATCTGTAATAGGACAGAGAACTGTGTAAAAGGACAGAGAACCGAGGACAAGGGTGGAGGAAAGGGGATGGTACCCCCACTAGGTGTGTATCAACAAAGGCAGAGGATGGGGATAAAAGGACAGAGAGTCGAGGACGAAGGTGGAGGAAGGGGGATGGTACCCCCACTAGGTGTGTATCAACAAAGGCCGAGGATGGGGAGGGTACCCCAGGTGTGTTTTCCCTCCCCTCCTGTCATCGTGGTTTCATCTAGTGTCTTTTTCTGTTTTTCATGGCGGTTTCATCTCGTTTCTTTTTCTGTTTTTCATGGCGGTTTCATCTCGTTTCTTTTTCTGTTTTTCATTGCGGTTTCATCTCGTTTCTTTTTCTGTTTTTCATCGCGGTTTCATCTCGTTTCTTTTTCTGTTTTTCATCGCGGTTTCATCTCGTTTCTTTTTCTGTTTTTCATCGCAGTTTCAACTCGTTTCTTTTTCTGTTTTTCCTCGCGGTTTCAACTCGTTTCTTTTTCTGTTTTTGATTAGTTTCTCTTCTTTTTGTGGCTTTCTCTCTTACATGCAGTTATGAACTACTCTACATGAATCTACACTACAGCAATTTTGACTTTCACCTCAAGAATTGCTCTACACTACACTACAACTTTGACTTTCACTTCAAATGAATTGCTCTACCCTACACTACGACTTTGACTTTCACTTCAATCTCTTCTCTTTTGTCAGTGATGAACTACTATACAACTTTGACTTTTACCTCACTCTTCTCCCTATTGTCACCTCTCACTCTTCTCCCTATTGTCACCTCTTTGACTTTCACCTCACTCTTCTCCCTATTGTCCCTCACTCTTCTCCCTATTGTCACCTCTTTGACTTTCACCTCACTCTTCTCCCTATTGTCCCTCACTCCTCCCTATTGTCACCTCTTTGACTTTCACCTCACTCTTCTCCCTATCGTCACTTGTGGCCCATTTTACATGTATCTTTGACTTTCACCTCAATCTCTCTTTATCATTACTTCAACCTCATTTCCTCTCCCTCTTTCAGTTTCCATTTTCCATATTTCTCTCCATTTTACATATTTATCTCTCACGATATCTAAATTTAGGTTTTCCATATTTCTCTTTTAAGTGTTTCAGTTTCCATTTTCCATATTTCTCTCTCATTTATTTGAGTGTCCATTTTCCATATTTCTCTCTCATTTATTTGAGTGTCCATTTTCCATATTTCTTTCTCACGTATATCAGTTTCAGTTTTCCATATTTCTCTCTCAGGTGTTTTGTTTCCATTTTCCATATTTCTCTCTCACCTCTCTCAGTTTTCCATATTTCTCTCTCAGCTTCTGTTTTCCATATTTCTCTCACCTATTTCATGTTCAGTTTTTCATATTTCTCCCTCACGTGTTTTAGTGTCCGTTTTCCATATTTCTCTCTCGCGTGTTTCCTGCCCTCTTTCAGATTTCTCCACGCCGTTACATGCAGTGATGAACTGAGTCAACCTAACCTCCCTTGTTTGTCAATACTTCTACCCCTTTCCAAGATTCCTCTCTAATCTCACACAATTTCTCTCTCACTTTGAAACTTGGTGCCTTACATGGAGTGATGAACTGCACTTTGACTTTCCCCTCAATTTCTCTTGTGGTTACTTTTGGCCCTTGTCACTAGATTTCTATGGATTTCTCTCTCATCCTACACCACCCAAATATTGAACTAATTGTGTATAAGGAGATTAGTTAAGATTCAAATTCTTTTAACCTTTTAGGTCTAAAGTTAATAAAAATACTCTTTCAAATTTGTATTTAGTTTAAAAAAAAAAAAAAAATTATAACACTTTTTAAACTTTTTACAAAACCTCATAAATACTTTTAATTTTTTTTAAAAAAATACCTTGTTATTTTTTTGGATGAAAATCTTTATTTTATTTTTTTTTTGTTTAAAAAAAAAACCTAACTTAAAAAAAAAAAAAAACCATTTAATTTAAAAAAAAAAAACATTCAACTTTCAAAATGTTTCAGAGTACCATTTACTTTTTAAAAAGGGGAGATAATCTATAAGATGTTGATAAATGATAAAAATTGATATTTTATATTTTTTTTGTAAAGGTAAAAGGTGTTAATAATACTTTGCAAATCTAATTAGTGTTTTTTAAGCATAAAAATGTGTATAAGTACATAGAAATGTATAAAAGGACAGAGAATTTGAGGACAGGATAAAGGTAGAGGAATAGAAGAACACAGGATAAAGGCAGAGGAAGGGGTGTGTGTAATCCCCTTTGAGTTCTAGCTTTCACCTCCTCTTTTGTTCTAATCTCACTCGGTGGATTTCTCTCCCACTATAAAACTGTGCAGTAATGAACCATTTTCACTTTTGGCCCTCTTCCCAGATTTATCTCTTATCCCACCCAATTCAAATCTTGTATTAATTTCTTTTGTCTCTTCCTAAATTTCTCTTTTATCCCACCCAATTCAAATATTGTATTAATTTCTTTGTCTCTTCCTAAATTTCTCTCTTATCTCACACCATTCAATTGATTTTCTCTCCCACTCTAAAGTGGTGATGATTCCTAAATTTCTCTCTTATCTCACACTAATTTGTTTGATTTTCTCTCTCACTCTAAAGTGGGGCATGATATCTTCGTTGTGCTTATTTCTGTCCCTGTGCAGGAAACCCACATAATTTTTGTAGTTACTTCTAGTCCCTCTTCCTCAATTCCTCTCTCATCCCACATAATTCAAATCTTTAACTAATTTTTCTCTCATCCCACACAATTCTATAGTTACTTTTGGTCTCTCTTCCTAGATTTCTCTCATTCCACTCAATTCAAATGTTGAACTAATTTCTTTTGACTTTCACCTAAATCTATCTTGTATTACTTTTGGCTCATTTTCTATTCTTTTTCCTCATTTTCCATTCTTTTTCTATCTCACTTTATGGTTTTCTCTCTCACTTTAAAACTGGATGTTACATGTGATGAAAGCTTCACCTTTGACTTTCGCCTCTATCTATCTTGTCCTTACTTCTTCTGTCCCTCCTCATTTTTTCTCTCATCCCACACTAGCTTGTCCATACTTCCCCTCCTCCCAAATTTTTTTCTCATCCCACACATTTCAAATCTTTAAACTAATTTTGTATAAAAAATTTAGTTGAGATTCAAACCTCTTTTAACTTTTTATGTCCTTATAATAGACACTCATTCAAAATTAATAAAAATACTTTTTTATTTGGTTTAAAATATTAAGTTTTGATATTACTCAATTTCAAAACTACTTTTAAATTAAAAAAAAATACCTGTTACTTTTATTAGATGAAAAGCTTTATTTTATTTTTTTTTTCAAAAATATCTTTAAACTTCAAAAAAAAATGTTTCAAAAATATCATTAAACTTTTGAAAATGTTTCAAAAGTACCCTTGAGTTTTTAAAAAAGTTGGAGATAATCTATAAAATATTGATAGATTAAAGATAATCTATGAGATGTCGATAGATCATAAAAAAATAAAAAAAATAAAAAAAATAAATTCTTATAGAATGTTAATGCTACTCTTAAAATTTCATGACTATTTTTTAAAAATAATAGTAATGATAAGAGTATTTTTAACCATTTTTTTAGTTGAAAAGTATTATAAAGGGTTTTTCAAAACACCATTAAAAGTTAAAAAGTATTTTTAAACCACTTTTTTTGAATTTTTGAATTTTTTTTGTTTTTTATTTATTAATTTTATCTTTGTTTTATTCTCAAATTTATTTAATTTTAATATTTCAATTTATGATTAATAAACTCAATTTGATTTTGAATTTGATTAGGTATAAATAACACGATTAAATTAGGTTTGACTAATGGATCCTAACCTCTTTATAAATAAAATGATTAAAAATACAAATAGAATGAAGTGTAGTTGTTAATATTAGGGGCTTAAACAGTGGGGTTCAATGATTTTTTTTTTACTCAACCGAAAAGTTTAGATTGATTTAACTAGTGACCCAACCCAATCGAAAAATTTTCACACACCCAACCCAACCGAAAAATTTTCACCAACCCAACTCACTATAATCCTCTATTTTCAAGTTTGGCTCAACCCTCTATAACCCGAGGTTGGGTTGGTTGGGTGGTTGGTTGTTAAAAAAATTAATTTATCCACGATTTATAATTATTGGATAATATCTTAGATAAACTTTCTAGATTTGAGATAATTTTTCAGAGGATATGTAAGAAGGGAGTTAAACTTCTAGGTTTGAGAGGAAAAGAGAGTAAATTTTGGGGAGAAAGATGAATAGCCCAAAAAGAGAAGAGACAAAACTAAAAGCTCAAAATGCAAGAAGAAGGAAAGAGTTAGTGACGGTGCTTAGTGAAACAAAGCTTCATCGAGGCAAAAGCAAAAGGAGAAGCTAGCAATTGGATGACAATAGCCCATAGTTGAAGAATTCTTAGAAGGAATTGAAATTTATATCCACTATTTGAAGTAATTTTACAAAATTTGGTGCTTCAAAAGAAACAAAGAGTGGATGAAAAAGAAGAAATCCGATATGGAAAGACATTAAAAGAAAAGGAAGGAGGGGGACATTCATCAAACACATATAGGAAGTTGTGGGGATGAGTTTGAGTTTCAACGAAGAATACTCGGTGGGTACACGAATTTGAATTGAATTGAAATGAAAGACATCATATATTATGCCAATGAACAAGGCCCACTTTTTGTGATGATCACCACATTTTTAATAAGACAGAGAACCGTGTAAAAGGACAGAGAACTGAGGGCAAAGATGGAGGAATGGGGATGGTACCCCCACTAGGTGTGTATCAACAAAGGTGAAGTATCGGAGATGGTACCCCTACTAGGTGTGTATCAACAAAGACGGAAGGGGAGGGTACACACCCATCCCCTCTGTCCATCGCAGTTTCTTCTCCTTTCTTTTTCTATTTTTCATTGGTTTGTTCTTTTGGCTTTCTCTCTTACATGGAGTGATGAACTGCTACATTACACTGCAACTTTGACTTCGTTAGTGTGACCCCTTTTCCATGCATCTTTGACTTTCACCTCAATCTCTCTTTCTAGTTACTTCTTGCCCCTTTCCCATATTTCTCTTTCACGTGTTTCCGTTTCCCATATTTCTTTCTCGTGTTTTTGACCCCTTTTCTATATTTCTCTCTCACGTGTTTCCGACCCCTTTCTTTCCCATTTTTCTCTCACTCTCTAGTGTTTCCGACCTCTTTCCATATTTCTCTCTCACGTGTTTCCAGCCCCTTTTCCCTATTTCTCTCTCTCTCTTAGTGTTTCCCTTTTTCCATATTTCTCTCTCTCTCTCTCTAGTTTCCCTCTCCCATATTTCTCTCTCACTTGTTTCAGTTTACGTCTTCCATATTTCTCTCACGTGTTTTTTCTGTTTTCCATATTTCTCTCTCACATGTTTCAGTTCCGTTTTCGATAGTTCTCTCTCTTGTTCCAGTCTCATGTGTTTCCGTCCCTCGGTCCCTAAGGATTACATGTAGTGATAGAACTAAGTCAACCTAACCACCATAGTTTGGATACTTCTACCCCTTTCCTAGATTCCTCTCTAATCTCACACAATTTCTCTCACACTTTGAAACTTGGGATGTTACATGTAGTGATGATGCACCTTTGACTTTCCCATCAATCTCCCTTGTGGTTACTTTTGGCCCCTGTCACCAGATTTCTCAGGATTTCTCTCATCTTACACCATTCAAATCATGAACTAATTTTGCATAAAAAAAATTAGTTGAGATTCAAACCTATTTTAACTTTTTATATCCTTCCAATGCTCCACTAATTCAAAATTAATAAAATTACTCTCTTACTCTATTTAAAAACTTAAGTTTTGAGGTTACCCTCCAATTTTTAAGAAAATCTCAAAAATACTTTCAATTAAAAAAAAAATGGTTGCTTTTACTTTTGGATGAAAATATTTAATTTTCTTTTTTAAAAAATACCCTTAAAACTTTCAAAAATATCATTAAACTTTAAAAAATGTTTCAAAAGTACCCTTCAGATTTTAAAAATTTGGAGCTAATTTATGAGATGTTTATAGATAGTAAAAAAAATTTAAAGGTGAATGGTGTTAATAATACTTTTAAGATTTTATGACTATTTTTTAAACATAGAATTAATGCTAAGAGTATTTTGATTTTTTTTTTTTTCACCACCAACATTTTATGAAAACTATTTGTGGATGTGAAATAAATTGTGTTTACAAATTCTTAGAGTTTGAAAGAAGCTCGCGTACACATCTTGGGGAGAGAAATGAACTAACCCAAAAAGGAGAAAGACCAAGAGAAATGAACAACCCAAAAAAGAGAAGAGGAGAAGAGGAGAAAGAGACACAGACATAGATAAAGAAAAAGAAGAAGAAGAGAGTAAGTAACGATTCATCAAGGAAAAAACAAGAGAAGTTGGAAATTGCTTAATGGATAAGAGTATCCCATTGCTAAAAGAGTTTTAGTTGGAATCGAAATTTATATTTTACAAAATTGAGTGTTTCAAAAGAAACAAAAAGTGAATGAAAAGGAAGAAATCGGACATGAAAATGCATTAAAAGAAAAGGAAGTAAGATCTTACGTTCGAGAGCTTGTAAAAGGCAAGAAGTGGGGTTGAATGGACAACACCTTGTAATATGAGGAGCAAAAACATGGAGGGGGACACTCATGGAACACGTAGAGGACAATGACAAAGTAGGAAGTTGTGGGGGTGAGTTTAAGTTTCATCTTGAGAATACTTGGTGGATACAGAATCTGAATAGAAATGATAGTAAGAGAGTATAGATTATGCCAATTTTTGGATGGATAAAGATAAAAAAGATCTACATAGCCATAACTGTAAGAGGACAAAGATAATGGTAAGAGGACGAGGACAATGGGGTAAAGGGAGGGGAAAGGGAGTCCTCCATTTGATCTCCATTCTTTTTTCTAATCTCACCCTTATTCCAAGATTTCTCTCTCATCCGAGGTCATTCAAATCTTCAAGTGCTTGAGAGAACTCATGATCCCCCACCAAGATATGAAGATATTTGGCAAAACTAGGATAGATTTAGGGATCCAATGACCCATCTCCTGCATTTTTCAACTTTTAGATTTGAGAAAAGTTGTGGGAGCAAATTTTTTGGGAGAGAAATGAACAACCCAAAGAGAGCAAAAACTAAGCTTTTTAACATGCAAGACACAAACACTTCAGAAGAAGAAGAGAGGAGAAGGTGACAATGGTTGAATAGATATGAGTAGCCCAAAGAGAGTTTTAGTTGGAATTGAAATTTATATACGCTGTTTGTGTTTAAATTAATTTTACAAAAATAGGTGCTTCAAAATGAACAAGGAAGGTATGAAAAAGAAAAATCCGAAAAGGTAATAAAAAAAATGGAGTGAGATATTACATTTGAGAGCTTCCCAAAGGGATTGAAACAAGGAGGAGACAAAAGATGGGGTTGAATACATTCTCTTGCACTATCAGGAGCAAAAACATGGAGGGGGACATTCATCAAACACTTAGAGGGCAATGACAAAGTAGGAAGTTGTGTGGAGTTTGAATTCCAACTAAGTATACTTGGTGGATACACGAATCTAAGAAGAAATGATCCGAAGGCAAAATAGATTATATCAATTTTTGGATGGATAAAGATGAAAAAGGCTCCACTTTTTGTGATGATATCCATGATACAAGGACAGAGAACATAGGATAGAGGTAGAAGAAGGGGGAGGGTACACACCCCTCCTCGTCTTCAGTTTCATCTCCTTATTCTTTCTAATCTCACATTTTTCTATCTCTTTGTGGCTTTCTTTATCTCACCATTTTCTGTCTTCAGTTTCATCTCCTTATTCTTTCTAATCTCACATTTTTCTATCTATTTGTGGCTTTCTTTATCTCACCATTTTCTGTCTCCTTGAATCTCACATTTTTCTATCTCTTTGTGGCTTTCTTTATCTCACCATTTTCTGTCTCCTTGTGACTTTCTTTCTCACTTTGATACTAGTGGCTTGCATGCTGTGATGAACTAATCTCTGCACATTTAACTTTCACCTCAGCATTCTTGTAGTTACATTCAGATCCTCTTCCCAATTTTCTCCCTCTTGTGGTTAGATTCAGACCCTCTTCCCAATTTTCTCCCTCATCCCACAGTTAAAATCTTGAACTAGTTTTATATAAGGAAATTAGTTAAGATTCAAACTTCTTTTAAAATTTTAGGTCTATGCTCAACTCATCTAAAATTAATAAAAATACTCTTTCAACTCTATATTTTGTTTTAAAAAAATTAAAAAAATATATTTTAATAACACTCAACTTTCAACAAAACCTATAAATACTTTTCATTTTTTTAAAAAATTCAAAAATATCCTTATGGTCATTGTTGGTTGAAAATCTAAATATTTTTATTTAAAAAAAAATAACCTAACTTTCAAAAAAATTTGAAAAAAAAAACTCTTTTAACTTTTAAAAGTGTTTGAAAAGTACCATTTACTTTTTTAAAATTGGGAGATAATCTATAAGATATCTATATTTTATATTTTTATAAAAGTAAGAGGTTACGTGTTTTTTAAGTAGAGAAGTGTGTAAAATAACAGAGAACTTGAGGACAAAGGATAAAGGTAGAGGAAGGGGGTGTGTACCATCTCAGTTCTAGCTCTAATCTCCTCTTTCGTTCTAACCTCAATCTACGGATTTCACTCTCACTTTAAAACTTCTGTTTTACATGCATTGATGTGTTCAATACTTACTTTTTGCCCCTCTTCCCAGATTTTTCTCTTATCACACACAATTCAAATCTTAAACTAATTTCTTTGTCTCTTCCTAAATTTTTTTCTTATCTCACCCAATTCAAATCTTGAACTAATTTTTTTTATTTTCTCTCTCACTCTAAAGTGGGGGCAATGATGATATCTACCCTATCCTTATTTCTGGTCCCTCTCCCTAAATTTCTCTCTCATCCCACACAATTCAAATCTTGAACTAATTTTTCTCTCATTTCACATAATTCTATTGTTACTCGTCCCTTATTTCTCTTTCATCTCACACAATTCAAATCTTGAACTAATTTTTCTCTCATTTCACATAATTCTATTGTTACTCGTCCCTTATTTCTCTTTCATCTCACACAATTCAAATCTTGAACTAATTTCTTTGACTTTCACCTCAATAAGCTTGTAGTTACTTCTGGCTACTTTTCTCTCTCACTTCAAAATTGTGGCATTACGTGATGAACTCTTCTCCACCTTTGACTTTCACCTCCGCCCCTCCTCTCAAATTTCTCCCTCATCCCACACAATTCAAATTTTTAAACTAATTTTCTATATAAAGAAGTTAGTTGAGATTCAAACCTATTTTAACTTTTTATGTCTTTTCAATGCTCCACTCATTTTAAATTAATAAAAAAAATACTCTTTTATTTTATTTAAAATATTAAGTTTGGATATTACTCAATTTCAAAAATACTCTTAAATTTAAAATAAAAAAAAATACACATAAGTTTAAGATGAAAAGCTTTATTTATTTATTTTTTTTCAAAAATATCTTTAAACTTTCAAAAAAAAAATGTTTCAAAAATATCATTAAACTTTTGGAAAATGTTTCAGAGTACCTTTAGGTTTTTAAAAATTTGGAGATAATCTATGAGATGTCAATAGATCAGAGATAATCTGTGAAATGTCTAGTTAATGCTACAACAAATATAAATTGTGATATAATAATGTTACAACAATGTCTAGTTAATGCTGCAACAAATATAAATTGTGATATAATAATGTTACAACAAATAGATAATAAATACATCACCATGCATATTAATTTCATAAGCCCAAACCTCATTTAGTTTCTTTCAAGACTACACTTACATATTACCACATTGCCTAAAAAATTAAAATTAGGATGGTCAAGATGAATGAAGATATTGGGATGCTCTTCACCATTGTAAGAGTGTTACTCAAGCAATGAAGTCAGGTACTTGAGAGACAATGGTTCATGATCCACCACCAAGATATGAAGATTTTTGGCAAAGGTAGGGAGAGAATGAGGGACCTAATGACCCATTTCGTGCATTTTTGGTTTCTCACACATAATCTAAAAGAGGAGAGATTAAACTTCTAGATATGAGATCAATTCTCACCCATAATCTGAAAGAAGGAGCTTAAACTTCTAGGTTTGAAAGAAGAGGAGAGAGTAAATTTTGGGAGAGAGAGATGAACCGTCCAAAAAGAGAAGAGACAAAGGTGAAAGCTCAAAATGCCAGAAGAATGAGAGAGTCAGTGACGGTGCTTAGTGAAACAGAGCTTCATCGAGGCAAGCAAAAGAAGAAGCTAGCGATTGGATGATAGTAACTCATATTTGAAAGAGTCTTAGAAAGAATTGAAATTTATATCCACTTTTTGAAGTAATTTTACAAAATTTGGTGCTCCAGAAGAAACCAAGAGTGGATGAAAAACAAGAAATCCGATATGGAAAGACATTAAAAGAAGGGGGTGAGTTTGAGTTTCATCAAAGAATATTTGGTGGGTACACAAATCTGAATTGAAATGAAAGACATCATATATTATGCCAATGAACAAGACCCACATTTTATGATAGTCGTCACATCAGGATAGAGAACTGTGTAAAAGGACAGAGAACCGAGGACAAGGGTGGAGGAAGGGGGATGGTACCCCCACTAGGTGTGTATCAACAAAGGCAGAGGATGGGGGTAAAAGGACAGAGAGCCGAGGACAAAGGTGGAGGAAGGGGGATGGTACCCCCACTAGGTGTGTATCAACAAGGCAGAGGATGGGGAGGGTACCCCAGGTGTGTTTTCCCTCCCCTCCTGTCATCGCGGTTTCATCTCGTTCCTTTTTCTTTTTTTCATCGCGGTTTCATCTCGTTTCTTTTTCTGGTTTTCATCTCGTTTCTTTTTCTGGTTTTCATAGCGGTTTCATCTCGTTTCTTTTTCTGTTTTTCATAGCGGTTTCATCTCGTTTCTTTTTCTGTTTTTCATAGCGGTTTCTCTTCTTTTTGTGGCTTTCTCTCTTACATGCAGTTATGAACTACTCTACATGAATCTACACTACATTGCAATTTTGACTTTCACCTCAAGAATTGCTCTACACTACAACTTTGACTTTCACTTCAAATGAATTGTTCTACCCTACACTGCAACTTTGACTTTCACTTCAAATGAATTGCTCTACCCTACACTGCAACTTTGACTTTCACTTCAAATGAATTCCCTACACTGCAACTTTGACTTTCACTTCAAATGAATTGCTCTACCCTACACTGCAACTTTGACTTTCACTTCAA
The DNA here is from genome assembly GCF_002738345.1 of Cucurbita maxima. Classification (NCBI taxonomy): domain Eukaryota; kingdom Viridiplantae; phylum Streptophyta; class Magnoliopsida; order Cucurbitales; family Cucurbitaceae; genus Cucurbita; species Cucurbita maxima. Next base: position 5,496,238 of record NW_019272028.1, on the reverse strand, counting down.
ATGAATTACTCTACCCTACACTGCAACTTTGACTTTCACTTCAAATGAATTGCTCTACCCTACAATGCAACTTTGACTTTCACTTCAAATGAATTGCTCTACCCTACACTGCAACTTTGACTTTCACTTCAAATGAATTGCTCTACCCTACACTGCAACTTTGACTTTCACTTCAAATGAATTGCTCTACCCTACACTGCAACTTTGACTTTCACTTCAAATGAATTGCTCTACACTGCAACTTTGACTTACACTGCAACTTTGACTTTCACTTCAAATGAATTGCTCTACTCTACACTGCAACTTTGACTTTCACTTCAAATGAATTGCTCTACCCTACACTACAACTTTGACTTTCATGTCAATCTCTTTTGTCAGTGATGAACTACTATACAACTTTGACTTTCACCTCACCTCAGTCTCTCCTATAGTCACGTGTGGCCCATTTTCCATGCATCCTTGACTTTAACCTCAATCTCTCTTTATCATTACTTCAGCCTCATTTCCTCTCTTCATTTCAGTTTCCATTTTCCATATTTCTCTCTCGCTCATTTGCGTGTTCATTTTCCATATTTCTCTCACACGTATATCAGTTCAGTTTCAGTTTTCCATATTTCTCTCACCTATTTCATGTTCAGTTTTTCATATTTCTCTCTCACGTGTTTCGGTGTTCGTTTTCCAAATCTCTTTTTAACTTTTTTTGTCTTTACAATGCTCCACTCGGTTCAAAATTAATAAAATTAATAAAATTACTCTTTTGTTTGGTTTTAAAACTTAAGTTTTGATATTACCCTTCCATTTTTTCAAGAAAATCTCAAAAATACTTTAAATTAAAAAAAAAATTGTTGTTAGTTTGGGATGAAAATAGTTAATTTTTTCTTTTTTTCAAAAATACCCTTAAACTTTCAAAAAAAGTTTCAAAAATGTTTCAAAACACCCCACCATGTTACCTTTAAAATTATAATAGTTTTTAAAAATTTGGAGCTAATTTATGAGATGCATTGATAAAAAAAAAAATTAAAAGGTAAAAGGTGTTAATGCTACTTTTAAGATTTATGACTATTTTTTATACATAGAACTAATGTTAAGAGTATTTTTGAATTTTTTTTTTTAAAGTTGAAGTGTATTAATGAATGGTACTTTTGAAACACCATTCTAATCTTCAAAGATATTTTTTGAAATAAACTATTTTTTTTTAGTTTAAAATTGTTATTAGTATTTTTGAGATAAAGTACTAGACGCATTTTTATTAATTGAAAGTCTAGAATGCTTGATGAATCTAAGTAGAAATGATAGTGCAATACCATAGATGATGCCAATTTTTGGATAAATAAAGATGAACAAGATCATGCATGGATAACTCCTCTACACTGCACCTTTGACCTTCACCTAAATCTTGTTTGTCCTTACTTATAGTCCCTCTTCCCAAATTTCTCCCTCATCCCACCCAATTTAAATATTAAACTAATTTTATATAAAGAAATTAGGTGAGATTCAAACCTCTCTTTAATTTAATATTAATAAAAATATTCTTTCAACTTTATACTTTATTTAAAAAAAAACCGGGTTGCTTTTCTAAAAAAAATCTTAAAAATACTTTTTTTTCTTTCAAAAATACATTAAACTTTCAAAAAAAAAATTAAAAATATCATTAACCTTTTAAAAATAGTTGAGAAGAATCTTTGAGTTTTTAAAATTTTGGAGATAATCTATGAGATGTCAAGGTAAAAAAAATTAACATTTCCTTTTTTTTCTTTTTTTTTTTCTTTTTCTTGTTTGAGAAGTTGATTATCATTCATAACTAGACTCTATAACAATTTCATAAACTCAAACCCGAACATACAAGTGCCACTAAAATGCATTAAGTACACTTGTAGATTGCAACATGTTATCGGATACAAAAAGAAGTATAAGATTAGTTTTAGACCCTTGGTTAAAAAATTAAAATTAGGATGGTGGAAGAGATGAATGGAAATAGTGTGATGTTATGTACCATTGTAACAACTATTGCTTAAAGCAACAAAGTCAAGTGCTTTAGAGACAATAGTTCATGATCCACCACAAGATTTTTTGCAAAACTAGGGAGAGAATTAGTGACCCATCTTCTGCATTTCCCACATAAAGTATGAAAGGAAAAAAATTAAACTTCTAGATTTGAGAGAAGCTATGGGAGCAAATTTTGGGGAGAGAAATGAACAACCCAAAAAGAACAAAGACAAAGCTAAAAGCTTAACATGGAGAGACCGAAAGGAGAGAGAGAGAGAGGAGAAGGTAGAGAGGAGAAGGTGACAATTGTTGAATAGATATGAGTAGCCCAAAACTGAAAGAGTCTTAGTTGGAATTGAAATTTATATTTACTGTTTGAAGTAATTTTATAAAAGTAGGTGCTTCAAAAGAAACAAAGAATGAATGAAAAAAAAAAAATCCGACCTCAAGGCATTAAACAAAATGAAGTGAGATATTACATTTGAGAGCTTCGAAAAGGGATTTCCAAAAGGAGCTGGCAAAAGATGAGGTTGAATGGACAACACCTACACTGTCGAGCAAAAGCATGGAGGGGGACATTCATCAAACACGCAAAGAGCAATGACAAAGTAGGAAGTTGTGAGCAGTTTGAATTTCAACTAAGTTTACTTGGTAGATACACTAATTTGAGCAGAAATTATAGGGAGGCAAATAAATTATGTCAATTTTTGGATGTAAAAGATGAACAAATCTCTACTTTTTGTGATGTCTATAACTCTAAGAAGAGAGAGGAGAGAGGATAGAGGAAGGGGAGGGTACACACCTCATCTCCTTTTTCTTTCTAATCTCACAATTTTTCTGTCTCTTTGTGGCTTTTTTTTCTCATTTTGAAACTAGAGTCTTACATGTAGTGGTGAAAGAATCTGCTATGCACATTTTTCTTTGTGGCTTTCTTTCTCACTAATGAAAGAATCTACTCTACATAATTGACTTTCACCTCAATCTCTTGGTGGATACTTCTAACAGTCTTCCCAATTTCTTTCTCATCCCACACCGTTCAAATTTTGAACTAATTTTGTATAAAGAAATTAGTAAAGATTCAAAATTCTTTTAAGCTCCACTCATCTAAAATTAATAAAAATACTCTTTCAACTTTGTATTTTGTTTAAAAAAAAAAGAAGTTTTAATAATCCTCTCAAACTTTTAACAAAATCTCAAAAATATTTTTAATTTTTTTTAAAAAATTCAAAAATAACTTTCAAAAAGTAAAAAAAAGTAAAAAAAAAAAGTAAAAAAAAAAAAAAAAACATTTAACTTTCAAAAGTACCATTTACTTTTTAAAAATTTGGAGATAATCTATAAGAGGTTGAAACGGTAAAAAAAAAATAATAATAAAATAATAATTTTTTTATGAAGATAAAATGTATTAATTCTACTTTTTCAAATTTAATTAATGTTTTTTAAATATAGTAATAATGGAAGGGTATTTTTGAATTTTCTTTAAAATGTTGAAGGATATTAATTAATGATATTTTTTAAACAATATTAAGAGTTGAAAGTAACGATTGTATAAATATTTTTAAACATTTAAAATTTAAAATTATTATTGAAACTTTTGATTTTTTTTTTTTTTTTTATATATTTTTACCACCAATATTTTATGAATTTCTTTGAATTTTTTAATAAAGTATAATTATAAACATTGTGATGCTCCTTCCCACCACAGCAATAAAGTCAAGTGCTTTATAGAGAATGGTTCATGATCCACTAAGATATGAAGATTTTTGGCAAAACTAGGGAGAGAATTAGAGACTCAATCACCTTCAAAGAGAGATGAACAACCCAAAAAGGGAAGGGACAAAACACTATATGCTAAATGTTCAACATGCACAAGCACAAACATAGATGAAGAAGAGAGAGAATCGGTGACGGTGATTAGTGAAACGGGGCTTTATCAAGGTAAAAGTAATAGGAGAAGCTGTCAATTGCTGGATGGATGAGAGTAGCGCAGAGCTGAAACAGTTTTAATTAGAAATGAAATTTATATCCACAATTTGAAGTAATTTTACAAAATTGGGTGTTTCAAAAGAAAAAAAATAGTGAATGAGAAAGAAAAAATCGACCTGAAAAGACATTAAAAGAAAAGGAAGTAAAATCTTATATTTGAGAGCTTCAAAAATGGATTGAAACAAGGAGGCAAAAGATGGGGTTGAATGGGTAACACCTTTCAATATCACCACACACATGGAAGGGGACATTCATCAAACACCCAAAGGGCACAACAAAGTAGAAAGTTGTGGGATGAGTTTGAATTTCAACTCAGAATAGTATACTAATGTAGGTAGAAATGACATGACATTCTACTCGTACTACTTGAACTTTTAATATATAAAATATCATTGTTTCTAATATATGATTTTCTAATTCCTGTTCACGTATATATTTGATTTGAAGGTTAGATTGTGATTCTAGCTTCCAAAACCTCATCAGGATAGATCTTTTAACTTTAAATTATCGAAGATCTTTAAAACTTGTAAATTATCGATGAAAAAAAAAATCACTTTAAATGTCTTCCATTGTGTTTGAAGAAGCTTCAATCAATTTAAATTTGGGCTTTATTAGTTTTGGGCTTATTTAGACTTGGGGCCCAAATTCCATATGACAAAGCTTAATTCAGTTGGACTTTCTTGATCAAATAGCTTGATGAACACACGAGGCACATTATTTAGGATTCATTCGTTTATATCATCATATTTATAAATAGCCTCAAATTTAATAATATGGGCAAATTTGATCCAATGCCCCAATTTGAAATTATGTACAAATATGCGTGGAATCTTGAGAAAAAATGATTGGAATCAAATATAAATATTTGTTCGTGGTTAATCAATTCAAATAAATAAATTTGGTTCATGATTTGATTTTTTTTTAAATCAAGTTTGAGACTTGTGTTAAGTGAGAGGCATAACTCTGATATCATGTTAGGAATAAGAGATCTCCACACTAGTATAATATGGTTCACTTTGAAAATAAAGGTGTGTTTTGGACTTTCTCAAAAGGACTTATACCAATTGAGATATATTCCTCACTTATAAACTCATGATCATTCTCTAAATTAGTCAATGTGGTACACAATTTTCCAAGAATCCTCCCTTCAAACAAAGTATATTACATAGCCTCCCCAAAACCTATGGAAGCCTCCAACAACTTTTAAGTAAAGATCATATGCATTTCATTCATAAGATCATATGTAACAAAATCTCGTTAACTCTTAAATTTTAGGTTAAAACTTAAGCTTAGTTTGTTCAAATAATATTTTGAATGTCATATATTTTTTTATAATAGTTTCGTTTGTATTTACTAAAAAAATGATTTTTTTTAACCTCATTTACTTATTTGTATTTTATTTACGAGATCATTGAATGAACTAAGAATTTGACCCGATAAAATTGGATGAGGACAATAATTTTTTTAAAAAAAATAATCTCCGTTCCCCTTCTTTACAACTCCTTTCAAGTTTTATGTTTGAAAATATAAAATATAAGAATTTTTTTTGGTTAAATTTAAAATTTAAATCTTAAATTTTAAAATAAATTATTCATGATCTATATTCATATATAATTTTAATAAATTTAAATAATTTTATTAGAAAATCATATTTGTAAATATGGTAAATGATTAGAATTTACTCCAATTAAAAGTGCTTAAATAAAATTTTAAATTAATATTGAAAATTTGAATTTCTTTTGATCAAAATTTGTCTCCAACCAAATATTAAATTCTATAATTACTATTTTTTTTCGTAAATAATGAATGAATAAAAATTTTCTTTTTACTGAAAAAATATGTCTAAATAATTGAAGTATGTGTTAGAATCTAATTAAAGTACATTTCTAAAATTGGAATTAAAAAAACCTTTAATATTTTTAATTACATATAATAATGGAAAAAAAGAATTTAAAATAAATATGTTAAGAGAGGCTGAGGCACCTGTTCAGTGACGACGGGTAGTATAGTGGTTAGAATGATATATATAGAAATTTTTCAGTTTGGGTTTCTTCGGTGATACTCGAGCTATTGATGGCTTTATATTAATTGGAGATATATTTTAATAATTAGTTAGGAGTATATATGAGATATTTAGGATCCTATTTTAGATTAGATTCGTATATTTTATTTATTTGCCCGATTTAGTTATATATTTTTTCCTATTATTAGGTGATAGTTTAAACATGAATGAAGATAATATTTTCTATCCCAATTCTATTTCTATTTCTCATTTAACATGGTATCAGAGCGCTCATCTTGGTGTTCTTAAATATCAAAATTTCCTTTATGGCGGAATCAGCCCAATCCAGCTTCAAAATTTCGGATGTTGATTTAACACATCCTTATTATATTAATCACTCTGATTAGCCGGATATTCACTTCTTCCAATCAAATTAAATGGAGCAAATTACGAATCATGTAGTAAATCAGTTATGCATGCTCTTGTTGCCATGAAGAAAATTGGCTTCATTGATGGCACAATTGAAGAACCGTCCTAAGATGCAAATTCAACTGAATTTGAACTCTGGAATCAGTGCAACAGTATGATAATATCTTTGTTAACTCATTCCATTAAACCAGATATCGCTAAAGGCATTATTTACGCCAAGACAGCTCATCAAGTGTGGGTTGATCTTCACGATCAATTCTCACAAAAAAATGCTCCAGCAATTTTTCAGATACAAAACTCGATAGCAACGATGTCACAAGAAACCATGGCACTGTTAACATATTTCACCAAGCTCAAAGCACTCTGAGATGAACTAGAAGCGTACCGCACACCATTTACCTGTAATCAACGTCAAGTACATATTGATCAACGCCGAGAAGACAAGTTGATGCAATTGCTTATGGGGCTCAATGAGTCTTATAAAACGGTGAGATCTAACATATTGATTATGTCTCTATTACCTAATGTGAGGCAAGCCTATTCATTACTTGTACCAGAAGAGATGCAGCGTTAGATAACTTCTGAACCTACTGAGAATAACTCGATTGCGATTGCATCAGTAGTGCAGAAGAAAACAACATATTCAAAATTCGCCAAGGACAAATCGTGTGAACACTGCAATAAAAGTGGTCATACAATCAATGAGTGTCGAATCCTTAAGTTTCACTGTAAGTTTTGTAATAGAAGGGGACATACTGAAGATCGGTGTCGATAGAAAAATAATTCTGGAAGGACAAAACATGTCAATCAACACAATAATCGTGGATATCGATCATCTGCAAATATGGCCAATGTTTTTTAGTTGAATACAGAAGAACAGTCACCTAATTCCATTCCAAATTTTTCTTCTGAGCAATTACAACCGATAGCACAAGCCTTATCTGCAATCAATCATCGCTCTTCTGGTAATTCTGACAATCACATCAATGTTGCAAGTTTGTTTCCCATATCTACATTATCTATTAACTCTGCGAGTTCTAATTCATGGATTCTCGATAGTGGAGCTACGAATCATATAGTATCAAAATCTTCTGTTATGACTAAACTAAAGGCTGCCATCATGTCTACAATAAATTTGCCTAATGGAGAGACAACACGTTTTATATAGTATCACATACTGGCAATATTTCCCTTAGCCCTAACCTTAAATTAAACAACGTTTTATGTGTGCCTTCATTCAACTTAAACCTAATATCCATCAGCAAACTTACCAATGACTTGAAATGTTATGTCACCTTCTATCCTGATTCTTGTGTAATGTAGGATTTGGTTACGGGGAAGATGATTGGTTCGGGTAAACAATTTGGAGGTCTCTATCATATTTCTTTAACTCCTCAAGTATCTCAGTCATCTGATTTGTGGCATTTACGCCTAGGTCATCCTTTTTTTTCTCGTTTTAAATTTCTAGCTGATCAATTGCATCTTAATAATGCGAGTTATTCTCATAATTGTAGTATCTGCCCGTTAGCAAAACAAACTAGGTTGTCTTTCCCAAGAAGTTTAATAACAACTCATTCTGCCTTTGATCTGATACATTGTGATGTTTGGGGACCACATAAAATTCCTACCCATTCTGGTTTGCGTTTTTTTCTCAATATTGTTGATGATTTTACTCGATGTATTAGGGTTTTTCTAATGCAACATAAGTCAGAAGTACATCATTTGTTAATGAATTTTGTTAAATTCGTTCAAACTCAATTTCATACTATTATCAAGATAGTTCGATCAGACAATGGGATTGAGTTCCTATCTTTGCAACCATTCTTTACTTCTTGTGGCATTGAATTTCAGCGCACTTGTGTCTATACTCCACAACAAAATGAAGTCGTAGAATGTAAGCATCGTCATATCCTAAATGTAGCCAGGTCTCTTCTTTTTCAGTCACAGGTTCCTCTTAATTTTTGGGGAGAGTGCATTTTAACGGTTGTTTATCTTATAAATAGAACGTCATCACCATTGTTATCTAACAAGACACCCTTTGAAGCACTCTACAATCGACCATCTACATTTCATCATCTTAAAGTTTTTGGTTGTAAATGTTATTCAACTATAGTACATCCTAAGCAAAAACTTGAACCTCGGGCAATTTCTTGTGTTTTCGTAGGTATCCTTGTGGTCATAAAGGTTACAAGTTGTATGACATGCAATCTCACAAATTCTTTATCAGTCGTGATGTTAAATTTTGTGAAGATGACTTTCCCTTTTCATCAGCTTCATAAACTTTGATATTAGCTCCTTCGACTCCTGTTGTACCACTTCATGATCCATCCTACTCAAACATCCATCTTCCACCTTCTATTCCTTCACCTCTTTCACCTCCTTCACATCCTATCCCTTCACCTACTACTTCGTCGTCTCCTCCACCTTCTCCAAATTTGCCCACTAATTCTAATCCTATCCCACTTGATACATCAGCTCCACTCCGACATTCTACTCGTACTAAACAGCCTCCAGCTTGACATAAGGATTATGAGATGTCTTATAGAGTCAATCATTTAACCTCTAACTCAAGTCCTTCATCATTACCTTTCATTCTTTCGTTTTTCTCCTACTCAACGTGCTTTTCTAGCTCTTATTACATCCCAGACAGAACCTAAAACCTATGACGAGGCAGTTGGCGACCCGTTATGGCAGCAGGCTATGAATGATGAAATTGCAGCTTTGGAACATGAACATGGTTTCTCATTCCTCTACCACCTGGTCATAAAGCAATTGGTTGTCGTTGGGTGTACAAAATTAAATACAACTCTGATGGTTCTATTGACCGTTATAAAGCTCGACTTGTAGCAAAGGGATACACTCATATTGAAGGTATTAATTACACAGAAACATTTTCTCCTACAACGAAACTTACTACACTTCATTGCCTACTCACTGTTGCTGCTGCTCGAAAATGGTTCACCCATCAGTTGGATGTTCAAAATGCCTTTCTCCATGGTAATCTAGACGAGAAAGTCTATATGTCTTTACCACCAGGTCTTTGCCGACAGGGGAGAATACAGTATGTCGGCTCCATAAATCTCTTTATGGATTAAAACAGGCTTCTCGCAATTGATTCTTCATATTTTCTACAACTATACAAAATGCAGGCTACAGTCAATCCAAAGCAGATTACTCCTTATTTACTTAGAGTAAAGGTACTTCTTTCACTGCAGTTCTAATCTATGTTGATGATATTATGTTGACAGACAATGATTTTACAGAAATTCAATATCTCAATATTAGTTTACTCTAGAAATTTCTCATCAAAGATTTAGGAAATTTGAAATATTTTCTAGGCATTTAATTTTCTCGGTCTAGAAAAAGAATTTTTATATCTCAAAGTAAGTATGCTCTAGACATCCTTCAAGATACAGGTCTTACAGGAGCACATCCAGACAAATTTCCTTTGGAGCAAAATCTGAAACTTTCTTTAACTGAAAGAGAGAAGTTGAATGATCCAAGTAAATACAGATGGTTGATTGGCAGATTAATATATTTGACCATCACTAGGCCTGACATAGCTTATTCTGTTCGTATGCTTAGCCAATTTATGCATAAACAAAGAAAATCATATTGGGAGGCAGCTCTTCGAGTTCTGAGATACATCAAAGGCACTTCTGATCAAGGACTCCTACCATCTGAAAACAATTTAAGATTACAAGCATATTGCGATTCTGATTGGGGTGGCTGTCGAACTTCCAGACGGTCTATTTCTGGGTTCTGTAATTTCCTCGGAAATTCAATTATTTCTTGGAAGTCTAAGCAGACTAATGTGTCCAGATCATCAGCAAAAGCCGAGTATCGAGCTATGACAAATACTTGTTTAGAGTTAACTTGGTTAAGATACATTTTTCAAGACTTAAATGTTTCACTGTCCGAACCAGCATTATTATATTGTGATAATCAAGCAGCATTACATATAGCAGTCAATCCAGTTTTTCACGAACGTACGAAACACATTGAAATAGATTGTCATATAGTTCGAGAAAAGTTACAAGCTGGAATCATCAAACCGTGTTATGTTTCGACTAAAATGCAATTGGCAGGTGTTTTTACTAAAGCTTTGGGAAGACATCAGTTTGATTTTTTGAAGGACAAGTTAGGTGTGATTGACATACACTCCAACTTGAGGGGAGTATTAAGATAATTTAATAATTAGTTAGGATTATATTTTAGGTTAGATTTAGATTTGATTAACATGTATATTTTATTTATTTATAAGATTTAGTTAGTTATATATTTTCCCTATTTTTAGGTATGAGGTGATAGTTGATATCCTATTTATACATTACGTGGTAAACATGAATGAAGATCATACTTTTGATCCAAATTCTATTTATATTTCTCATTCTTAACATTTTAGAATAAAAATAAATAAAGGTGAAATTACATTTATCTTCTATATGTTGAAGGACCGGGAACTTATTCGATACAGACATTTTTTTTCCAAGTTTGGCTTTTCCACAAAATTTGCTTTATGGGTTTGTTGAATCATGTTTATGTTCCTCCATGAGATCATCTTTAGAAATAGATTTTTGAAGAAAATAGCACGCTCCTTCTATTAATGGTTTCGTAGCCACGGTTTGTAATATGTTACCAGATACAAAAAGAAGCATAACATTAGGTTTAGATCATTGCTTAAAAAAAGATTGTTGCTCAGATAATGAAGTGCTTAAGAGACAAGTATTCATGATCCACCATCAAGATATGGAGATTTTGGACAAAGCTAGGGAGAGAATCAGAACCCAATGACCCATTTACCAACGAGAGTTTGAAAGGGCAACACCTTGCACTATCCGGAGCAAAAACATGGAAGGGGGACATTCATGAAACACGTAGACGACAGTGACAAAGTAAGCAGTTGTGGGGGGTGAATTTGAGTTTCAACCGAGAATACTTGGTAAGTATACGAATTTGAGTAGAAATGAGTATAGATTATGCCAATTTTTAGATGGATAAAGATGAACAAGTTCTTACTCTTTGTGATGATAGCCATAATTGTAAGATAGGAGAAAGATAAGGTGAAGGAAGGGGGAGGGGAGTCCTTTTCATCTTCTTTCTTTTTCTAATCTCTCAATTTTCTTACTCCACAACTGCTATGTACTTTTGACTTTCACTTGGCCCTTATTCCAAAATTTCTCTCATCTCTTTTGAACTAATTTTGGGTAAAGAAATTAGTTGAGATTCATGACTTCTAATTTTTTTTTATGTTGGTTCTATTTGGAAAATAAGTTTTGTTGGTACCTTTCTATTTTTTTAGAAAATGACGAAAATACTTTTAAATTAAAAAAAAATAAGTTAGTTTTGGGTGAAAATAGTTTTTTTTTTTTTTCAAAAATACCCTTAAATTTAAAAAAAAAAATTTCAAAAATATCCATAAACTTTCACATATGTTTCAAAAATACCTTTAAGTTTTTTAAATTTGGAGATAATTTATGAGATATCGACCAACCATAAATAAAAAATTAAAATTTTCTTATGAAGGTAAACGGTATTAATACTACTTTTAAAATTTAATGAATGTTTTTAAATACAAATTCATTGGTTGGGCGGCACCTAAGTTCTACCCTAATGAAACCCAATTTTACCCTACAACCATTAAAGATAGGAGAAATTGATTATAAAACATATTTATCATGCTACAATCACCTAATTTCTCTAAAATAAGTTCTAAGGAGTGAGAAAAGCTATCAACAAAAACATAGGAAACTGACGAGAGATATAATATTTTGAGTATATATTATTTATGGAATATATCCTAGATACTTTATGATTTGATTTATAGTATATTTTATTTTATTCTCCCTATTTAATTAGTTTATATTTTTCTTATTGGTAAGTATTAATGGATAGTTTTTATCTATTTAAAGCTTATAAATATAAATGATAACACACGTACAATTTCAATTCTATTTTTATTTCTCCACCTCCAATTCCAATTCTAATTCTATTTTTCATTCTTAACAGAAACAATAACTTAAAAACTCGTGGATCAAAACTTATTTTGATTTAAAATATCCTAATGTTATATGAAACAACTGAAAATGACTATGTCCATGCACGATTTAAAATAGATTTGAATCGGACATGGAAAACTTAAATTGAATGAACCAAAATTGAAACAATTGAACCAAATCGATCAAAAGTTAGATGACTACAACGAACCAAACAAGCAAGCTTAAATTGATTGAACCCAAGATGAAATGATTGGACCGAGATGATTGAAAATTAGATGACTACAACGATCCACACAAGCCGATGCAAGCCGTACATGAGCTACACGAAAATTTGACGACCTTGGATAGTTGTGATGAGACGAAGGTGTGCATGGACTTGGGCCACTATTTGGGAAGTTGATGGACTGGACTTTCGGCGTGGGGTGTCCAATAGGCTGGGCTTATTGGATCATGGACTTTGGATTAGGATCATTGCAAGGCTATACGTGTGAGTTGCTATTATTTGAGGTTTTGGTTTGACGTGATCAGACACTCGTTTAACAAAGTTTGTAATTAATTATTTAATTATTTATAATTTTTTTCTTAATTAACCTTAACTATTCTATTAAAAATCTAGGACTATTAACCTAATCTTTAAGTCGAAGTGCGCGTGAGAAGAAAGGGTTCATGATCCACCACAAGATTTTTGGCAAAACTAGGGAGAGAATTAAGGATCTAATGACCTATCTCCTTCATTTCATAAAATGTCTAAAAAAAGAATGATTAAACTTCTAGATTTGAGAGGAACTGGGGGAGAGAAATGAACCAGTCAAAAAGAGCACAAAAAAAGTTAAAAACCATCCAAAAAAAGAGAGAGAGAGAAGAACAGAATAGATATGAGTAGCACACAGCTGAAAGAGTCTTAGTTGAAATTGAAATTTATATTCACCTTTTGAAGTAATTTTAAGAAAATGGGTGCTTCAAAAAAACTAAGAAGGAATGAAAAAGAAGAAATCCAACCTGGAAAGACTTACATTTGAGAGCTTCTAAAAGTGATTGAAACAAGGAGGAGGCAAAAAATGGGGTTGAATGGGCAACACCTTACAATATGAGGAGCGAAAATATGGAGAGAGACATTCATTGTAGAGGGCAATGACAAAGTAGGAAGTTGTGGGGGTGAGTTTGGGTTTCAACTGAGAATTATTGGTGGGTACTCTGAGTAGAAATGACAGTGAGACAATATAGATTATGCCTATTTTTTGGATGGATAAAGATAAGTAAGGTTCCACTTTTTGTGATGATATCCACAACCGGTAAAAGGATAGAGAACAAAGGATAGAGGTAGAAGAAGGGGAGGGTACACACCCCTCCCTCCAATCTCACCATTTTTTGTCTGTTTATGACTTTCTTTCTCACTTTGAAATTAGGGTCTTGCATGCAGCTATGAACTAATCTGCTCTGCAAATTTGACTTTTACCTCAATCTTCTGTAGTTACTTCTGACCCTCTTCCCAATTTTCTCTCTCATCCTACCCACCGTTCAAATTTTGAACTAATTTTGTATAAGGAAATTAGTTAAAGATTCAAAGTCCTTTAAAAATTTTAAGTCTATGCTCCACTCCTCTAAAATTAATAAAAATACTCTTTCAAAAATTTGTATTTTGTTTTAAAAAAATAAGTTTTAATAACAATCTTAAAATTTTTAACAAAATCTCATAAATACTTTTAAATTTTTTTAAAAAAATTTAAAAATACCCCTATCATTATTTTTGGATGAAAATTGTTAATTTTTTTTTATTTTTAAATAATTTAACTTTAAAAAGGTTTCAAAAAAACCATTTAACTTTAAAAAAATGTTTCAAAAGTCCATTTAGTTTTTAAAAATCGAAGATAATCTATAAGATGTAAATGATAAATGGTAAATAAAAAAAAATTAATTTTTTTTATAAAAGTAAAATGTGTTAATGCTACTTTTTCAAATTTAATTAGTGTTTTTTAAACATAGTACTAATAGAAAGGCATTTTTTAATTTTTTAAAAATGTTGAAGGATATTAATTCATGATAGTTTTTTAAACTGTTTCAATGGTATTTTTAAAATAAAGTACTATCTTAAGGATATTTTGAAACGTATGTTATTATTAAATTTTTTTTTGAAAGTCTATCGACATTTTTTAAAATAAATAATAAGGTAACTTTTATTAATTTAGTCCTTATTTAATTCTCAAATTTATTTAATAAATAAATACGATTAAATTAGGGTTGGATTAATGAATCTTTCATCTCTATAAATAATAAATAATGGATCTTTCCTCTCTCTAAAAAATGATTACAATTAAAAATAGAATTAAGTGTAATCTTTCTACACATTTTTTCTTTTCTTTTTTTATAAGTTTTTCTCTTATTTATTTTACTCTAATTGTTTTTATTATGTTATTTTCATATTTTGATTTTTTTTTATATATATTTTTACCACCAAAATTTTATGAATATGAAATTTTCTGAAAATAGAATTAAATGTTTTTATTTAACTGAATTTTTAATAAAATTATATTGGTAAATATTGTAGATATTGTAAATGATTAGATTTTACTCAATCAAAAGGGCTTAAATAATTTTTTAAATTGATATTTTCTTTTATCAAAATTTCCTCCAACAAAATATTAAATTCTATAATTACTATTTTTTTAAGTAAATAATGAATAAAAAAAATTTCTTTTTACTGAAAAAATATGTCTAAATAATTAAAGTATGTGTTAGAATCTAATTAAATTATTCTAATTAAAGGATTATAATTACCATTTCTAAAATTGGAATTAAAAAAACCTTTAATATTTTTAATTACGTATAATAATGGGAAAAAAGGATTTAAAATAAATATGTTAAGAGAGGCTGAGGCACCTGTTCAGTGATGAGGGGTAGTAAAGTGGTTAGAATGAAAAAGAGGAGATATTTAAGTAATTTCAGTAGAAAATTTTCATTCCTGTCTACCGGTTTCTCGGGTGATACTTGAACCATATTAATAGCTTTAGAATAAAAGTAACTCCTAATTAGAGGTGGCAGAGAATTTAATTTAGATACACATTTTTTTTTCAAGTTTGGCTTTTCCACACAATTTGCTTTATGGGTTTGTTTCACTATGACTATCTTTGCCATACGTATTTGAGATCATCTTTAGAAATAGGGTTTTGAAGAAAATAGCACGCTCCTTCTACTACATTCGTAGCCACGTTCATGTTCATCCTTGAAGACAACAATATTTAGCGTAAGGAGCGTAAATCTTGTCGGTAAAATGTATTGAGTTTCCTTCAAGATTGGCTTACAGATGGTAACATGTTACAAGATATAAAAAGAAGCATAACATTAGCTTTAGACCCTTGCTTAAAAAAATTAAAATTAGGATGGTGAAAGAGATTAATGGAATGCTCTATACCATTGTAAAATTGTTGCTTAGGCAATGAAGTCAAGTGCTTAAGAGACAAGGATTCATGATCCACCATCAAGATATGAAGATTTTTTTTTGCAAAGCTAGGGAGAGAGTCAGTAACTCAATGACCCATTTCGTGCATTTCCCACCGAGTTTGAAAGAAGAGAGATTAAACTTTAGATTTGAGAGAGACTGAGAGAAAATTTTGGGGAGACATGAACATCCCCAAATAGAGAAGAGATGAAACTAAAAGCTCAACATGCATAGACAAAGAGAAAGGGGGAGAGAGAGAGACTATGAGGGTGCTCAGTGAAACAGAGCTTCATCACGACAAAAGCAAGAGGAAAAGCTAGTGATTACTGAATGAATAAGAGTAGTCCATAGTTAAAAGAGTCTCAGTTGGAATTAAAATTTATATCCACAGTTTGAAGTAATTTTACAAAATTTGGTGCTTCAAAGTAAACAAAGAGGGAATAAAAAAGAAGAAATCCGACATGGAAAGACATTAAAAGAAAAGGAAGTAAGATATTACCTTTGAGAGCTTCCAAAAAGGATTGAAACGAGGATGAGGCAAAAGGTGGGTTTGAATGGGCAACACCTTGCATTATCCGGAGCAAAAACATGGGGGAGAGACATTTATGAAACAAGTAGAGGGTAGTGAAAAAGTAGGAAGTTGTGGGGTGAGTTTGAGTTTTAACGGAGAATACTTTGTGAGTATACTGATTTGAGTAGAAATGAGAGTGAAACAACCAAGAGAGCAAATTTTAGGAGAGAGAGAGATAAACAACCTAAAAATAGTCGTGACAAACTTCTAGTTTTGAGAGGAGCTAAGGGAAAATTTTGGGGATAGAGAGAGATGAGCAACCCAAAAAGAGCATGCAGACACACAAGCATAGCAAGTGACACAGACACACAGAGTCAGCAACCGTGCTTGGTGCTTAGTGAAATGGGGCTTCATCAAGACAAAAAAGCTAGAGGAGAAGATAACAATTGCTAAATAGATGAGAACAAAGAGTGAATGAAAAAGAAGAAATCTAAGATGGAAAGGCATTAAAAGAGAAGGAAGTCCGAGCTTAAACTTTCAATATAGTTTCAAGAGTACCTTTGAGCTTTTAAAATTTTTTAGATAATCTAAGAGAGGTATATAGACATTAAAAAAAAATTAAAATTTTCTTATAAAGATGAAGGATATTAATGCTACGTCTATTTTAATTTTTTTTTTTTTTTTTTTAAGTTAAAAGAGTATATAAGGGATATTTTTGAAACACTATTAATGATTTATTATGGATATTTTGAAATAAACTATTAATGTAAGGCTATTTTTAATTCTTTTTTTTTTTTTAAGTTTAAAGTTGTAATTTAACCTCTTAAAAGTCTGGAGTAATTTTAAGATTAAAGCATTAGACATATTTTTATTAATTTAACTTTTATTTTATTCTTAAATTTATTTAATTGTAATATTTTTATTTATCTATTAATAAAAATAGATTTGGTTTTGAATTTAAGTAATGATAAATAATAAGATGAATAAATAAATAAGATTAAATTAGGGTTCGATGGATGGATCTAACATCTTCTACCTCTGTAAATTAGATCCATCGACCGTGTAGGTTAAAAAATGATTAAAATTAAAAATAAAATAGAGTGTTGTTGTAATTATAATCCTTCTACTATTTTTTAAAGTTTTTCTCCTATTTATTTTACTCTCATTGTTTTTATATGTTATATTAAATTTTCATATTTTGATTTTTATTTTTATTTTCACCACCAATATTTTATGAATTTATTTATATTAAATTTATAAAATTTTCTTTTGGATAGGAAATAAATTGGGTTTACAAATGGTTAGAGTTTAAAATATTTTATTTAACTGAATTTTTAATAAAATAATTTATGATATTGAATTGTAGAATAATATTTTTTATATTTGATATCTTTTTATTAGATATATAAATATATAGGAAGCTTTTAAAGAAATATGGTTTTTTTTTGCTCTTGGGATGGAAAGTCTTTAAGCTTTAAATTTGTTGAAAATATTTAGCTCATATTACTTATATCTTCAAGCAATGAAGTCAAGTGCTTGAGAGACTAGAATTTATGACCATCTACAAGAGGGAGATTAAACTTCTAGATTTGAGAGAGACTGAGAGAGCAAATTTTGGGAGAGAGATGAAAAACCCAAAAAGAGAAGAGATGAAGCTAAAAGCTCAACATGCAGAGACGGAGGAGGAGGGGAAGAGTAGTGAAGGTGTCTTCATCAAGGCAAAAGCAAGAGGAGAAGCTGAGAATTGCTTAATGGATGAGAGTAGCTCAGAGTTGAAATGAGAATTAGTTGAAATTGAAATTTATATCCATTGAATTAATTTTAAAAAATTGGGTACTTCAAAATAAACCAAGAGTGAATGAAAAACAAGAAATTGAAACATTAAAAGAAATGGAAGTAAGATATTACTTGTGAGAGTTTCCAAAAGGAATTTCAATAACGAGGGAGCAAAAGATGGGGTGAATGGACAATACCTTGCACTATCACGAGCAAAAACATGGAGGGGGACCTTCATCAAACACGTAGAGAACAGTGACAAAGTAGGAAGTTGTAGGGTGTGTTTGAGTTTCAATGGAGAATACTTGGTGGTAGTAGAAATGAGAGTGAGACGACATATACTATGCCAATTTGTTTATAACTGTGAGAGCTAGAGGACAAAAATAGAGGAAGGGAGAGGATGCCCACCAAAAGTAGAGAAAGAGGGAGGGTACCTAGGTGTGTACCCTCTCCTACACGAGACCTCGGTTTCATCTCTTTTCTTTTTGTTCTAATCTCACGGTTTTCTATTTCTTTGTGCTCTCTCTCACTTTGAAACTTTGAGTTACTGAGTGATGAACTTTCTCTCTCACTTTAAAACTTGGGGTTACATGCACTGATCTGCACTCTACTTTAGACTTTGTCTTAATCTAGCTTGGTGTTACTTCTAACTCCTATTCCAAGATTTCTCTCTCATCCCACCTCATTCTAATCTTAAACTAATATTGTATAAATAAATTAGTTGTTCCACTCATTTAAAATTAATAAAAATATTCTTTAAACTTTTATTTGAAAAAATAAATTTAGATGATACCTTTCATCTTTAAAAAAATTTCAAAAATACTTTTAAATTAAAAAATAAAAAATAAAATAAACTTATTAGGTTAGTTTTGGATGAAAATGAGTAAAATAAAATTTCAAAAATATCCTTAAATTTTCAAAAAAGTTTCAAAAATATCATTAAACTTTTAAAGATGTTTCAAAAATACCTTTGAGTCTTTTTATGAGGTGACAATCACGGTAAATAAAAAATTAAAATTTTCGTATAAAGGTGAAGGGTGTTAATGCTACTTTTAAAATTTAATGAGTATTCTTAAATACAAATTCATTTGTCGGGTGTCACTTAAGTTCAAGCCTAATGAAATCCAATTTTACCCTACAATCATTAAAGATACGAGAAATTGATTATATAACATATTTATCATGCTACAACCACCTAATTTCTCTAAAATAAGCTCTAAGGAGTGAGAAAAGCTACCAACAAAAATATAAGAAAAAACCACTTAAAAAGTAGTTGGTCAAACTTATTTTGATCTAAAATATGCTAAAATTATATGAAACAACTGGAAATGACCACGACTATGACTTAAAATAGATTTGAATTCACATGAAAAGCTTAAATTGACTTAACCAAAATTGAAACAAACAAACCAAGTCGATCGAAAGTTAGATGACTACAACGAGTGAAACGAGCAAGCTTAAATTGATTGAACCCAAGATGAAATTATTAGACTTGAGATGATTGAAATTTATATGACTACAACGAGCAACCCAAGCCGATGCAAGGCGTACATGAAACTTAGATGACATCGGATAGTTGTGATGAGACGAAGGTGTGCATGGGCTTGGGCCACTATTTGGGAAGTTGATGGACTGGAGTTTGGGCGTGAGGTGTCCAATAGGCTGGGCTTATTGGATCATGGCCTTTAGATTAGGATCATTGTAATGGGTTTCTATTTATTTGTGGTTTTGGTTTGATGTGACCCGACCGTCATTTTGTAATTAATTATTTAATTTTTTTATAATAATTATAATAATTTTATATCCTTGAGAAAAAGTATAGATAATTGGTCTAGTAGAAACTTAAACAAAGAAGGGATTCATCAGAAAAAAAATTAAAAATTAAAAAAAAAAAAAAAAGAAATTGAGTAAAAGTGACTCAACTCTATGTTAACATTTCCCTTTCTTTTTTAATAAGAAACTAACAAAATTAAGAAATCAAGTTAACATTTCTTATTTTTCGTGTTTGAGAAATTGATGATCAACCCAACTAGGATCCATAACAATTCATGAACTCAAATTCCAACTTACATCTGCCATTTACTACCCTCACAAAATTTTTGGCAAAATTAGGGAGAGAATAAGGGCCCATCCTATAGAGAGTCTGCAAAAGAAGATTAAACTTCTAGTTTTGAGAGAAGATAGGGGAGCAAATTTTGGGACAGAGAAATGAACAACCCAAAAAGAGCAGAGACAAAATTAAAAGCTTAACATGCAGAGACACAAACACAAAAGAAGAAGAGAGAGAGAGGAGAAGGTGACAATTGAATAAATATAAGTAGCCCAAATCTGAAAGAGTCTTAGTTGAATTAAAACTTATATTCCCTGTTTGAAGTAGTTTTACAAAAATGGGTGCTTCAAAAGAAACAAAGAGGGAATGAAAAAGAAGAAATCTGACATGGAAAGGCATTAAAAAAATGAAGTGAGATCTTAATTTGAAGCTTCCAAAAAGGGATTGAAATGAGGAGGAGGCAAAAGATGGGGTTGAATGGACAACACCTTGCACTATCATAAGCAAAAACATGGAGGGGAACATTCATCAAAGTAAAGAGCCACAAAGTAGGAAGGGGTGGAGAGTTTGAATTTCAACTAAGTATACTTGGTGGATACACAAATCTGAGTAGAAATGATAGGGAGACCATATAGATTATTACAATTTTTTTATGGATAAAGATGAACAAGGTTCCACTTTTTGTGAGGATCATAACTGTACGAGGACAGATAACCGAGGATAGAGCTAGAATAAGGGGAGGGTACACACCTCTCCGGTCTTCCTTTCATCACATTATCTTTCTAATCTCACTATTTTTTTTTGTCTTTTTGTGGCTTTCTTTCTCACTTTGACACTAGGGTTTTACATGCAGTGATGCCAATTTGTTATGCATATTTGACTTTCATCTCAATCTCACCAGTGGATACTTCTGACCCTCTTCCCAATTTCTCTCCATCCCAAGCCATTCATTCAAATCTTAAACTAATTTTGTATAAAGAAATTAGTTAAGATTCAAACTTCTTTTAATATTTTAGGTCTATGCTCCACTCATTTAAAATTAATAAAAATACTCTTTCATAAAAATAAATAATAATAATAATAATAATAATTCTCTTAAAACTTTTAACAAAATTTCAAAAATACTTTTAAATTTTTTAAAAAAATTTAAAAATATTCCAATCATTATTTTTGGATGAAAATAGTTAATATTTATTTAAAAAAAAAAAACTAACCTAACTTCCAAAAAGTTTAAAAAAAATCATTTAACTTAAAAAGTGTTTCAAAAGTGTCATTTAATTTTAAAAAATCTAGAGATAATCTATAAGATGTTTGAGTAAAAAAAATTAATTTTTTTTATAAAAATAAAAGGGGTTAAATGTTATTTTTCAAATTCAATTAGTGTTCTTTTAAATATAGTACTAATGGAAGGGTATTTTTTATTTTATTTTTAAATGTTGAAGGGTATAAATCAATGATATTTTTTAAACAATGTAAAAATGTAAAAAGTTCAATGGTATTTTTAGAATAAAACACTGTCGTATAGATATTTTTAAACATTTAAGATTTAAGGTTATTATTGAAAATTTTGAAAGCCTAAGTATTTTTAGGATAAATAAGGGTGAATTTTGTTAATTTAGTCCTTATTTAATTCTCAAACTTATTTAATAAAATAAATAAGATTAAATTAGGGTTTGATGAATGGATTCAACATCTTTTCCCTCTATAAATAATGTCCGAGGGTAAGTTATTAATATAATCTTTTCTACACATTTTTCTTGAATCTGAGAAGGAGTATTTTCCATAGAGAGGGAGATTAAACTTCTAGATTTGAGATAAATTGATAAAGTAAATTTTGGAGAGAGAGATGAACCACTCGAAAAAGAGAAGACAAAACATTAAATGCTAAATGCTCAACATGCACAGACACAAACATAACTGAAGAAGGGAGGGAGACGGCAACGGTGATTAGTGAAACGAGACTTTATCATCAAGGCAAAAGTAATAGGAGAAGCTGTCAAATGTTGAATGGATAAGAGTAGCACAGAGCTGAAACGGTCTTAGTTAGAAATGAAATTTGTATCCACAATTTGAAGTAATTTTATAAAATTAGATTTATATGCACGATTTAAAGTAATTTTACAAAATTGGGTGTTTCAAAACAGGAAAAAGGTCACACGGGACCAAATTAAATTAATCCTCTTCTCTTGTAAGCTTATAAGTAAACCAAAATAATGTCATCATCAGATGCTTCCCTAACCACTCCCAATTTCTTTTCTTTTTTTCTTTTTTTTTTTCTCTTATGAAAATTCCAAAACATAAATAAATATTTTATGATTATGCTAAATTTTAAAACTACTCTATGCTTTTATATTTTGAAAATATTTCTTAAAAGCCAACAAAAACAAAGAAATACTAGGGGAGTATAATCCTTTTAAGTTTTATGTTTGAAAATATAAAATATAAGATTTTTTGTTTAAATTTAAAATTTAAATTCTAAATTTTAAAATAAATGGTTTACATAGAGTGATCTATATTCATATATAATTTTAATAAATTTAAATAATTTGATTAGAAAATCATATTTGTAAACATGGTAAATATTGTAAATGATTAGATTTTACTCTGATTAAAAGTGCTTAAATAATTTTTTAAATTAATATTGAAAATTTGAATTTCTTTTTTATCAAAATTTGGCTCCAACAAAATATTAAATTCCATAATCACTATTTTTTTAGTAAATAATGAATAAATAAAAATTTTCTTTTTGCTGAAAAAATATGTCTAAATGATTAAAGTATGTGTTAGAATCTAATTAAATTATCCTAATTAAAGTATTACAATTAACATTTCTAAAATTGGAATTAAAAATACTTTTAATATTTTTAATTACATATAATAATGGCTTTAGAATAAATATTAGGAGAAATTACATTTTTAAGGCTACAGACAACTTAATATAGATACAGACATTTTTTTTTTCTAAGTTTGGCTTTTCCACAATTTGCTTTTTGGGTTTGTTTGACAATGTTTATGTTCCTCCAATACACATGTTGCTATATATATTTAAGATCATCTTTAAAAATAAGATTTTGAAAAAAATAGTACGTTTTTTCTTGCTAATGCTTTTCTAACCACGTTCAAGATTGCACTTACACATTATAACATGTTACTCGATACAAAAAGAAGCATAACATTAGCAAGACCCTTACTTAAAAAAATTAAAATTAGGATAGTGAAAGAGATTAATGGAATGCTTTATACCATAATAAGATTGTTGTTCAGGCAATGAAGTCTAAGTGCTTAAGAGACGAGAATTCATGATCCATCATCAAAATATGGAGATTTTTAAAAGCTAGAGAGAGAATTAGGAACCCAATGACTCATTTCCTGCATTTACAACCTATTTAAAGAAGGAAGATTAAACTCCTAGATTTGTGAGAAATTGAGAGAGCAAATTAAATTTTTGGGGAGAGAGATGTACAAACCAAAAAGAGAAGAAACTAAACTAAAAGCTCAATATGCATAGACAAAGAAAAAGGAAGAGTCAGTGAGGGTGCTCAGTGAAACAAGGTTTCATCGAGGCAAAAGCAAGAGGAAAAGTTGGCGATTGCTAAATGGATGAGAGTAGCTTATAATTTGCTAAAGAGTCTCAATTGGAATTGAAATTTATATCCATGGTTTGAATTAATTTTACAAAATTTGATGCTTCAAAATAAACAAAGAGGGAAAGAAAATGAAGAAATTCGACATGGAAAGACATTAAAAGAAAAGGAAGTAAGATATTACCTTTGAGAACTTCCGAAAATGATTAAAACAAGGAGGCAAAAGGTGGGGTTGAATGGAACACCTTGCACTATCCATGTTCATGAACCACGTAGAGGGTAGTGGCGAAGTAGGAAGTTGTGTGGGTGAGTTTGAGTTTCAACCGAGAATACTTGATGGGTATATGAATTTGAGTAGAAATGAGAGCAAGACAACACATGTTATGCCAATTTTTGGATCGATAAAAATGAACAAGACCCGACTTTCTGTGATGATAGCCGTACGAGGGCCGAGACAAATTTAAAAGAAAATTTAGAAGAAGGGAGAGGGTACCCCACTAAGGGTAGAGGAAGGGAGAGGGTACTTGGGTTGGTGCCTACCCATCTCCTTTCTCTTTCTAATATCACTCATTTTTGTTTCTTTGTGGTTTTCTCACTCCTCTTTGAAATTAGGGTCTTACATGTGAACTACTTTCCACAGCAACTTAGATTTTCACCTTAATTTTGCTTGTCCTTACTTGACCATCTTTCCAAAAATTTTCTCTAATACCACCCAATTTAAATCGGGAACTTTTTGTATAAAAAAATTAATTGAGATTCAAATTTCTTTTAACTTTTTATGTCTATGTTCACTTAAATTAATAAAAATACTCTTTCAACTTTGTATTTTTTTTAAAAAAAATAAATTTTAATAATATCTTTCCATTGTTAAGAAAATCTAAAAAAATACTCATAATTTTTTTTTTTCAAAAATATTCTTAAATTAAAAAAAAATAAATATCTTAAAATTTAAAAAAATGTTTCATAAGTACTCCTAAGTTTTTAAAAATTTGGGGATAATCCATGAAATGTCATGATAAAAAAATTAAAATTTTCTTATATAAGGTGAAATAGGTTAACTTACTTTTCCTTTTAAAATTTCATGAGTATTTTTTAACTATTTTTTTTTAAGTTTAAAATTCTTATCTAGATTTTTGAAAGTGTATAGACATAATTTTATTAATTTAATATTTATTTTATTCATTAAGTTTATTTAATTATAATATTTCAATATTTTAATTAATAAGAATAGATTTTTGAAAGTGTTTACTTATTTTACTACCTATTTAATAAAATATAATTATAAGTATTTTATGATTTTGAATTCTAGAATAATTTGTTTATATATTTGAATGGTTTGAAAATATTTTGGCATATGTCTTTTTATTAGATATTTTTTAAATATATATATATATATATATATTTATATTTGATTTAGGAAACTTTTTAAAGAAATATTTTCTTTCTCCTCGGATTGACTTTTAATTTATAAAAGATTTTTAAAGACATTGAGAACATTATAAAAGTAAAACATACCTATTTATTGGTTGATTTCAACTTGAAAGTTTTATGCATTGTCATTGATAATGCTATCTGGATCGCTTTCGTTTTCGAGAACAGTATTTATCTACATCACTCAGACTAAAGTCGCTGCCAAAGTCGTATGGATCGTCTTCTAAAACATTTAAGAGATAATCATATTTTGCTCAATGTTGTTGGCTTCCTTCATTTCCAAAATTTGCAGCAATATTGTCCAAGTTCGTTGAATCAGGTAAAGTGATGTTCTTTGACATCAACTGAATCCCTTCTGATGTGCCACTAAATTTCATTGCTTCAAGCGGCTGCTGAGCAACATCACCTTGATGTATATATGGGATCTGAATTTTATCAAATACCTCTGGAGTCGTCTTATTGATGCTATATGGAATTGAATTGTAGTTTGAACCAACATGCTGGAAATTGTGGTCAAGCATCCTCAGACCATGAATTACAAAGTGGGCAGTAACAAGCAATGTAGGATTAGGCACATGACTAGGAGCAATAAGTCAGAATCTTTTCCCTCCTGGAAGAGAGGTTGAACCTCCCTATGTAGATTTGTTGGCCTCATGATTGTGCTGTGTAGAAATGTTGGCCTCATGATTGTGCTGTGTAGAAATGTTAGCCTCATGATTATGTTATGTGTCTTTGATTCTGTGGTGTAGATTTGTGGCCTCTGTTAGCCTCTGATTCTACTGTTGACCTCCTCCCTGTGTAGATTTGTTTGCCTCATGATTGTGCTACGTAAATTTGCTGGCCACCTCCATATGTAGATTTGGAGGCCTCATGATTCTGCTGTGTAGATTTGTTTGCCTCATGATTCTGCTGTGTAGATTTATTGGCCTTGGTTGGCCTCTGATTATGCTATGTTAGCCTTTGTTGGTCTCTGATTCTGTGGTTTGTTGTAGATTTGTTGGCCTCTGATTCTACTATGTGGATTTGTTGGCCTCTGATTCTACTATGTGGATTTGTTGGCCTCTGATTCTACTATGTGGATTTGTTGGCCTCTGATTCTGATTCTGCCGTAGATTTTTTGGCCTGCCTCTGATTCGTAGATTTGTTGGCCTAATTTTGCCGTTGATTTGTTAGCCTAATTCTGCCATAGATTTGTTAGTCTAATTCTGCCATAGATTTGTTGGCCTCTGATTCTGCCGTAGATTTGTTGGCCTCTGATTCTACTATGTAGTCCTCTGATTCTACTATGTAGTCCTCTGATTCTACTATGTAGTCCTCTGATTCTACGGTGTGGCCTCTGATTCTGCTGTGTAGATTTGTTCGCCTCTGATTCTGCTGTGTAGATTTGTTCGCCTCTGATTCTGCAGTAGATTTGTTCGCCTCTGATTCTGCCGTAGATTTGTTGGCCTAATTTTGCCGTTGATTTGTTAGCCTAATTCTGTCGTAGATTTGTTAGCCTCTGATTCTACTATGTAGTCCTCTGATTCTGCGGTGTGATGTAGATTTGTTGGCCTCTGATTCTACTATGTAGTCCTCTGATTCTGCGGTGTGGTATAGATTTGTTGGCCTCTGATTCTGCAGTGTAGATTTGTTGACCTAATTTTGAGGTAGGGTATAGGTTTGTTGGCCTCTGATTCTAAGGTGTGATGTAGATTTGTTGGCCTTTGATTCTGAGGTGTAGTATAGATTTGTTAGCCTTTGATTCTGAGGTGTAGTATAGATTTGTTGGCCTTTGATTCTGAGGTGTGGTATAGATTTATGAGCCTATGATTCTGAGGTGTGGTATAGATTTGTGGGCCTCTAATTTTAAGGTATGGCATAAATTTGTTGGCCTATGATTATGTGGTTTGTTGTCCTCTAATTCTGGATTCTGTGGTGTAGATTTGTTGGCCTCTGATTCTGCGGTTTGTTCTACTCTGATTCTGTCGTGCGTTTTGTTGGCCTCTGATTCTGTGGTGTTTTGTTGTACTCTGATTCTGTCGTGCGTTTTGTTGGCCTCTGATTCTGTGGTGTTTTGTTGTACTCTGATTCTGTCGTGCGTTTTGTTGGCCTCTGATTCTGTGGTGTCTTGTAGATGTTGGCTTTTGATTCTTCCGTGTGGTGGTTTGTTGGCCTCTGATTCTGCAGTGTGGTTTGTTGTCCTCTAATTCTGCGGTGTGGTTTGTTGTCCTCTGATTATAGATTATGTGGTGTGGTTAGTTGTTCTCTGATTTTGCGATTTGTTGTCTTCTGATTCTGAATTCTGTGGTGTAAATTTGTTGGCTTGATTCTGAGGTTTGTTGTCCTCTGATACTGAGGTGTGTTGTAGATTTGTTGTCCTCTGATTCTGCCATTTGTTGTCCTCTAATTCTGTGGTTTGTTGTCCTCTAATTCTGAATTCTGTGGTGTAGATTTGTCAGCCTGATTGTGCAGTTTGTTGTCCTCTAATTCTTCGGTGTATTGTAGATTTGTTGTCCTCTAATTCTTTGCGGTGTGGTTTGTTGTTCTCTAATTCTGTGGTTTGTTGTCCTCTGATTCTGCGATGTGTTGTAGATATGTTGTCCTCTGATTCTGCAGTGTGTTATAGATTTGTTGTCCTACTGCGATGTGGCTTATTATTCTCTAATTCTGCGATTTGTTGTCCTCTTTGCGGTTTGTTATCCTCTGATTCTGTGGTTTGTTGTCTTCTGATTCTCTCTGCTGCCGTTTAGATTTGTTGGCTTATGATTATGTGGTTTGTTATCCTCTGATTCTAGATTCTGTGGTGTAGATTTGTTGGCCTCTGATTCTGCGGTTTGTTATTCTCTGATTCTGTTTGCAGTTTGTTGGCCTCTGATTCTGTGGTTTGTTGTCCTTTAATTCTCCCTGTCGTTTAGATTTGTTGGCTTATGATTCTGTGGTTTGTTATCCTCTGATTGGATGTTCTCTAGTTCTGGATATTCTCTAATTCTGCCGTGTGGTTTGTTATCCTCTTATTCTAGATTCTGTGTAGATTTGTTGGCTTCTAATTCTGTGGTGTAGATTTGTTGGCTAAATTGTGTTGTAGATTTGTTGACCTTTGTTGGCCTCTAATTCTAAGGTGTAGTGTAGATTTGTTGGCCTATGATTCTTAGGTGAGGTGTGGTATAGATTTGTTGGCCTATTATTCTGTGGTCTAGATTTGTTGGCCTTAGATTATGTGATTTGTTGTCCTCTGAGATTCTCGGTGTGGTGTAGATTTGTTGTCCTCTGAGATTTTCGGTGTGGTGTAGATTTGTTGGCCTCTATTTCTGCGGTTTGTTAGCCTCTAATTCACTCTGATTCTGTGGTTTGTTGGTCTCTAATTCTGTGGTGGTGTAGATTTGTTGGCCTCTTATAATTCAGTGTAGGTTTGTTGGCTTCTGATTCTGTTGTGTGGTTGACCTCTAATTCTGTTGTGGTGTAGATTTTGTTAGTCTCTGATTCTTTAGTGTAGGTTTGTTGGACTCTGATTATGCTGTGTAGGTTTATTGGCCTCTGATTCTGCTGTGGTGTAGATTTGTTAGCCTTTGATTCTTCTAGGTTTGTTGGCCTCTGATTCTTCTGTATGGTGTAGATTTATTGGCCTCTGATTCTGGGTGTGTTGTAGATTTGTTAGCCTTTGATTCTTCTAGGTTTGTTGGCCTCTGATTCTTGTGTATGGTGTAGATTTATTGGCCTCTGATTCTGGGTGTGTTGTAGATTTGTTGGCCTCCTCTGCTGTGTAGATTTGTTGGCCTTTAACTTTGTTGGTGGTGTAAATTTGTTGGCCTTTGTTGGCCTCCTCTACCGTGTAGATTTGTTGGCCTCTGATTTTGCTGTGTAGATTTGTTTGTCTCTGATTCTCGAGTGTAGATTTATTTGTGTAGATTTGTTGGCCTCTGATTCTGTTGTGTAGATTTGTTTGCCTCTGATTCTGTCGTGTAGATTTGTTGGCATTTCTTGGCCTCTGATTTTGTGATTTGTTGGCCTCATGATTCTATTACTTTTGCACCAACTAAGGAATTAAATTGAGTCGAGGAATTGAATTAAGTTGTGACTGAGGAATTGAATTGAGTCATGGAGGAATTGAATTGGGATGCTGGCATCCTTAGAGCTAATTTATTTTTTCTGCCCCTGTTCATGGACTCTACCTCTGCTTTGTATTTTTGATCGGTTTAGGAGCAATAATTTCTCACTTATTCCTACATAACTAAAAGTAGATAATTTGTAAGTAGTATGTAAACTTGATAGAAGAACACCTGTAGGTGGTTTGCTACTTAGGGAAAGGTCAAGCATGGTTCATTCATCAACTTTAAGTATAAGTTTTGGGCGACCTTCAAAACCAAAAGAAAACATAATAACAACAATTAGAAATGCATCATTGAATTCAAATCGTATAAAAATAAAAATAACTCGTAAGATAGGTGAAATTACATTTATCACCTAACTTGTGACATCATTCCACATTCCAAATGAGACTGTGATCTGATATTATTAGAAATATAATATTTCTTCTCTCTTCCATTATCCTCATTAGTTCTTGTTTGTCCAAAATTGGTAGGTTTTGAGTAATATGTAACTCTCTTCTCCTTGTTTGTTCTTTCTATGTCATCCCCCTTGATCACTTTCCTTCGAAGTCTGAAGTAACTAGAGTATCATGAGAATTAGTTGGTGCATTTTGCATTTTTTCGCTACAACTCATAAGTTGATAGTTAATACTACAATTATTATTATAACTAGTTGCATTGGGGACTGAGACAAAAACAACTATGTTGTCGTTTTGGATGCCGACAGATTCTTTTCCAGATTTAGCTTTTTTTAAGCAATTTGCTTTATGGGTTAGCTTGGGTATGTTTATGTTACTACGATACACGTGTTGCCATACATATTTGAGATCATCGTTAGAAATAGGTTTCTGAAGAAAATAACACGCCCCTTCTGCCAATGTTTCGTAGCCACCTTCAAGTTCATCGCTGAAGACATAACTTCCCGATAACTAAATAGTTTGACAATAATGAAGACATTTAATTGAATGAGATAGTTGTTGGATGGGTATGGCAACCCAGGGTGAATAGAGTTTTAACGATAAAAGTATTTAAATGTGATTAATTTTTCTAATTATGAAACTTTTTAGTAGAAATGATAATTACTGTAATTACTAAAACAAAATAATTAAGTCAAAACAATAATCAACTAAAACATGCAATAAATCACAATAATAATTTTGAAATTAAATAGGAAAGAGTTAGAAAATATAATATCATAGTTTTACAGTGGTTCGGTCAAACCCGACCTACTCCACTCCCCAAGCGCCTCTTAGGAATTTGAATAAAGAACTTTCTCGACTCTTTCCAAGGATTAGAGTCAAACCGCTACACCACTCTTTTTACAAGTTCAAGAGTAAACTCAATTCTTTCCACGGCGTAGGACCAAACTGATACAAATATTTGAATTTAATAGTAACACACCACAACTCTATCAAAGAGTAGATTTACAATTTGGGCGATTCACAACTATTTCATCACAATACAATAATAATCCTCTCAAGAATAAGAGAAATAAACTTGGAAGTTTGGAGAGAGCAACAAAACAATGGAGACTTTGAACAATTGAGAATTACTATTTCCTCATCATAATCCCTCTCAAGAATAAGAGAAATAAATTTGGAAGTTTTGAGAGAGCAACAAAACAATGGAGACTTTAAACAATTGAGAATTAAAAAATTATAGGAGTTGTGTGTTGAAAATGTGGGGAAGTTGATGAATTTATATAGAAAAGAATAGTAACAAAATGTAAGAATTAATATTAACCATTGGGTGGAGTGTGTTAGGAGTAATGGAGGGTGGAGATTAGAAGTAAATAAATAAGAAAATTTTTCTAAATTTATTTATTTAATTGTTTTAAATATAATAATAATATAATATAAAAATAATAAAAAACAATGTAAGTAATCGTCAAAGTACGAATTTAAAATTTATTATAAATATAATAATATAATAATAAAAAAGTATGTAAGTAACTCCTAAAATTTTAAAATTTTAAAATATAATAATATAATAATATAATATAATAATAATAAAAATCAATGCAAGTAATTATTAGATTCAAATTTATATTATTTAGAAGTATAATAATAAGAAGAAAAAAAAAACTCATCATTTGTTACTCTTCCAAAATTATAAGTTTCATATGTACATCATTTTGATTTAGCTGCCACATCATCATATTGAGTATGTTGTTTCGATTGTAATTTCTTCGTGTTAGCTCTGATATGAGAGATTGAAAGTCATTGAAATCATTATTTTCAATCTTATACCGTAAACAACTCAAAATACTAAAAATTGTTTATAATTAAAAGTAGGTTATCAATCAATTAATTGACTGAAATTAATTAAAATGAGATTAGCGGCAAAAAAAAGGCAACAATAGTAAAGTAAAATTGAGCTTACAAATGACAACAATATTCATCTTAAGGAGCACATGCAAGAACGAAAAACTATTCATATCAGGCATGCTAATGTTAGCCATGACAAGGTTGAACTGATCACCTTTATTACAAAAATAAATAATAATAATAAAATAAAATCATGTCATGCAAACTAAATTCATAGAAAAGGAAAAACAAAAGCTCAAAGCCGAAGGATATTACTGTAACTAGTCCCACAAATGAATCAACAAACCAATTGTACTCGGAGAAAATTGATAGATAATAGATCGGATACACACATAATTTGTCTTATTGAAACATAAACAAGTATTCATATCTTTTACTTATATGCTCTGAATTTATTTCTAATTCCTAAAAAATGAAAAAGAAGAAATTGAGTGGAAGGGATTGTACTCTATCATTAAGAAAATATTTTTATGTGGAAACATAGTATTAAATAAAAACATCACAATAATAATCTTTTTTTTTTTTTATTTAAGAAGTGGTTCATCGATCACAACAACATCCATAACAATTTTATAAGCTCAAACCTCATCATACATCTACCACTAAAATGTATTGAGTTTCTTTTATGGATTGCAACCGGGAACCAGATACAAAAAGAAGCATAACATTAATTTTAGATGGTTGCTTAAAATTTTAAAATTAGGATGGTGAAAGAGATTAATGGAAATATTGTGATGCTATATACCATTGTAAGATTGCTGCCTAAGCAATGAACTCAAGTGCTTGAGAGACAAGGTTTCATGATCCACCACCAAGATATGAAGATTCTTGGCAAAACTAAGAGAGAATCAAGGATCCAATGACCCATTTCAGCAACATTTCCTTTGGATTTCCTTTGGAGAGTCTCAAAGAAAGGAGACTAAACACATTTGAGAGAAACTAAGAGAGCAAATTTTGGGGAGAGAGATAAAAAACCTAAAAAAAGCAGAGACAAACGAGGAGCTTAGGGCAAATTTTGGGGGAGAAAGATAAACAACCCCAAAAGAGAAGAAATAAAGTTAAAAGCTTAACATGCAGAGACACAGACACAGAATGAGACACATTAGAGAGTCATCGATGGTGCTTGGTGCTTGGTATTTAGTGAAACAGGGCTTCATCAAAGCAAAAACAAGAGAAGAAGGTGACAATTGCTAAATAGATGAGAACAAAGAGTGAATGAAAAAGAAGAAATCTAAAATTGAAAGACATTAAAAGATAAGGAAGTTAGATCTTAAATTTGAGAATTTCCAAAAGGGATTGAAACAGCGCAGAGACAAAAGATGGGGTTGAATGATCAACACCTTACATTACCACCAGCAAAAACAACATGGGAGGTGGGACATTCATCAAACACGTAGAGGGCAATGACAAAGTAGAAAGTTGTGGGGTGAATTTAAATTTAAAGAAGAATACTTGGTAGCTACATGAATCTGAGTAGAAATGAAAGTGAGACACACATATTATGCCAATTTTAGGATGGATAAAGATGAACAGTATCCAACTTTTTGTGATGATCGGAGAACAGAGGACAAAGGGAGAGGAAGGGGGAGGATACCCCCACTCTGTGTGTACCCTCCCCTTAGGGTTTCATCAACTTTCTTTTTTTAATCTCACTGTTTCTATCTCTTTGTTGCTTTCTCTCTCACTCTAGGTTACATGCAAAGATGAACTGCTTGGACTACATCTTTTGATTTTCACCTCAATACTGCTTGTAGTTACTTTTAACTCCTATACTAGATCTCTCTCTCAATTTCTCTCTTATCCCACACCATTCAAATCTTGAACTAATTTTGTATAAAAAAATTACTTGAATTTTGAACTTTTTTATTTTATTTATTTATTTATTTTGTCCCTCTACATTTTAAAATTAATAAAATTTCTTTTAACTTTTTATTTTGTTTAAATTAATAAGTTTTAATAATACTAAAAAAACTCAAAAATACTCTTAAATTAAAAAAAAAATAAAAATCATTAATTTGAATTTTAAAAATATCCTTCCACTTCCAATAAAAAATTTAAAAAAATATAACTCTCAATAATGTTTCAAAAGTACCTTTGAATTTTTTAAAAATTTGGAGATAATCAATGAGATGTCGATAGACAATAAAAAAAATTAAAATTTTCTCATAAAAGTGAAGATGTTTTAAAATTTCATGAGTATTTTTTTTAATATAGTACTAATCCTAAGAATATTTTTGAATTTTTTTAAAAGTTAAAAAGAGTATTAATTATGGGTATTTTTGAAATGCTATTAATGGTTTGGAGGTATTTTTAAAATAAACTACTAATATAAGGCTATTTTTAAACATTTTTTAAGTTGTAATTTAAACTAAAGGACGGAAATAATTTTGAGATAAAACAATGGACATATTTTTATAATTTAACTTTTATTTTATTCTTAAATTTATTTAATTTTAATATTGCTATTTGTCTATAAATAAATGTAGATTTGGTTTTCAATTTGAATAGTGATAAATAATAAGATCAATGAATAAGATTAAATTAGAGTTTGACCGATGAATCCAACATCTTTTGCTTGATAGGTAGGTTAAAAAATGATTAAAATAAAAAATTAAATTAAGTGGAGTTGTAACTATAATCCTTCTATTTTTTTTATAAGTTTTTCTCTTATTTATTTTACTCTAATTGTTTTTTTTTTTTATGTTATTAAGTTTTCATATTTTGATTTTTTTTTTCACCACCAATATTATATGAATTTATTTATATTAAATTTATGAAATTTTTTGAAAATTATTTTTGAATATAAAATAAATTGTGTTTACAAAATTCTTACCGTTTTAAACTATTTTATTTAACTAAATTTTTAATAAAATCATTTATGATTTTGAATTTTATAATAAAATTTGTAAAAAATTCATATTATATATATAAGGAAGCTTTTAAAGAAATATGATCATTGAGATGGAAAGTCTTAAACTTTAAATTTGTTAGAAAACATTCCGGTCGTACTACTCAAAGGTAATAAATTTTTAATCTATTGAATATTATTGTTTCTAATTTATGGTCTTCTAATTCTTACTCGAGTGTATATTTGATTTGAATGTTAAACGATTGTTCTGTATCTAAGAATAAATCTTTAATTTTTAGTTCATCAAAGATATTTATCTTGAAGCTTACTAAATTAGTTGATAAAAAAAAAAAAAAAAGACATTTTAAATGTCTTCTATTCGATTATCTTTGAAGAAGCTTCAACCTACCACGTGTTTGAATTTTTTTTTTTTTTTGTTTTTTTTTGACCTAACCATTTGAATTTGGGCTTTATTAGTTTTGGGCTTAATTTGGGTTTTATAATTTTTTTTTTTTTTTTTTTTTTTTTTTTTTTTTTTTTTTTTTTTTTTTTTTT